>NC_058130.1:137867570-137997919 GCF_016433145.1 Gracilinanus agilis | reverse complement strand
TTAAAAAAGACAGGGAAGGTCATTACATCCTGATTAAAGGCAGTATAAACAATGAGGAAATAACACTGCTCAATATGTATGCACCAAGTGGCATAGCATCCAAATTCATAAAGGAGAAACTGGCAGAGTTCAAGAAGGAAATAGATAGTAAAACCATACTAGTGGGAGATCTAAATATTCCTCTTTCAGATCTAGATAAATTAAACCAAAAATTAAATAAGAAAGAGGTAAGAGAGGTGAATGAAGTCCTAGAAAAATTAGATTTAATTGATATGTGGAGAAAAAAATAGGGACAAAAAGGAATACACCTTCTTTTCAGCTGCACATGGCACATTCACAAAGATTGACCATGTTATAGGGCATAGAATAATTGCTAACAAATGCAAAAGAGCAGAAATAATAAATGTAACCTTCTCAGATCATAATGCAATAAAAATAATAATTAGTAAGGGCACCTGGACAGGCAAATCAAAAACTAATTGGAAATTAAATAATATGATTCTCCAAAACCAATTTGTCAAAGAAGGAATCATAGAAACAATCAATAATTTCATTGAAGAGAATGACAATGATGAGACATCCTACCAAACTCTGTGGGATGCAGCCAAGGCAGTACTCAGGGGGAAATTTATATCCTTGAGTGCATATATTAACAAATTAAGGAGGGCAGATATTAATGAATTGGGCATGCAACTCAAAAAATTAGAAAGCGAGCAAATTAAAAATCCCCAGATGAAAACTAAATTAGAAATACTAAAAACCAAGGGAGAAATTAATAAAATCGAAAGTAAAAGAACTATTGAATTAATAAATAAGACTAGAAGCTGGTATTTTGAAAAAACAGATAAAATAGACAAAGTACTGTTCAATCTAATAAAAAAAAGGAAAGAAGAAGACCAAATTTACAGTATCAAAGAATGAAAATGGAGACCTTACCTCTAATGAAGGGGAAATTAAGGCAATCATTAAAAACTATTTAATTTTAACAGTTTTCATTATTTTACAAAGTCTCACCAGGTATCAAATCATTTTGTCTTTTTCACTCATTTAAGTGAGAAATAAACTGATGAGACAAAGAGAGAAGGTCCCCAATGTCACAGCAAACAAGTGGTAGAAATAGAACCAACTATTCCTGATATCTACCTCATTACACTAATCACAGGAATGAGTAATGGTGGGAATTGCAAGCCATAGGGTAGGCTGAGGAGGCTTATTTTTATGATGGAAATTCTTCATTCTTTTCCAAATACTGTCACATACACAAAAAACTATTTATAACCAAGCTAAGTACTGGAGGAAACACTGTGGGTAAAATTTCCGTAGGGGACAATTGGACATTTGTCAGAATGTTAAGGTCATCCTATACTTTTTGGGTAGAAAAGGGTGGATGATAGAGAAAATAAAACAGAAGGGCTAGGAAACATATTTTCTCATTAACCTAAAATCAAGGGAATTTGGTGACTGGCTTTCAGGGGAGCAGCCCATCCTATAGATGCATTCCCTCACTGGCTAGGAACTTATGAAATATGCTCACTTTGGACTATCTGGCATTGTATGGTTTGAAAATTGATCAAAAGACCAGGGAGGAAGGAAACAAGGATTTATTAAGCTCTCCAATTTGCCAAGCATCTTGTCAAGCACTTTAAAAATAATTATTTCACAACAATGTATGGATGTAGGTGCTATTATTATCCCCATTTTGCAGTTGAGGAACAAGAAGCAAGCTGTGGCAAAGTAAGTCACACAGTCATTAAGTATCTAAGGCTGAATTTGAACTCAGGCTTCTAATTCCAGGCCCAGGACTTTATCATTGGGCCACTTAGCTTCCTGAATACTCAAAATACTTGTGTGATTCTGGATGTTTTAAGTCATTCCATCTTTCTGAGTCTCAGTTTCCTCATCCACAAAGTAAGGATCTCTCATCCAATAATAGCTGGAACTGTTACCCAACCAGATAACTCATTTTAATTTTAAAATGATCAAGGATCAAGGATCCCTCATAGAACTGTTTTGTAGAAAAGCTTCAAAATCTTTTTAGCATGGTAGAATTAACCTCCTAAACTTACCTACCCAGAAAAGGAAATCAGAATCATTGTCTCTTCTCTTCTGAAATTATTTTTGTGGAAGTATTTTCCTTTTGGGTTGTAAGCACCATTTCTTGGCTAGGTAATTGGTAACTAATGAATCAGAATGTCTGGGATATCATTTGAGCCCTGAGTCTCTTAACACAGCTCAGAAATACTTGAATAGAAAATAATTTATAATTGGGGAAATCTTAATAACTTATAATAAATGAGAATTGTAATTAAGTTAGTAAGTTCTGTTTTGGTTGTTTGGTTAATTTGGGAGATATAGAGTTGGAAGAACAACCCACACCATTTCTTGCATGAAGACTATTGGAATGGAGGGAGGTTTCTGAAGTGCCAGCTACCACATCTCCTTAGGAAAGGGAAGATCAGTGTGGACTTGAGGTATAGTGGACAACAATCCTGTTAGTCTTTTGTGCTATCTTGGGGAGGAGCCAGACACCTCAGAAAGGTCACACATGTTAACTTAAGCCATTCTCCTTCCTTTTGAATTCTGCTGGCTCACATTGCCTAAGCACTCTGGATCTGTCCTCATATCAGAAAGTGTTTCCTGCTCTGCTCAGAACTGGCTGAATATGCCTGGCTGACGTCATTTGATGGAGAGCAAATGTTTGGGCTTTTAATTCCCCAAGTCAGAATGGTTAGCAGCCAGGCCTGGTTTTCTCTGGGGATAATGGACTTCTGAGTGAAATTGGCTGTCACAGAGGACAATGCTCCCCCTAATGTACTTTCCTGCATCATTTCAATTAAAGTACAGTAATTTTAGACTTAGTCCTTAATAAGGCAGCCTACTCTCAGTTCTCTGTGTTAATGGGAGAGTACTGATGAAGTGAATCTGCAGGTCAGTTTTAAACGCCACCTGTACCACATTGTTTGAGCAACTGAACAGACTGAGTTGATCTCCTCTTTAATGAGACTGGTAAAAACAATCAGACTAAATGTATAGTGCTGCACTTATGGTCATCTATTTCAGACTTCTTATGTAATCACAGCATCTCAATGTTGGGAAGGAAGTTCAGGTTCATTTATTGAGTCCCCTCTACTATACTAATCAGCATTACCCCAGACTTTAATGGCTTTTCTCTAAGTGCTCAGGAACTTTCTGGCCATGAATCAGAGAGATGGAGTAGCAGAGAGAGGGATGAGTTTCCTAATCAAGAAGGTCTGGTTTAAAGTCCTGCCTTTAGCTCTGTGACTGGCTGAGCAAGATGTTTAACCTTTCATTGTCTCATTGGTAGAAGGAATTTATTTGTTGAGAGTTCCTTATGTTGATAAACATAAGTCCATATCTTGCCACCACTATCAAAAACACACTGCCAAATCCTAGGAAAAGAGGAAAAGTGCTTAAAAATAAGGACCAACACAAAGTAGGTGCTTAATAAATATTGACTGAATGATTAAAAAGATGTTTCTATAACTTGGATAATTCAGCTTATTCTTTTTCCTCCATGTCATGTTTCAAAGGAAGCCTCTCTATGGCTCTTTCATGGTTCTAGAGTGGTCCCAGGGTGGCGCAGGTATGCCAAAAGGTTCCCCTATAACTCCCACAGCAGGGTTTTCTTAAAGAAGTCAAAGGTTATATCTTTTTTCAACAAGCAACAAGTATAAGAGGGGAGAACCTAAAATGGCAACTTAATAGCAATGAAAGCTGAAGCCTCTCTGATAGTCCTTCCAAAAAATCTTTAAAAATTGCCTCATAGACTGTCTTGCTGATGTCACTTACCCCAAGTCTATTCCACTGATCCTCCTTCCTGTTTCTTAGCCAGTACCATATTGTTTTGATGACTGCTGCTTTATAGTATAGTTTAGTATTTAATACTGCTAGGCCACCTTCCTTCACTTTTTTTTTCATCATTTCCCTTGATATTCTTGATCTTTTGTTATTCCAAATGAACTTTGTTATAGTTTTTTCTAATTCAGTAAAGAAGTTTTTTGGTAGTTTGATAGGTATGGCACTAAATAAGTAAATTAATTTGGGTAGAATGGTCATTTTTATTATGTTAGCTCATCCTACCCATGAGCAATCAATGTTTTTCCAAATGTTTAGGTCTAGTTTTAATTGTTTGGAAAGTGTTTTGTAGTTGTGTTTGTATAATTCATGTGTTTGTTTTGGTAGATAGATTCCTAAATATTTTATATTGTCTAGGGTGATTTTAAATGGCATTTCTCTTTCTAACTCTTGCTGTTGTGATGTGTTGGAAATATATAGAAATGCTGATGATTTATGTGCACTTATTTTGTATCCTGCAACTTTGCTAAAGTTGTTGATTATTTCTATCTTTTTAGTTGATTCTCTAGGATTTTTTAAGTAGACCATCATATCATCTGCAAAGAGTGATAGCTTAGTCTCCTCATTGCCTATTTTAATACCTTTAATTTCTTTTTCTTCTCTAATTGCTGCTGCTAGTGTTTCTAGTACTATGTTAAATAATAGAGGTAATAATGGGCATCCCTGTTTCATGCCTGATCTTATTGAGAAGGCTTCTAATTTATCCCCATTGCATATGATGCTTGTTGATGGTTTTAGATATATACTGTTTATTATTTTTAGGAAAGGTCCTTCTATTCCTATACTTTCTAGTGTTTTCAATAGGAGCAGATCCAGAAGAACATTGTACACAGAGACTGATACACTGTGGTAAAATAGAATGTAATGGACTTCTGTACTAGCAGCAGTGACCCAGGACAATTCTGAGGGATTTATGGAAAAGAACACTACCCACATTCAAAGGAAGAACTACAGGAGTGGAGTGGAAACATAGAAGAAAAACAACTGCTTGAACACATGGGTTGATGTGGACATGATTTGGAAAGTAGACTCTTAATGACCTAGAACAATTTTCAATAATATGGAATTGGGTCTTGATCGATGACACATGAAGAAACCAGTGGAAATGTGCGTTGTCTATGGGGGTGTTGGGGAGAGAGAGCAATAGCATGAATCATGTAACCATGGAAAAAACTTTTCTAAAAAATTAAAAAATTAAAAAAAAATTGCCTCAAAATGACAAGAGTCAAAAAACCAACAGCAAGACAGAGTGAGGGGGCTCTCCCACAAATACAATTTGAAAGGTAGGCAGAGAGAGTCAATTTTCATAGGATGAAGGGGAACCAAAAGCAAAACTGCACACAGAGGAGAGTTGACCAACCAATCCCCACACCTACCATGCCTACTAAGCCTGGGCATAGGCCAACTTCAGGATCCCAGAACCCTGGCTACAATCACATCAGAGTACCTCACATCCCAGGTAGTCCCTTGAAGTCCCAGACACTGGTACTATCCCACAGTGAAGCCTGGAAGTCCATAGTATGTGTGTCAAACCCCCTACCCTCTTTTATGATCATACTAGTATTAGCCTTTATGATTGTTTTCATAACATGATAAGAACATGTCAAATAATATATTTTGCTTTATAAAAGTTATGAAGATCAGCTAAGAAAATTATAGTTTATGGAAGTATCAAATCTTGTTTACATCTTGACCTTAAACCTATAACCCAGGAGTTTTCACTAATCCTACCACACCATTCTTGTGTGCATTACTAGAAGCACACAGAAAGTGGAGGGCTACTCTTGTTTGCACATAACAATTAACCAAACTGCTGACTCCTAACATTATATCATAATCATCAGCAAAAACTCAAAGACCATGACTATTGCAAAGGCCTCGGAAAGGTCAGCTATAATAATAGAAATAAGTTACCATTCATAGTGGTTTTTTTACACTTAATCAGCACCTGACAGTCATTAATTAAGAAATGCTTATGTGAAACGATTTTTATCCTTTCTATTTTAATTCTGATTGTACTTTTGTCACTGCATAATCAGATTTCTTGGCATAAAAAAGGTTATCTCCTAAGGCTTGGGGTCTCTACTCCTGATCTGGACCAGGGTTCAACTTCATTGGGCATTTGACTCCCTTCTCAATAAAACTATTTAGCTTAGAGTTTTTGCATTGGTATGATAAATTTTCACCACTATAGTGCTTGGCCCTTTTAAGCCTGCACTGTGGTGAAGACTTAGCCACAGAGCAAAATAGCTCACAGTGCTCAGCCCTGCAAGCCATCAGCAGAGGAGACAGAATCAGCAGTTTTCAGACTTCCCAGTCAACATGCCAAAAAAGACTAGGAAAATGAACAAATACCTAAACCTAGAAAATGTCTATGGAGACAAAGAGAAAGGTACAGAGTCAATAGGGGATGGTGAGAGCCAAGGAACTACATACAAAACTTCAAAGAAAAATTGAAATTAGTCTCAAGCTCTGGAAGAACTCAAAAAGGAATTCAAAAATTAAATAAGACAGGTAAAAGAAAAATGAGAAAAAGAAATGAAAGTTGAGTAAATGAAAAAAAAGTAACAGCTTAAAAAGCAAAACTGGTCAACTGGAAAAAGAGGCACAAAAATCCAATGAGGAAAAGAGTTTTCTGAAAAGTAGAATAAACCAAATGGAAAAGGAGAATCAAAATTTTTGTCATGGAAGAAATTCATTCTTTAAAAATTAGAATTGGGCAAATAGAAGCTAATGACTTCACATGACATCAAGAAACAATAAAATCCAAAGAATGAAAAAAATAGAAGAATATATGAAATATCTCATTGAAAAAAATCAACTGACCTAGAAAATTAGATCAAGGAGAGACTTAAGAATTATTGGATTAGGGAGCAACTGAATGGCTCAGTGGATTGAGAGCCAGGCCTAGAGAAAGGAGGTCCTAGATTCTAATTTGGTCTCAGACACTTCCTAGCTATGTGACTCTGGGCAAGTCACTTAACTGCTATTGCCTAGTTCTTACCACTTTTCTGCCTTGGAACCAATACACAGTATTGATTCTAAGATAGAAGGTAAGGGTTTAAAAAAAATGAATTACTAGATTACTTGAAAATCATGACCAAAAAAGCCTAGACATCATATTACAAGAAATTATCAAAGAAAACTGCACTAATATTATTGAACACGAGGATAAAATAAAGATTGAAAAAAATCCACAGATCATCTTCTACAATAAATCCCCAAATGACAGCTCCCCAGAATGTTATAGCTAGGTTCAAGAGCTCCTAGTTTAAGAAGAAAATAGTTCAAAAAGCCAGAGAGAAATAGTTCAGATATCATGGAGCCCCAGTCAGAATTACATAGGATCTGGCAGCTTTCACATTGAAGAACTAGAAAGCTTGGAATATAATATTCCAGAAGGCAGGGAACTGGGTTCATAATCAAGAATCACCTACACATCAAAACTGACTATATTCTTTCAGGAGAAAGTATGGTCATTTAATAAAATAAAAGATTTCCAGGCATTCCTGATGAAAAGACCAGATTTAAACAGAAAATCTGATGTCCAAATATAAAATTCAAGAGAAGAATAAAAAGGTAAATAAGTTAAAGAAAAAATTTAAGGACTTCAAGGAGGTCAAATTTTTTGAATTCCTATATGGAAACATGTTTTTAAAGTCATCATATCATAGTATTTAGAAGTATACATAGACAGAAGGGGTGGTAGAAAACTCTTTAGGATGATATTTTTTTAAAAGACTCGGGGTGAAAAAAGGATTAGACTAAGAAAAATGATAAGAGAGAAGTAAAATTGGTTAAATTATATCACAAAAAGAGGCAGGGTGAACTATTACAATGAAGGAGAGAATGAGGGTGGTGATTAATAGTACTTAAACGTTATTGTCATTGGAATTGGCTCAAAGAGGGAAGAATAGTCAGATTCACTGGGGTATTGAATCCTATCTTACCCTATAGAGAAGTAGAAGGGAAATAAGAAAAGGGGTGCTAGGGAGGGGAATAATATAAAGGAGGGGGAAGGTAGGAGACTGATTAAAAGCAAAAAACCTTATGTGGAGGGAAAGAGCAAAATGAGAGAAGACAGGATTAAAAGAGGAAGTAAAGATGGAGGGGAATTACAAAGCTAATTATAACTGGGAATATAAATGGGATGAACTCACCCATAAAATGGAAGTGGATAGAAGAGTGGATTAAAAATCAGAATCCTACCATATGTTGTTTACAAGAAGCACATTTAAGGCACACATAGAGTAAAAGTGAGAAGCTTAAGCAAAATATACTGTACTTCAACTGAGACAAAAAAAAGCAGAAGTAGCAATCATGATCTCAGACAAAACTAAAGCAAAAATAGATATGATTAAAAGAGATAAGGAAGGTAAATGCATCTTGATGAAAAGTAGTATAGACAATGAAGTAATATCAGTACTTAATATATGTGCACCAAATGGTATTGCGTCCAAATTTTTAAAGGAGAATCTAAAGGAGCCTAAGGAAGAAATAGACAGTAAAACTATACTAGTAGGGAACCTCAACTTTCCCCTTTCCAAACTACATAAATTTAACCCCCAAAAATTAATAAAGAAGTAAAGGAAGTGAATGAAATTTTAGAAAAGATAGATTCATTAGATTTCTGGAGAAAATTAAACAGGGATAAAAAGGAGTATACCTTCTTTTCAGCAGCATATTATACATATGCAAAAATTCACCATGTAAAAGGGCATAAAAACTTCACAAATAAATGCAGAAAAACAGAAATAATAATGCAACTTTTCCAGATCATGATGCAATAAAAATTATACTCAATAAAGGTTCATAAAAAGGAAATTAGAAATTAATTGGAAACTATATAATCTAATTCTTCAAAATGAGTGAGCCAAAGAACAATTCATAGAAACAATCACTGATTTCATTGAAAAGAATGACAATGAGGTGACAACATATAAAAACTTATGGGATACAGCCAAAGCAGCACTCAGGGGAAAATTGTATCTCTGAATGCTTATAACAATAAGAAAGAGAAAAAGCAGATTAATAAATTGGGCATGCAACTAAAAAAAGCAACTAGACAAAGAACAAATTAAATATTTCCAGTTAAAAACGAAATCGGAAATCCTAAAAGTCAAAGGAGAAATTAATAAAATCAAAAGTAAAAGAAAAAAATTGAACTAATAAATAAAACTAGGAGCTAGTTCTATGAAAAACAAACAAATTAGATCATTGCTTAATTTGATTAAAAAAAGAAAGAGAATTAAGTTACCAGTATCAAAGATGAAAAGGGTGAATTCATCTCTAATGAAGAGAAAATTAAAGCAATCATTAGGAACTATTTTGACAATAAATCTGATAATCTAGGTAAAATGGATGAATATTTACAAAAATATAAATTACCTAAAATTAACAAAAGAGGATATAGAATACTTACATAATCCCATCCCTGAAAAAGAAATTGAATAAACCATCAACAAACTCCCCAAGAAAAAAAATCCCCAAGGCCAGATGGATTCAAAAGTGAATTCTGTTAAACATTTAAAGAATAATTAGTCCTAATATTATACAAACTATTTGGCAAAATTAGAAAAGAAGAAGTCCTATCAAATTCTTTTTATGACACAAATATGATGCTGATACCTAAGCCAGGATTTTCAAAAACAGAGAAAGAAAATTACAGACCAATTTCCTTAAGGAACATTGATGCAAAAATCTTAAATAAAATATTAGAGCAAAGAGACTGCAAAATATATCCCAAGGATTATTCACTATGACCAGGTGAGATTTATACCAGGAATGAAAGGGTGGTTTAATATTAGGAAAACTATCAGCATAATTGACAATACTAATAATCAAAGTAAAAGAAATCACCTCATTACTTCAATAGATGCAGAAAAAGCCATTGCCAAAATACAACACCCATTCCTATCGAAAACACTAGAAAACATAGGAATAAAAGGGTCTTTTCCAAAAATAACAAGTAGTATTTATTTAAAACCATTTGCAAGTATCATCTGCAATGGGGATAAATTAGAAGTCTTTCCAATAAGATCAGGAATGAGGCAAGTGTTATGAATAAAATGGATATAGATGGATATATCCAAAAGTATTAATATATTATTTAAAGTCATGTTGGTGAAATAAAGAAGACCATGTGCCTGCTAAGATCTAATTCAAATCACCTGCCATTACCTTCTCCTACCTGGCTGCCTCGTACCAAAGAGAGAGTCTCCCAATGACCTCAGGAATCATATACTCTTCTCTATGTAATCATACTTCCTGTCTACCTTTATTACAAGAGGAAACATGGGAAATGTAGTTTCAAAGTCCCCTAAATGTCCACAGGAAGTTTATGTCCTATATCCAAATATTTAAGGCTCAAATGAACCCCAAATTTCCAATATCAATTCCCCTCTGAAGAGCAATGAGAGATGCGTCTCCTCGAATGCCCTTGTAAATATAACTAACTTTTAAATTACAAAAACTTGGGGATAAAAGAAAAGAGGACAAAACAATGAACCTATGATTGCTAGCCACATTGACAAAAAAACAATTAGGGGCAGTCCCCTTTGGCATAATAATGCACATTCAAAACAAATGCATTCAACTCCCCATAGTTCAATCAACTGCACCCTAAAGTTCAATTTGGATCTTCATGATCCAGTGAAGGCTCTTCAGGCATCTTCATGGTGCCTTCTCCTAATAGGTTCTTTGTCTGGATTCTGGGGAGACGGCAAATTTTTTATCCTGAAATTACTCTCAAAAGAATTTAAACTTTACATTATAGATTATAAAATATACATTCCATTCTGAGAATTATACATTCCCCCCTGAAATTAGTCTTAAAAGAGTTAAAATTTTGCATTATAGATTATAATACAGACATTATGATTATAAAACTTACACCCCCCCAAGGAGAATCAATAACACATTCTCCCCTGAAGAGGGTACCCCAGGTCAGCTAAGGATGCATGGCTGAGTCATGGGGTTGTATGAAATCAATTGGCAAAAGAAATAAAAAATAAAATCCTAATAAAATCCAAATAAAAGAGAAAAACTTGTGAATGAAATGTAAAATGTAAAAATCTTATATGCAAAAAAAAATGTAAGGAAAAATAAACTTATAACAGGTCCTTGAATCAAGGCCCAATTAAAGTGATTTAAGCAGTTTGCAATTACCCATTCAGGAGCCAGGACTACAGAAAGTTGCCATTGTATATATAAGAGAAATAACAAGACCAAATATATGTGCAAAGGAAATGTCTTTCCCTGGTCTGATTTTTCCCGCACCTTCTGAGGGAATGAGCCATGATAGCCAATCTTAGGTGATTAGTAGGAAAAGAAGTTCAGGGGAAGTCTGGCCTCTAACATTTTAGAAGCTTCAACCTCAAACCTCAAACACTAGTTTTAAGCCCTTCATTATTGGCATAGAACTTCCTCAATCCATGGTCTGCATGGCCTTTTGTTCCTTGGCACTTTGCAGATTCTTAGTTGGTCTCCATGACCTTGTGGCTCTTTTTCTCCCTTCTCCTGAAATCAGATAGACACACATTAATCACAGTCCCATAATATTTACCAGTAATTGGAAGGTTATTATAGTCTAAGGCTTTTTGGGTATGCATTAATATTATAGCAAATATATACTTATATTAAGCTTATATTACTGTAAAATAAAAAAAGGATTAGCATTGATTATATGTATTTTAATTACAAAAATGAGAAAAAGGAAAAAATCAATTACTTTATTAAAAAAATTACAAGGAAAAACAATAAGAAAATTAAAAATTCATGGAAAAATACAATGTTCTCAAGGATAAAAAATGAGAGAAAAGAACACATTGCATTGCACATGCAAGGAAGAAAAATAAAACAATGTTTTAAAAATCAAAAAAATATATACAGTTTAGAATTAGTGAAAGGTTTTTCCCCAAAAAATAAAATCCATTTCCTGTTAAGTTTTTTCATGAACTGTGAGTATCAATGTTTTTTTATAAAATAGCAGATTCATAATGCACATTCAAATAAAGTACCATAATTTCCAATAACACATTTAAAGACAATAGGAAACAAGCCCATTATTATAACCACTTGTTATGATGTTTTAAAAAATTGTATACTTTTTACAAATTCAACAGGTATAGTAAATCATTCAACCTTGGCTAAGATATTTTCTTAACAAATTTTATTACTGCCTCCATGGTAATTGTGGGGTAGAGTCTAAAAAAATCTGATTAAAAAAAACCCCAATCATCTTGGGTCTAAATTATCCTCAAGAATTCTAGATTCTTCTGATGGGAAAGCAAGTCAAAACATAGAGACAAAACATCAAGCATACAGGAGATCTCCTGGCTTCCTGTGTAAAAATAAATAATGGGTAGGAAACTTTCATATGTTTCCTCTACCCCTTTAAGACAACATTCTTTATAATAAATATATAAAAACTTATCATTTATACAGAAGGGTATAAGGCATCTAAGGCAATTCTAAAGACCCCTTATAAAATTATAATTTTAATTCTCAAGGCATTAAAATCTTCAAGGTTGTACATAATTATCAAGATAGAATAAAAACTTAAGTCATGTGATCCTATAGTTGAGATGGCAAATCCAGTTTACATAAGGTTTTGGGGCTTTTTTACAACTTAAAAATGCTTAAGATGTTCATAAATATAACAGATAACATAATTCGATTAATACAGGTAAACTTAAAAAAATGAAACCTTAAAGAAATCAAGAAATACAATATAAGAAACAGATTACAAGCTATGCAGTCAAAAACCCTTTTTTACCAGTTCTGATACATTTGTTCACTATTTGGGAGTTACAATAAAATCATAAACAGAATTAATCTAGCAGCCAAAACTTCATTAGCTTAAAATGATTCAGTGCAACAGAAAAATCAACAAAACAAAAAAATTAATTCACAAAACTAATCAGCAAAATACAATTAGATACAGAGACATTTAAAAAAAGAAACAAAACCCATTCAGTTCTGAGGTTTTAAAATCCACCTCTGGTCCAATTCAAGTTCCTTCTAACTGAGCTCTGTGCTTGAACACCGTGTGGATGACTCCATAGGGGTATATAGTTCAAAGTCTTGGGCAAGCCTAGTGTGTGTGTGTGCGTGTGGGGGGGTGAATTTCTCCCCTGAGTTTCAGGCAAGATAATTGCAAGGAATAGTTTGAAATAGGCCATGTGGCACACACTTGCCATTCTACTTCCTGTTTGAAGAGTAATAGCTAGGGCTCAATGGAAGTCAACTGGTGTAGGGCTAGAAAAAGCCATGGGTTGGAGATCCCACGTGGAGGGCTTGTGGGGAGTGCTTAGATCAGGTTTTAGAAAAAAAAAAACACATGGAGGGTAGTAGTGGAGTAGAAGCTCCCTTCAGGCTAAAAGTCATTAATGAAGTTTTTACATACTTCCCAAGCCTCAGGTGGTGGCAGAAACAGCTCCAGAAGCAGTGGCTGGAGTTCGGGATCAGTGGCAGAAACAGCAGCAGCAGCAAGGCAGGAAACTGGCATTTGGGCAGTATGGGGGTCAGCTTCAGAGGCAGCAACTGGTATCTGGCATTGGAAAAGCCTAGCAGGAGCTGGGATTGGCACTGGGAGGCAGGAAAAGGCTAGGGACCCAGGGAGGGTCCAGTGGGGCTGGCAGTCTTTGAAACCAAGGTCATGGGGAATGTATGAACTAGTAGCCAGAAATGGGTTGTTGGAAAAATGGTCAAATAAAGAAGACCACATACCTGCTAAGATCTAATTCAAATCACCCACCATTTCCTTCTCCAACCTGGCTGCCTTGTTCCAAAGAGAGAGTCTCCCAATGACCTCAGGAATCTTATACTGTTCTCTACGTAATCACACTTTCTGTCTACCTGTATTATAAGAGGAATCATGGGAAATGTAGTTTCAAAGTCCCCTAAATGTCCACAGGAAGTTTATATTATATATCTAAATATTTAAGGCTCAAATGAACCCCAAATTTCCAGTATCACACAAGGACGTCCATTATCACCACTATTGCTTAATATTGTACTTGAAATGCTAGCTGAATAATTAGAGAAGAAAAAGAAATTAATGGATTTAAAGTAGGAAACTAAACTAATACTGTAAGGATTAAACAGTAGGAGTTTAACAAAAGTGAGGAGAGCAGTTGAATAAAACACTTAGTTTAATTTGAGAAGAAGTACAGATAGAAATAGAAAAGGAGGAAAGAGAGATTATTATTCTAATGTTCTATGTCTATATCTAAATTCCTAATACTATCTAAAATTTCTAAAAACCCTACTTCTGTCTTCTGAGGACAGGTTCTTCTTGCCTGGCAAGACTAGTCCAAACCAATCTACACTATCTAAAAGGGATTCACTACCTACCTATCTTCCTAAATAATCAGACATTCACCACTCATGAACTCCTTCAATCAGTTTCTAACCCCCAACTGTCAGTAGTAAACTGCTAGTAAGCCCTTGTGACTTGAGAGACAGACCTCTTGCTTTCTTGAGATTCAGAGGCAAAAGCCCCTAACTGCCAATGTTCCTTCCTTATCTTTCCCCTCATCTCCCTGGTAATGGAATCTTCAGCTCTGGTTCACAGACACCTGGCAGTTCTACTCTACTTAGAAATCCTGATCTCTTGCCTCTTAAGTTGACAGAGAGAGAGATTAAGAAAATCCCTTTAACATATACCCCCTGAGATCCTTTGGGACACTAGTCTCCCCAATGGATTTTTTAAACATAACTATCTTACACTCTATTCCTAGGCAAAGTTGCCAATACTATTAATTCTTTCTAATAGAAAACTATATTAATATGAGAAACAGGGAGAAGTAAAGAAAGAGAAAGGAAGAAAGCAAGTCTCAAATTACAAACCACTACAAATAATTACAGTTACAAAATGATAAATAATTACAGTTACAAAGAATACAATTCTGACTCTACTCTACAGAAATAAGAACCTAAAGATTTTAATCCAAATTCAACTTATAATTACTATGTACAAAAATATATACAAGAGCATAATATACAATAATATTATATGAATACAACATCCCCCATGAGGCTGGTGTTGACTACCATACATTGTAACATGTCATTTGCCTCAATTTGATTATTGGTTCTATCATTCCTATAATTTCCATAACTGTTATTTCTATGATTATTATTATTTCTCAAATAGTTGTTCCTAAAGTTTCCATCATTATTTCTAAAATTATTGAATACTTGAGTCCAGCTTCTGCAATTTAACATTAGGTGTCCCCTTTTTCCACATAAGTAACATGTTGGTCTTTTGTTTGTAGATTCTCACAAAGGAGGCATAGCTACCCCATAATTTGTATCTTTTTTTAAGTTTTCCCTTTAATACTTTTATCTCCTTTCTTAAAGCCTCCACTAAATCATTATCATCTTCATCTTTCCTTTCATGCCCATTATACACATATACTTCCAGTCTTCTCAATTCATCAAGGTTCATATTTGGCCATATAGGACAGCTGGTTTTGAAATAGTCGACCACACTGCAACAATTATTTGCAAACTGCCTTCTCAATTGTCTAATATCCCTTTCTCTGGTCATATCTAGGTCTATATATCTTCCTTCCAGTTCTACAAGTCTGTCCACAAACTGTGAAGGATTTTCTCTGATATTTTGTTTTAGTTTTTCAAATTTTGTCCAGGTACCCAGTCTGTCAGAACACACTCTCATTGTTTTAAGTACTGCCTCCCTAGCTTGACACAATCTGGTGTAGTCAGTTTCATTGTTAAAATCCCACTTGGGGTCTTTTATTGACCAGTGAACTGCTCCTCTTCCCCAAACCTCATTAGAAAGCATTATAAACTCTTCCTTATCTCTCCTTTTGTCTCCCTGGTAATGGAAACTTCAGCTCTGGCTCATAGACATCTGTCTGTTCTGCTCTACTTAGGAATCTTGATCTCTTGCCTCTCAAGGAGAGAGAGAGAGAGAGAAGAGAGAAGAGAGAAGAGAGAAGAGGGAAGAAGAGAGAAGAGAGGAGAGAAGAGAGATTAAGAAAATCTCTTTGACATCACTCTTTGTGGATAATATTGTGGTATAATTAGAGAATCCTAGAAAATCAACTAAAAAACTAGTTGAAATAATAACTTTGGCAAAGTTGCAGGATACAAAATAAACCCACATAAATCATCAGCATTTCTAGATATTTCCAACAAAACTCAGCTGCAAGAGTTAGAAAGAGAAACTTCATTTAAAATCAATCAAGACAGTATAAAATACTTAGGAATCTATTTGCCAAGACTAACTCAGGAATTATTTAAACACAATTACAAAACACTTTTCACACAAATAAATTTGGGTCTAATTGGATCCAATTGGAAAAAAACACAAAACATTAATTGCTCATGGGTAGGCTAAGTTAATATAATAAAAATGACAATCCTACCTAAATTATTATATATCAATCAAATTACCAAAAAACTATTTTATAGAGCTAGGAAAAAAAATAACAAATTTCATCTGGAAGAACAAAAGGTCAAGAATGTCAAGGGAACTAATGAAAAAAAGTGTAGGATGGTGGCCTAGCAGTACTAAACCTTAAACTGTAGTATAAAGCAGTAATCAAAACAATCTGGTACTGGCTAAGAGATAGAAGGGGGGCAATCAGTGGAATAGATTAAGGGTAAATGACCTCAGCAGTCTAGTGTTTGATAAAACCTAAAGATCCCAGCTTTGGGGATAAGAACTCACTATTTAACAAAAACTGCTAGGAAAATTGGAAAATGGGATGGGAAAAAATTAGTGTTAGACCAACACCTTGTACCAAGATAAATTCAAAATAAGTATATGACTTAAACATAAAGAGTGATGTTATAAGTAAGTTAGGGGAACATAGAATAGTTTACCTGTCAGAGAATAAATTCTTCCCTTCTCCATAGATCTGACAGAGAAGGAGAATTTTATTAGATATAAAATGAATAACTTTGATTATTAAATTAAAAAGGGTTTGTACAGACAAACCCAATGCATCCAAGATTAGATGGGAAACCACAAACTAGGAAAACAATTTTATAACAAATGTCTCTGATAAAAGTCTAATTTCTCAAATATATAAAGAACTAATCAAATTTATAATCATCCAAGTCTTTCCCCAGCTGATAAATGGTCAAAGGATATGAATAGACAGTTTTTAGATTAAGAAATAAAAGCTATCAATAGTCACATAAAAATGTTCTAAATCCCTCTTGATTAAAGAAACGCAAAGTAAAACAACTATGGAGTACCATTTCACACCTATCAGATTGGCAATATTGACAGTAGAGGAAAATGATAAATGTCAGAGGGAATGTGGCAAAATTCAGATACTCATGAATTGCAGATGGTGTTGTAAACTCATCCAACCATTTTGGAGGGTAATTTGGAATTATGCCCAAAGAGCTATAAAAGAATGCATGCCTTTCGATCTAGTAATACCACTCGTAGGTCTGTATCCCAAAGAGATTTTTTAAAATGGGAAAGGACCTATTTATACAAAATATTTATAGCTGCTCTTTTTGTGGTGGCAAAGAATTAGAAAATAAAGGGATGTCCCTCAAATGGGGAATGGCTGAATACTGCCTGTATGATGGTGATGGAATACTATTGTTCTAAAAGGAATGATGAACAGGATGATTTCAAAAAGAACTGGAAAGACCTATGTGAACTGATGCAGAGTTAAATAAGCCAACTGAGAAGAATTAACTGCAATAGTGTGGAATGATCAAATATGATTGACTTTGCTACTAACAACAATATAATGATCCAGGACAATTCTGAGAGATTTATGAAAAATAATGTTATTCACTTCTAGAGAAAGAACTGTTGGAGTAGGAAAGCAGTAGAAAACATATGGTTTATCACTTGTTTATTTGGGCATATGTTTTGGTTTTATAAGATGATTCACTTATAAAAATGAATAATATGGAAATATGTTTTACATTATAATAACATATAAACTGGATTTAATTGCTTATCAGCTCTAGAAGGGGGGAAGGAAGAAGAGAGAAAGACAATTGGATAATATAACTTTGGAAAAGTTATGTGAAAATTTATTAAAATAAAAAAGGAAAAAAAACTAAACAGGCAACAAATATAAAGCACCTTAACTGTGTGCCCACCACACCAGCTTCAACTATTATTAGTAGTCTCGAGTCAAGCCATACATTTTCAATATATTTATAATTTCAACTCCTATCCTGACCCTAATCTTATCTAAACAACTGCCAGATACTATGGGGGGGGGGCTGAAGGAGGATACTGAAGAAGAAAAGAAAAGGGAAGAATAAGGGGATGAAAGAATATGATACTGAAGAAAGATCTTTGTAGGGAAAAATGGTGACAGAAAGGGGTCTCTAATGAATGTAATATACTGCTGGGAAGGGACCTATGTTGGAAAGATTTTGATACTGTCAGGGCATCCATATAGGAAAATGGGGTTGTCAGGAAAGAAAGTGTGGAAGAGAGCTGTGGAGGGGATACTTGGGAGATATCTGAGTATGTTTTAAATGAAAATAGCCTTGAATATGGGGTTTGGGGATCTAAGTTCACATCCTGGCTCTCTCCTACTTTCCGTATCTTTGGTTAATATTCCTCCCTTCTTTGGGCTTCAGTTTTCCCATGGTTAAAATGAAGTGGTTAGATAGACCTTTCCACCTGGAACAATCTTTGATTCTATAACTTCTTTTTTCCAGGGGCTTTTAGAAGAAATATGCTTATTGACTGGCTAATTATGGGTATTAGTTTAAAGAAACATAAGCAGATGCTCTGTAGTGTCTCGGGAGTCAACTTATTGTGGGGAAAGGGAGTTCAATCTGATTTTAAATCTTAGCTTTGCTACTTGGAGTCTATTTAACTTTGGGCAAGATTCTTCCCCTCTCTTAGACCTTAGGGATTAAATTCAATTTTAAGGTTCTATTCTGTTTATATGCATTGTCCTATAATCTATGATATAGTTAATTTGTATCTATCTATAATAATAATGATATTAGGTAACATTTTATATAGCACTTTAAGGTTTACAGAGTACTCCACAAATATTAGCTTATTTGATCTTCTTAACAGTCCTGGTAGATGAGTGCTATTATAACCCTTATTTTACAGATGAGAAAACTGAGGCAAGCAGAGGTTAAGTGATTTGTCTAGGACCACCTAACTTATAAATGTCAAAGGATAGTCAGTAACTGGAAGGAAGATATGCAAAAGTAAACACATTTTATTTTGTGTAACCCAAGTTTTCTATGAAACAATGGGGCTATTCTTTTTTTGAGAATAGCAGTGCCCCTCCATGATTCTTCCTTGGATTAAGAGGATCTTGAGAAGAGGATATTGGATCCCTACTGGTAGCCTGTCAGCCTGAGGATGGTGGGGTAGCGCGTCCGGTGTGCCATGCACTTCTGCTGGTCAATGAACAGACTATTGGCCTTGATGGCAATTCCCTTCTCCAGGTTCATCCGAGTATCCTCCAGGTTCCTCAGGGCTTGCTCTGATTCCACAAGCTTATCTTTCAGGGCCTTGAGGGACATATGTAGCTCTTCAACCTCGCTGATTAGCCTAAACCATAAAGACACAGGGACAGAGAGCAGAAGGATTAGAATGAGCACATTCACCAGAGCCATTGATTAGTGTGGCAGGGGAAGATATATCCTGGGATCCTATCTTCCTCTGGTTCCATGAATTAAAACTGCATAGATATCAAAGATAATCAAGTACATACATATATCCTCATTTTAAGATGAGGAAATTGGGGTAACTGGAGGAAGTTTCAGTCATGGTCACCATAAGCTATTAAGTAGCAGAACCAGGGTCAGGACCCAGACTCTCATGTGTCTAATTAAATGCTATTTCTATTACACTATTCTGCTTGTCCAAGTGGAATGCTGGCAGTAGTGAGCTATGACATCAGACATCTGGTCATGGCATCTCTTTTAATGGACTTAGATGCCTATGTAGGGAGGTACATAGTAGAAAATGACTGATTGTGTGAATGTCACTCATTCAGTATCTCAAGAGTTTATCCACCAATAAAGAATGGAAAAGTCTATGACAGTGATTCCCAAAGTGGGCGCTACTGCCCCCTGGTGGGTGCTGCAGTGATCAAGGGGTGCAATGATGGCCACAGGTGCATTGATCTTTCCTATAAATTGCTATTAAAATTAAAAAAAATTTAATTGCCAGGGGGATAAGTAATAATTTTTCTGGAAAGGGGGCGGTAGGCCAAAAAAGTTTGGGAACCACTAGTTTATGAGATGTGTTTATTATCATCAAATAGATAGCTTTCTTCTTTTAATAAAAACATAACTAAATCCAACATTCTGTTATTTATTTATTTGTTTGTTTGTTTGTTTGTTTATTTATTTATTTATTTACATTTTTAATGTAACTTCTGTGTATTGGCTACTAGGTGGAAGAGTGGTAAGGGTGGGTAATGGGGGTCAAGTGACTTGCCCAGGGTCACACAGCTGGGAAGTGTCTGAGGCCACATTTGAACCTAGGACCTCCCGTCTCTAGGCCTGACTCTCAATCCACTGAGCTACCCAGCTGCCCCCCCCCAACATTTTGGGGGTTGAATTCATTTAAAATAGATGTCTGTGCATGTGTGAATATGTGTGTGTGTAGAAGGTTTCTGGTAAATTTCTTCTTGTAAGAAGAAAATAATTCTGGACCAGGAATCAGGGAAACTGAGTTCAGTGTTGTGTTGCAGGTTACTAGAGCTATTTTATTAAATGGTCAGTGTGAACATTGTAAACATCTCAGAAATTGGTAAATGCAAAATCAGGGCTTGATTTCTTATTTAGTTAATTGTCTACACCAGTGATTCCCAAAGTGGATGCTACCACCCCCTGATGGGTGCTGCAGTGATCCAGAGGAGCAGTGATGGCCACACTTTTTTTGTTTTACATTATATTCTGAGTTCAATAAATAGTTTCATAATTTCCAGGGGACACTAAGTAATATTTTTTCTGGAAAGGGGGCAGTAGGCCAAAAAAAGTTTGGGAACCACTGGTCTACACTTTAAAAAATGATTGAGAAATTAGTAATACAAATTAAAGTTAAAAAATGTTTGTATGTGTCCCCTCCCACACTCACCCCCAGGCTGACAATCCTGCCAGGGTATTAGTCATGCCTCTATGACTGATTTGTCATGTAACCTGACCAAGTCTCTTTCCCTTTATGTACCAGTTTTAGTCTCTATAAAATGAACAATAAAAAGCTCTGCTCTCTTGGGAGTTCTAATGCATAACAAATGAAATAATATATACAAATAAACTTTGAAAACCATCAAGTGCTAAATACACAGTTAACACAGATAATAATATAGTTTTGATCTAAAGATCTCCTTTAATGCCTCATTATTATGAAGAGATGACCCTGGACTCCCAGAGATTGAAAAGTCCCACTGGGTTGTACCAAGCTGGAAGGGCTCCGAGCCCAAGTATGGATCCAACAAGAGGTGACTTATTTGTAATCTGAAGAACGGTCTTATTAAGTACAGATAAGATCATTGCCAGAAAATTGCCTATATCTGTGTGGCTTTGGGGAAAGTCATTTATTCTTTCTAGTCCTAAGTTTTTTTTCATCAATTAACAATAATTTATTAAGCACCTAAACAGTGCCAAGCAAATATGCTTGGTGCTGGGGATAAAAGCCAAAAAAAAAAATAATAATCACTCTGTCTTCAAGGAGTCTAAGCCCCAAGACATGATGAAATGGATGATTTCTGAAAATCTTGGGAAGACTTGTGTGAACTGATTTAAAGCAGAGAATAATTTATGCTACAACTATATCATTGTTAGGAAATTACCAATACTGATAGACTTAAGAACTCTAATCACCCATGATTCCAGAGGGCCAGTGATAAAGAATTCTGTCCACTTCTTGACAGAGATAGGATGGTATCCATATACAGAATGAAACACCTATTTTTGGACATAGTCAAACTTCTTATTTGTTATCAGGGTTTTATAACTTTTTTTAAGAAAGGGGATATGGAAAGGAGGGAAAGTGAAATCTTGTTAATTGAAAAAATCAAATAAAAAGCAAAAAATATTGTTAAGTGACACAAAATGCATCTTGGCAGCATTGGCAATGGGAAACCATGAATCAAGTTAAAAAAATCCTCACTTGGAGGGTTTAGAATCCCATAAATTCAATATAGAGATTCAGGTGAGTAATATGGTAGATGGAGAGTAATATAAACTCCAAAATGTATCTTTACCTGACTTATTTTCTATGAGAAAAATTAATTTCCCTGAATAATTAGCATCATGGTATGTGGATCAGGCATTGATCTTGAAGTTGAAGAAGACCTGAGTTCAGTCTATCAGTTACTAACAGTATGACTTGAGAAAGTTTATCTGTAGTGTCTTCATTTTCCTCATCTATAATCATGGTGCATGGAGATGATGATGCTTTCATTGCCCATTTCATAGACTTGATGGAAGCTTAAAGTGCTTTCACTTTGCAAAGACAAGTTATAATAGTTATTATGACAAGATTGTTTAGCAATCACTTGGTGCACAAGTAACCATTAATACATACTAAACATGGGTCTACATGGCATCAAGGGAACATTGAGGAGGCAGATGATATTTACAGAGCACTAGGCTATTCATCTTTAGATCTGGGTTCAAGTTCCAGTTGCACTCCAAACAGAATTTTGAAATACTAAATCTAGAAGGGACTTTGGAGGTTATTTGATCTATTCCACATCTTGCCAATAAAGAACCCCAAGGGAAGAAGTGACTAGGTTAGTGGCAGTGATGGACCTGAACTTGATCCTAAATCCTTTGCTTCCAAGTCCAATTCCCCTTTCATTTGTACCATTTATAGTCTTACTCTATGACTTCCCATTTTTCTCTGGGTAACAGTTTCTTTTTCTACTTCTTCTCCATGTTCCTTCTTACTTAATTTGCACAACTTACATACTTAATGGATCCTTGTCTAAACTGAATTCTTAAGCATTCAAGATCTTTGATCTTTTTCATTAATTAATTTTTAAAGAATATTTTCCCATGGTTCCATGATTCATATTCTCTCCCTCTCCTCTCTTCCTCTCCGTTTCCAGAGCTGACAAGCAATTCCACTGGTTCGCCTATGTCTTACTGCTCAAAATCCATTTCCATATTATTCATATTTGTAATAGAGTGATCTTTTTTTTTTACAAATCATGAACTTTATTTCATACACATGTGTGTATAAACATACATTACCAATACAATACAGTATGGCTAACATAATTTGTATGAGCTATGTTTTATATGCTTACATTTTATATGTTTACATTTTATATGCTCCATTGATTCATTTTTTTTCTTTTCTTTTTTTTAAATTTAAACATTTATTAATAATCATTTTTAACATGGTTACATGATTCATGCTCCTACTTTCCCCTTCACCACCCGCACTCCCCCAAACCATGGCCGATGCACATTTCCACTGGTTTTGTCATGTGTCCTTGTGATCAAGACCTATTTCCAAATTGTTGGTGGTTGCATTGGTGTGGTAGTTTCGAGTCCACATCCCCAATCATGTCCACCCCAACCCATGCGTTCAAGCAGTTGCTTTTCTTATATGTTTCCTCTCCTGAAGTTCTTCCTCTGAATGTAGGTAGCGTTCTTTACCATAAATCCCTCAGAACTGTCCTGGGTCATTGCATTGTTGCTGGTACAGAAGCCCATTACATTCGATTTTACCACAGTATATCAGTCTCTGTGTACAATGTTCTTCTGGCTCTGCTCCTTTCACTCTGCATCTGTTCCTGGAGGTCTCTCCAGTTTGCCTGGAACTCCTCCAGTTTATTATTCCTTTTAGCATAATAGTGTTCCATCACCCACATATACCACAGTTTGTTCAGCCATTCCCCAAATGAAGGACATACCATACTTTTCCAGTTTGTTGCCACCACAAAAAGCACAGGTATAAATATTTTCGAACAAGTCTGTTTATCTATGATCTCTTGGGGTACAAATCCAACAATGGTATGGCTGGATCAAAGGGCAGGCATTCTTTTATAGCCCTTTGAGCATGATTCCAAATTGCCAGCCAGAATGGCTGGATCAGTTCACAGCTCCATCAGCAATGCATTAATGTCCCAATTTTGCCACATCCCCTCCAACATTCATTACTCTCCCCTTCTTTCATTTTAGCCAATCTGCTAGGTGTGAGGTGATACCTCAGAGTTGTTTTGATTTGCATTTCTCTAAGTATTAGAGATTTGGAACACTTTCTCATGTGCTTTTTGATACTTTTGATTTCTTTACCTGAAAATTGCCTATTCATGGCTCTTGCCCATTTATCAATTGGGGAATGGCTTGATGTTTTATACAATTGCTTTAACTCCTTGTATATTTGAGTAATTAGACCACTGTCAGAGTTTTTCGTTATAAAGATTTTTTCCCAATTTGTTGTTTCCCTTCTGATTTTGACTACATTGTTTTTGTTTGTACAAAAGCTTTTTAGTTTAATATAATCAAAACCATTTAATTTACATTTTGTAATTTTCTCTAACTCTTGCTTGGTTTTAAAGTCTTTCCTTTCCTAGAGATCTGACAAGTATACTATTTATTCTGTGTTCACTTAACTTATTTATAGTTTCCCTCTTTATATTCAAGTCGTTCACCCATTCTGAATTTATCTTGGTGTAGGGTGTGAGATGTTGATCTCTCCCATATTTTTTCCAAATTTCCCAGCAGTTTTTGTCAAATAGTGGATTCATGTCCCAAAAGTTGGGCTCTTTGGATTTATCATACACTTTCTTGCTGACGTCATTAACTCCAAGTCTATTCCACTGATCCTCCCTTCTATCTCTTAGCCAGTACCATATTGTTTGATGACTGCTGCTTTATAGTATAGTTTAATGTCTGGTACTGCTAGGCCCATTTCCTTCACATTTTTTCATTATCTCCCTTGATATTCTTGATCTTTTGTTATTCCAAATGAACTTTGTTATAGTTTTTCCTAATACAGTAAAGAAGTTTTTTGGTAATTTGATAGGTATGACACTAAATAGGTAAATTAATTTGGGTAAAATGTTCACTTTTATTATGTTAGCTCGTCCTATCCAAGAACAATTAATGGTTTTCCAATTGTTGAGATCCAGTTTTGTTTTTTTTTTTGGAAAGTGTTTTGTAGTTGTTTTCATATAATTGCTGTGTTTGTTTTGGTAGATAGATTCCTAAGTATTTTATATTGTCTAGGGTGATTTTAAATGGTGGTTCTCTTTCTACTTCTTGCTGCTCTAGTGTGTTGGAAATGTATAGAAGTGCTGATGATTTATGTGCATTTATTTTGTATCCTACAACTTTGCTAAAGTTGTTGATTATTTCTACAAGCTTCTTAGTTGATTCTCTAGGATTTTTTAAGTAGACCATCATATCATCTGCAAAGAGTGATAGCTTAGTCTCCTCCTTGCCTATTTTGATACCTTCAATTTCTTTTTCTTCTCTAATTGCTACTGCTAGTGTTTCTAGTACTATGTTAAATAATAGAGGTGATAATGGGCATCCTTGTTTCATTCCTGATCTTATTGGAAAGGCTTCTAATTTATCCCCATTGTTGATGGTTTTAGGTATATATTGTTTATTATTTTTAGCAAAGGTCCTTCTATTCCTATACTTTTCAGTGTTTTCAATAGGAATGGATGCTGTATTTTGTCAAAGGCTTTTTCAGCATCTATTGAGATTATCACGTGATTTTTGTTTGTTAGACTGTTGATATGGTCAATTATGTGGATGGTTTTCCTAATGTTGAACCAACCTTGCATTCCTGGTATAAATCCCATCTGATCATGGTGGATGATCTTCTTAATTACTTGCTGGAGTCTCTTTGCTAATATTCTATTTAAGATTTTTGCATCTATGTTCATTAGGGAGATTGGTCTGTAGTTTTCGTTCTCTGTTTTTGATCTTCCTGGCTTTGGAATCAGTACAATATTTGTGTCGTAAAAGGAATTTGGTAGGACTCCTTCTTTGATTATCATATCAAATAATTTGTATAGTATTGGGATTAGTTGCTCTTTGAATGTCTGATAGAATTCACTTGTGAATCCATCAGGCCCTGGCGATTTTTTCTTAGGGAGTTCTTTGATGGCTTGTTCAATTTCTTTTTCTGATATGGGATTATTTAGGTATTCTATTTCTTCTGCTGTTAATCTAGGCAGTATATATTTTTGTAAATATTCATCCATATCTCCTAAATTGTTATATTTATTGCCATATAATTGGGTGAAATAGTTTTTAATGATTGCCTTAATTTTCTCTTCATTAGAGGTGAGGTCTCCCTTTTCATCTTTGATACTGTCAATTTGGTTTTCTTCTTTCCTTTTTTTTTATTAGATTGCCTAGTACTTTGCCTATTTTATCTGTTTTTTCAAAGTACCAGCTTCTAGTCTTATTTATTAATTCAATAGTTCTTTTACTTTCGATTTTATTAATTTCTCCCTTGATTTTTACTATTTCTAATTTAGTTTTCATCTGGGGATTTTTAATTTGCTTGCTTTCTAATTTTTTGAGTTGCATGCCCAATTCATTAATCTCTGCCCTTCTTAATTTGTTAATATATGCACTCAAGGATATAAATTTCCCCCTGAGTACTGCCTTGGCTGCACCCCACAGAGTCTGGTAGGATGTCTCATCATTGTCATTTTCTTTAATGAAATTATTGACTGTTTCTATGATTCCTTCTTTGACAAATTGGTTTTGGAGAATCATATTATTTAATTTCCAATTAGTTTTTGATTTTCCTGTCCAGGTGCCCTCACTAATTATTATTTTTATTGCATTATGATCTGAGGTTACATTTATTATTTCTGCTCATTTGCATTTGTTTGCAATGATTCTATGCCCTATAACATGGTCAATCTTTGTGAATGTGCCATGTGCAGCTGAAAAGAAGGTGTATTCCTTTTTGTCCCTATTTATTTTTCTCCACATATCAATTAAATCTAATTTTTCTAGGACTTCATTCACCTCTCTTACCTCTTTCTTATTTATTTTTTGGTTTGATTTATCTAGATCTGAAAGAGGAATATTTAGATCTCCCACTAGTATGGTTTTACTATCTATTTCCTTCTTGAGCTCTGCCAGTTTCTACTTTATGAATTTGGGTGCTATGCCACTTGGTGCATATATATTGAGCAGTGTTATTTCCTCATTGTTTATACTGCCTTTAATCAGGATGTAATGACCTTCCCTATCTTTTTTAATCATATCTATTTTTACTTTGGCTTTGTCAGAAATCATAATAGCCACTCCTGCCTTCTTTTTCTCATTTGACGCCCAAAAGATTTTGCTCAAGCCCTGAACCTTAAACTTGTGTATGTTCACCTGTCTCATATGTGTTTCTTATAGACAACATATGGTAGGATTTTGGTTTCTAATCCACTCTGCTATTTGCTTCCGTTTTATGGGCGAGTTCATCCCATTCACAATCAGAGTTATAATCATCAGTTGTGTATTTGCTGACATTTTCATATCCTCCCCTATTCCTACCCAATTTTTCTTATACTGTTTCCTTTTAAACCTGTGGTTTGCTATTGAGCCGCTATCCCTTATCCCCTCCTTTGATTAACTTCCCTTTCTATTCCCTCCCTTATTTCCCCCCCTCACTTTTTGTTTTTAAAGGCCTCATGAATTCCCTCCCCCTTCTTTTCCCCTCCCTTTTTTGACCTCCCCACTCCCCTGTTTCCCTTGGTTTATCCCTTCTGACTTTCTCTGGATAGTATAGCTACTCTTCCCTCTCCAGGTTGATTACACTAAGAGTAAGGTTTGATTATTACCTCTTAATGCTCTCTTCCTCTCCTTCTTATAATAGTATTTGTCCCCTCTCCCTCCCATGCCCTCTTTGTATTGTAATAGAATATCCTATTTTTCTTATTCACTCAAGTTTCTCTTGGTGTCCCCTGCTATTCACCCCCTCTTTCCCATCCCCCATGTCATCTTAGATTATTTAGTGTTCCACCCTCACCCTGTGAATTATTCTTCTGATTACTATAATAGTGAATACTATAATAGTGAATAGAGTTCACTACAGAGAATTATACATAACATTTCTCTACATAGGAATACAGATAATTAGATATTACTGAGGCCCTTAAAAAGGTAAATTTTAAAATTTTAAGTTTTCTTTCTTTCCCCTCTGTTTCTTATTTACCTTTTCATGTTTCTCTTGATTTTTGTGGTTGGATATCAAACTTTCCATTTAGCCCTGGTCTTTTCTGTGCAAATACTTGGAATTCTTCAATTTTGTTGAATGCCCATACTTTCCCCTGGAAATATATAGTCAATTTTGATGGGTAGTTGATCCATGGTTGCAGGCCCAGCTCTTTTGCCTTTCTGAATATCATATTCCAAGCCTTGCGGTCTTTTAGCGTGGAGGCTGCCAGATCCTGTGTGATCCTGATTGGTGTTCCTTGATATTTGAATTATCTCTTTCTGGCTTCTTGTAAGATTTTTTCTTTTGCTTGAAAGCTCTTGAAATTGGCAATTATATTTCTGGCCGTTTTCTTATCTGGATCGAATGTTGTGGATGTTCTATGGATCCTTTCAATGACTATATTGCCTTCTTGTTGTAGGACTTCAGGGCAATTTTGCTGAATAATTTCTTTTAGTATGGAGTCCAGGTTTCTATTAATTTCTGTTTTTTCTGGAAGACCAGTGATTCTCAAATTGTCTCTTGTAGACTGGTTTTCTTGGTCTGTCACTCTCTCATTGAGATATTTCATATTTCCTTCTATTTTTTCAGTCTTTTGACTTTGTTTTATTTGTTCTTGTTGTCTTGAGAGATCATTAGCTTCTAATTGCTGACTTCTAGCCTTTAGGGACTGGTTTTCAGCTCTAAACTTTGAGTTTTCAGGTATGATCTTTTCAATCTGGTCATTTCTGGTGTTCAATTTGCTAATTAGTTCATTTGATTTCTGAGCCTCACTTTCCAATTGCAAGATTCTACCTTTTAAACTGTTATTTTTTTGCCAGATCTCTTCCATCTTCCTCAGAATCTCATTTTTGAATTCTTCCATAGCTTGTGAGTTTTTCTTATTTGAGGAGGGTCCAGATGCTTGTTTGTTCTCCTCCTCTGTTTGCTTGGTTGTCTGGATTTTCTCTGTGTAAAAGTTGTCGAGTGTTAAAGACTTCTTTTTCTTATTGTTTATCTTTCTTTTGAACTTCCTGAGTCTGGGTAGCCATCATTAGCCCAGCAGCTTCTTAGCTTTATCCTCGCGCTCATGGTCTGTCTGCGGTCTTTTTGCTCCTGAGGTCTGAGGTCTGGTTTTTTCCAAGGTCAAGCCCCCTGGTTGACCCCCTTGCTTGATCCTCTGCTGGAGGTTCCTTTACAAGTCTCAGGGCACTGCTTCCACAGTTGTATATCCGTCTACGCTGGTTCCCCACTCAGAGTTTCAGAGCTTTAGCTTGTGGTTGTGTCTGCCTCCACCCACACCTCCACCGTACCTGTGCTCTGAGCCCGCGCTCAGAGTTCACGTGCGTTCTTTGGCTTTTTGGGGTCCCAATTCTTGCTGCTCTCAGGAACAGGCCCTGGAGCTGCCAATGACTCGATGGGTGCCCCAAACTTGCTCTATTTCTTTTTAGCTGACTTCGGCGCTATAGGTGGTGTGTGTGGAGGGGATGGGGGTGGGGTGGTTGCTCAGCCCAGCGATTTAGTGAGAGCTGTTTCACCCCTTTATAGCATGGAAATGTCCCGATTCCACGTACCTTCCACGCTGCACCCTGTTGTGGGGTTCCTCCGTTCTTCTGGACTTGTTTTTATGTCCCCTTGAGGAGTCTTGTGTGTTTTGGTCGGGAGAGGTTAAGAGCTGCTTTTTACTCTGCCGCCATCTTAACCCGGAACCTAGAGTGATCTTTTAAAACCAAAACCCCCAATAATATACCCATAGAACCAAATGATAAATTATATGTTTTTCTTCTACATTTCTACTCCCATAGTTCTCTTTCTAGATGTGGATAGCTTTCTTTCTCATACGTCCCTCTGGATTGCCCTGGATCATTCCATTGCTATTAGTAGCAAAGTCTGTTATGTATGATTGTTCTACAATGTTTCAGTTACTGTGTACAATGTTCTCCTGGTTCTGCTTATTTCACTCTGCATCACTTTATGTAGGTCTTTCCAGTTCTTCGAGAAATCCATAAATTCATCATACCTTATAGCACAATAGTATTCTGTCACCATCATATACCATAATTTGTTCAGCCATTCTCCAATTAATGGACACCCCCTTGTTTTCCAATTTTTGCTTCCACAGAAAGCACACCTATAAATATTTTTCTACAAATATTTTCCATTATCTCTTGCTGGATCAAAGGACATACATTCTTTTAAAGCCCTTTAGGCATAATTCCAAATAGCCTTCCAGATTAGTGTTCCAATCACATCCCCTCTAACATTTATTATTTTCCTTTACTGTCATATTGGCCAATCTTCTAGGTGTGAGGTGATACTTCAGAGTTGTTTTGATTTAAATTTCTCTATTCAGGAGGGATTTAGAACACTTTTTCATGTGATTATTGATAGTCTGGGTTTCTTCATCTGAAAACTGCCTATTCATATCCCTTGACCATTTGTCAGTTGGGTAATGCATTCAAGTCTTTTTAGAAGTCAAAACTTTTAAACTTCCCTTGCTGTATTGATCTAATGACTATCTGGCTGGCCCCTGCCTTTGCTCTTCAGGAAATCTTACTGACATTTCCAAACAGACCCTCTCTCACAGAAATGTGATGTCCATTATATATGTGAAACCATACAAAACATATTAGCTATGTTGCAAAAGAGAAAACGTAAAAAAGGTACTCTTTGTTCTGCACTAATTGTTCATTGGTCCTCTTTCTGGAGGTAGACAGAATTCATCATGAGGCCTTTGGAATTGTATTGGTCAGAGTCGCCAAGTCTTTCACAGTTGATCATTATTACAATATTGTTGTTACTGTGTACACTTTTCTCCTTTGCCTTGCATGAGTTCATATGTCTCCTCAGATTTTTCTGCAATCATCCTGTTCATTATTTCTTAGAGTACAATTCCAGTACAATCATATACTGTGACTTATTCATCCATTCCCTAATTGACGGACATCCTCTCAATTTCCAATTCAAAGATACTGAAGTAGTTTGCCATTTCCTACTTCAGCTTATTTTACAGATGAGGAAACTGAGGCAAACAGGGATACATGTAACTGGACAAGTCATTTTACTCTGCGCTTCAGTACCTCATTTGTAAAATAAGATGGAGAAGGAAGTGGCAAACCACTCCAGTATCTGTGCCAAGAAAACCCTAAATGGGGTCAGGAAGAGTCAGATACAACTGAAACAACTCAACAATGACAAATCAATAATGATTTCAATTCTACTCTAGCTTGAAAGAGGCTTAGCCTGGAAGTTTCCTTGTGGAAAGAAGAACTCATGTTGCTCTCATGGAGCTCCTGTTTCTCCTGCTATTTTCATAGATCATTACACCCAGAAATGATCCTTTACCCTACTTTACCTCCAATTTGGCAGACATGGAAACTGACACCACAAGAGGGGGAACAATTTGCCCAAGGCTACCCAACAAGAAAATGGCAAGGTTTGGGCTCTCCTTTCCCCTGGTGGCTTTCTGTTCCAACCTAGAGAGCTTGCTGTTTTCCCAGGATCTTTGTGTAATGATAATACCACCCTCTTTTATTGATATAATGTTATATATTTGCCAAAGTTAATTGAAAAAAATTAAAAAGCAAAAAATATTGTAAATGACACAAAATGTATCTGGCAACATTGGCAATCATATCACTATCTCATTTAGCACAGTTTATTTTCGTTATTGAACATTTGAGTGAAGAAGCAACTTGGAGTACTAGGTAGAAAGCTGGCCTTTTAAAGACCTGTGTTCAAGTCCTGCCCCTGACAAACGTGTCCATGACCTAAACACTCTACCACTCAATTCCTCCATGTAACTTTTTATGTCTATAAATTTGTCAACCTGTATGAGTAGAGGAAATTTTCTCCCTGGGAGTTCTCTTCATTAATGCAATCAGTTCCAAATGCACCCTAATGTTAAAAAAAATAAACAAAAACAACCCCCCACCCACCAACAATACTCCTGCAAAATAGGCACTATAAAGGGATTTATTATTTCCATAATTTTACAGAAGAAGAAAATGAGATTTGGAGAGATGAAAAGTAGTATTAGATTTTGGATCTGAGCCCAAATTTTCTGACTCTAAGTTCAGTCTCTTTTTCTTGTAACCATACTATTTCTTGCAGAGTGAGCACCAAGTGGAATAGCATGGTCATGGCAACCCCAATACCTAGACCCACATGTGAGTGACTTCAGGGCCAACCTAAGAGACTTTAGCTATTCTTCAACCTCTCCTAAAGAAGCCCTAAGAAAAAGTTTCCAACTCAGAGGACATGCATTCAAAGTATAGATTTCTAGAACTGGAATTTCTTAATTGGCCAGGTCCTTAAAACATGTGGGAGTATGTGGAACTAAAGGGAAATGAGGTTATGACTCCTCTAGAGATCTGGATATTGTGTTCCTTTGGGTATGGGCACAGAGAATATTAAGCTATTTAATTCCCTCTTTATACCATGTTTTAATTAAATGGAAAAACATTAGGCAAAAGCTAATGGACCTATTCATCTCTAGAATGACCTAGCAATAAAATAACACAATAGAGGGAAGTTCAGGGTATAATCTGAATTATTCCAAAGTAACCACAATGACCTTCTGATTGGGTAAGGGGATGCTATATGTGTACAAAAAAATAAGCTATATGAAACCAGGTCAAAGTCATTACCTGAACTGAGCTGCATCCCTGCAAAGATCCACATTCGGCCTCTGAGCTCTGTGATAAAGCCTTGTCTGAGCAAGTTTCAAGGGGGTTTCTTTATCTTTGATGGCTTGTTTGAGTGATGCAATGTTCTTTTCCTGTTCACCAATTTCTACAAGTATCTGTGGAAGGAACCAAGTCTTTACACAGGAAATAATGCATCTATTATTAACTTTACCTATATAAATAGCTATGGAGCTTTAGGGGAAAGCATCAGGGTAAAAAGACCTGGTCCTTGACTTCAACAAGCACCCAAGACAGTGGTAGAGCTAAACCAGGTCAGTAGATGGTACAGATCCAGGGATATGTGCAAGTCTGCAATAACTCCTCTTGCCTTTCTGTATAACACTGGAGACGTGACTGATGCAACTGCTGTGAATTCTATCTTCCACTATGCTCTCCTTGCTTGACTAGAGTGAAGAATGAAGTCTTTGACTTCCAAACTCAGACATCTGAAAGACCCATCCTTTTTCTCCTCACTGAGCAAATTTAGGTCGGAGCTTTTCCTTCCTTCCAGCATATTACTTTTTTGTATTCCTAAATATCATATCATTTCTGAGTATACATGTGTTTGGTTCTAAGGACTGATACTAAAGTAGATTTGTCCCTTGGGCACATGAAGAGCTTGGAGATGATGCTGGCAGAGCCAAGAATATGGCTTAGTCCTAACAGTCAGAGAAGAGAGCTTTGTGAGCCAAAACAATTAGGGAAATGAGAAAGGGTTTCATAAGATGGGGACAGAAGTGAATCCAGAGATTGCAGAAAATTTTGTTTTCTGTGCCTCTTCTTTGCTATTAGATCTGTAGTCTGAATTTGTTTAATGCAAGAAACATGATAAATCATTGCTAAGTAAGAAATTGAAAAAGTCCCCATGAGTTGCTCAAGGGAATTCTAAGTGCCCTGTGCTCTTAAACCCTGAAAGAACCCTGTTAGGGTAGAGTGGGTGGAAGTTATGGCAAGAGAAGTATTACAGGATCATGTAGCCAAGTTTTGAAACTTAGAGGTCCTTGAGTCTTACTCTATCGTTTTACAGATGAGGGGGCATAGCAAGTTTAATTGGGTATCTGTTCTTCCTCATCTAACAAGGTAGAAGGAGGAAACATGGCAGAGTGAGAAGGTCCCGGGACCCAGTCCTCGCTACATTATTTACTAGCTGTGCATGTTACAGAACATCTATCTCTAAGCCTCACATTGTTCATTTGTAATGTGCAGATAATTTATGATGAAAAGGGAAGTATTTCAGAGACTTTCTAGTCCAATTCTATCATTTTACACATGAAGAAACTTGAGTCCCAGGGAATTGTGCAAAACTAGTACCAAAAAGGGAAGCAAATAAGAGGTTGATTTTGGCTTATTACAAAGGGGAACCTCTTAACAAATGAATAATCGTGAGTTCTACCTTCCTGGAGGTCCTCTAGCAGAAGATAGAAGACAACTTGCCCAGGATGTTGTATAGGGAATTCTTGCCCTGGCAGGAGTTGGACTAGATGGCCTCTGAGGTCCCTCCCAGTTCTGAGTTTATAGACTTCTGCTGACAAAACACAGGAACTGGCTTACATTCATTCCCATCAAAACTCCCTTAGAATATGACCTTCCTACAGTGAGTCACTCCTACTTTATAATTGCACCAAATTATCCCAAATGTCAAATTATTTTAAAGTAGCTGAATGGGATCTGCTTTTAGAACAACCAGTTTGGGGCTTGCTGGGGAAGGGAGAACTTGGGTAAGAAGCCCCATTTTATATCTGAAAGTCTTGGCAGAGGGGATCCTTGGCTGCTGGTCTCTAGGCATTGCTGGCGAACTGCCCTTTGGGATTTGGAATAAGGAACATTGAGGTGATCTGTTTGCTTTCCCCAGAATAAGCCTTGGAAGCCTAGTCTAAGGAATGATTCTGGGTTGGAGAGGCCATAAGTACTGACACAAGAAGGAAATGTCCCTTTCTGGGTCCACGCCTGGCCCATGGTGCTTGTGCTTGACTAAAAGGAGGAATTTCACAGGTCTAGGACCAGCAGTCAGAAGTTATGGAAAGAGTTATGGTTCCCTGACACAGACAATTCACATTGGGGGATGAGCTTGGCTGCTTCCCAAATATAAGTCTATTGACGAAGCATTTCAATGCTGAATGCCTTGGTTTTATAAAATGAGGATTTTGAGCCAAATGCACTATTTCCTTTTAACCCAGACACTGCATGATTTTAGATAATAGGGAGAACATCTTGGGCTCAATTCAAGGAGAAAATTCTCCTAGCAATCAGTTTTCTGACGATGAAAGAAGCTACTTTAGGCTATAACCACTGGAAGGCTCCAAGCAGTGGCCGAATGATAACTAGTCGGGGTGCTACCGAAGGCCAGTGTACTAATTACCTCTAACCTTCTGTCTAGCTATAAAGTGAAGTTCTAACTGAGCATTTTTCATATATCACCTTCCATGTCTCCTATTACATTTACAAATACTGCTCTGGCATAGGGCTTCTGCACACCGAGGTTGTTATAATAGCCCGCTGATTGGCTTCTTTATTTTTTTCTCTCCACAGCAATCAGTCCTTCACTCAGCTGTCAAACTGATCTTCCTAAAGCCCAGAGATATGATTTCCTATGATCCCTATTCAATAAACTCCAGTGGCTCTCTATCATCTCTGGGATCAAAAATAAAATTCTTTGGAGTTCAAAGCCTTTCATTACCTGCCCCACTACTTTCTTTTCTAGTCTCTTCATACCTTGTCTCCCCCCTGCTTACTCTGCGATCCAATGACACAGTCTTCTTTGTAGTTTTCCCCCTAAGATAGTCCATCTCCTGACTCCAGACATTTTTACTGGCTGTCTCCATGCCTGGAATACTCTTCCTCTTCATCTCTACCTTCTGGTTTCTCTAGCTTCCTTCCCAGCTCAGCTAAAACTACACTTTATGCAAGAAGCCTTTCTCGATCCCCTTCAGTGCTACTATTTTTCCCTTCTGTTGATTATCTCCAGTTTATCTTGTAAATAGCTTATTTGTACCTAGCTGTTTGCATTGTTGTCTCCCTTATTAGGTTTCTGAGCTCCTTGAGAGCAGGGAATATTTGGTGCCTTTCTTAGCATCTCCAGTGCCTGACTCATAGTGGGTGCTTAAGAAATGTTTGTTGACCCAACTTGTTGACAGAACTTTTGCCCTGAGGTCTTAGAGGTAGGGAGGGATGTCTGCAGGTGGCTAGCAGAGGCAAGGCTCAGTCAAAAGTGCTTACTTTCCTCAGGTGGTGATCCAGCTTGTGCTTGGCATCATCTATCTCCTCACAGCGCTTGGCAAAGGCCAAGTTGACAGTGTCACATTGTAAGCGGAGGTCCTCCGCAGTGTCGTTCAGGATATTGTTCATCAGGAGCCGCAGGTTGATGGATGCCATCTTTTCCCGTTCTGCCTTGTAGATGTTGTCGTGGGTGTACTTGGACCATGTTTCTGGACAGGAGGCACTAAAGGGGTTCATGAGGATATTTAAAAAGTCAGTATTTCCTGGAACTGGAGGACTCAAGGAGTCATGAAACAAGAAGAGATCTGGTCTGGAGTCAGGAGAAGTTTATTGGCTCCAAGGAGTTCCCAGTCTAACTGAGGAATTTCTGTGTGTGTGTGTGTGTGTGTGTGTGTATGCACATACACACGTATGTATAAATATAGATGCATAGGGATGTATGTCTTTGTGTCTAGAAAGATACACAATACATATATGTGAAAACAGACTAATGTGTAACATGCACATACTTTAATAACCTAGACACACATGCATTACACACAAGCATATATATGTACAACGTGCATGTTTTATATATAGTATGAATGATATGAGGCACAATTTATATAATGTACACCAGAATCACAGAGCCCTTTCAGGACAATATAGGAATCATTCAGTATTAGAAAAGCCATTCAGTATAACTGTCCACATTAATAACAAAACCAACAGAAACCATGTAATTATTTCAATAGATGCAAAAAGAGCATTTGACAAAATACAAAGCCCATTCATTATAAAAACATTAGAAAACAATGGAATAAATGGAACCATCCTTAAAGTGATAAATGACACCTATCTGAAACCATGAACAAGTATTATCTCTAATTGGGATTCACTATAACTCTTCCCAATATGAAGAGGAATAAAGCACTGTCTGTCATCCAACTATTATTTAATATTGTACTAAACACTCTAGCTATAATAATGAGTAGAAAAATAAATGGAAAGAATTTAAATGACAATGAAGAAATATTATTGCCCTTTGCAGATGGTATGATGGTATATCAAGAAAATCTTAGAGAATCAACCAAAAAACTATTAGAAATAACTAACAACTTTCAAAGTCACAAGAAACAAAATAAACTCAGAGACATTATTAGCATTTCTATTTACCACCAATAAAGTCCAACAGCAAGGGATTAAAAAAAAAGAAATTCCATTCTAAATAACTCTAGACAATATAAAATACCCGGAGGCATACAAACCCAGCAACTACATGAACACAGTTATAAAACCCTCTTCACACAAATTAAGTCAGACCTAAACAATTGGAAAAACAATTGCTCATATCGTAGGCCAAGCCAATATAGTTAAAATGACAATCCTACCTAAATTAATTTGCCTATTCAGTGCCATTCTGATCAAATTATCCAAAATTTATTTCATGGAACTTGAAAAAATAACAACGAATTTCATCTGAAAGAACAGAAGACCAAGAATATTAAGAGAAGTAATGGAAAAAAAAGGAGGCCTAGCTATTCCAGATCTCACATTATACTGCGAAGCAGTAATCATCAAAACAGCCTGCTGCTTGCTAAGAAATAGAGTAGTGGAGCAATGGAATAAATGGCAGTTCATGTCTATAGCAACTTAGTGTTTAATAAACTGAAAGATCCAATTTTGGGGGAAAAAACTCACTATTTGACAAAAACTGCTGGGAAAACAGGAAAACTGGAAAACAGTATAACAGAAACTAGGCATAGATCAACACTGCACACCATACCCTAGAATAAAGTAAAAATGGATACTTGTTCTAGAAATAAAAGGTAGCACCATAAATAAAATAGAAGAACATGGAAAAGTTTACCTGTAAGATTTATGGATAAGGGAAGAATTTATGACCAAACAACACAAAGAGAACATTATGAAAAATGAAATGGATGATTTGATTACATTAAATTAAAAGGTTTCTATTCAAACCAAAAAAGTAATGCAACCAAGATTACAAGGAGAAACAAGGTTAGAAAAAAATTTATAGCAAGTGTTATCTCTGACAAAAGCCCCATTTCTCAAACACTGAGTCAAATTTATAAGAACACAAAACATTCTCCAATTGAAAAATGGTCAAAAGATGGGAACAGGAAATTCTTAGAAGAAATTTAAACTATCCATAGCCATATTAAAAATGCTCCAAATCACTATGGACCAGAGAAATGCAAATTAAAACAATTCTGAGATATCACCTTATATATATATATCAGATTAGCTAAATTGACCAAAAAGGAAAATGATAAATGTTTAAGGGATGTGGGAAAATTAGAATACTAATACACTATTGGTGGAGGTGTGAAATGATACAACCATTTGAAGAGCAATATGGAACCAAGCTCAATGAGTCATAAAACTATGCATACAATTTGATCCAGCAATACCATTATTAAGTCTCTGTCCCAAAAAGATCAGAGATAAGGGAAAATGGCCTACCTGAATCAAAATAGTTTAGTAGCTTTTTTTTTTTATTGTGGCAAAGAATTAGAAACTGAGGGGTTGTCCATCACTTGAGGAATGGATGAACAAGTGGTCTAAGGTTGTAATGGAATACCATTTTTTATTCAAAAATATTACATTTTCCCACTTACTTGTAATGATTTTCAACATACATTTTTTGAAATTGTATGATCCAAATTGTTAGGATTTGCCAGAATGAAATTATTGATCCTTTCCTAAAGGGACAATTTAGCATCCCAGGTAGACTTTTTCAAGGTTCACCTCCTCTAAGAAATCCTTCTGTACCTAACTACTTGAATCATCTCTCCCTCTCTTCCTTCCCCACCTCTTGGAGGTGGTATGAAATTTGATCTAGGTTATACATTTATTATCAGGCAAAACATACTTCCACATTGGTCATTGTTGCAAGAGAATAGTCATATAAAACCATAATCCCAAAATAAAAGCATAAATAAACTGCTATCACTACTGGGTCTGGAGAGGGGAGGGAGAAAATATAAATCCTAAAATGTCAGAAAACTGTCAAACATTGTTTCTACATGTAACTAAAAAAATTAAATAAATAATAGAAAATACTGGTTGGGGTTAGGGGGTGGGGATGGGAACAAGAAAAAGCTGGAAATAAGCCTAGATATCGTAGGTAGTGTCAAATGAGGTGATGAAGATCTTCAAACTTAAGTCTCTCTCCATTCCAGTCCATCTACTCAACTTTGAAATTGATCTGCCTAAAGACAACCATGTCATACACATCCTGTCTCCTAATTCAATAAATTCTAATGACTTCTCATTGTCTTCAATTGATGCAGAAAATTCTCTGGCATTCAAAACCCTTCACAACTTGTCCCATTCCTACCTCTCCAGTATTTTACACCTTACACTCCCCTCAGGCAATTTTTTGTTCCTATGACATTGGTCTTCTTTCTGTTCTTCACAAACAATACTCCATCTCTAGTCTTGGTACATTTTCATAGGTTATGTTCCATCGCTAGAATTCACTCCTTCCTCCCCCTTAAATTCCCTGGCTTCCTTCAGAGGTCCCAGCTAAATTCTTAAAGCCCATAAGAAACTTTTTCTAAACCCCCTTTATGATAGTGCTTTCTCTCTATGTTTATTTCCAATTTATCCTATATAAAGTTTGACCATAATTGTTTACATTTTGTCTCCTTAGTTAATCCATAAGTTAACTTGAAATCAGGGACTGTATTTTGCCTTTTTTTGGGAGGGGGACTATTCCTAGCATTTAGCACAGAGACTGACATATAGTATATGTTTAATAAATGCTAATTGACTAACTGACTATAGCACAAAGAAATAAGTAGGAATCTGGAGAAAAGAAAGATCATTGGTTGGTCATGGTGTTCAGTCATTCAGTCATGTCCCACTCATTGTGACCCCATTTGGAATTCTGTTGGCAAAGAGAGTGGATTTCCATTTCCAGTTCATTTTATAGATAAAGAAACTGTGGTAAACAGGGTTAAATGACTTGCCCAATGCTGAGACCAGATTTGGTCACAAATGATAAATCTTCTTGACTCTACAACTATGCCTCCTCATTGCTCAAAATTGGTTGTTAGGGTTTACCAGAATGATCTTATTGATCCTTTCTTAAAGGGACAATTTAGCATCTCAGGTGGACTTTTTCAAGGTTTACCTCCTCCAAGAAATCCTTTTTTGTCTAACTACTGGAATCATATCTCCTTTACTCATTTTCCACCTTGATATTATTTAGAGGAGAATTCAGTTGACCTCTTTGGTATTCAAGAATAGGTAAGCTATGGCGAAGAAGTTTTGACAAACAGGACTGGGCTACTAGACTTTATAAAGAGTAATCTAGCTGGGGAAAGGTCCTTAGTGCCACAGAACTCTGTGTTCATATTCTGCCTTTGCTTATTACTACCTGTATAACTTGAGGTAAATAGTTTGACTTCTCTGGGCTTCAGTTTCTTCCCCTGTAAAGTCAGGGAGTTGAATTATTCATGGTTTTTCTAGTTCCAAATTGATCATATTTTGGTTGGGTTGTATAGGGCACTAAGCTTCTCAAACTCTCTAGAGGCTAGAGAGCCAAGAGAGGTTTTAAGTTCCTCCCTGAAGTCCCTAAAAAACCTTTTATTAAAACAAGAAAAAAAACACAACCACCACCCAGCTCATGGCTACAACCTACCGAGAGAGGATTCTGGTGCCTGCCTAAAGTACATAAAGGCAATACAGATTAGGTCTTTGAATGGTCCCACTGTACTCAAATAGCAGAGAGGAGAAATGGTTTCCAGGAAGAATATTTACTTTTCCTTTTCCTTTTTCCTTTCTATAGCCCTGCATGGATTTGGCTACTAGATATGATTCTCAGGGCCAGAAGCTAACCTCTGGCCCCAGTATCTTGACCATGACTAGGCTCAGAGTTGCTGCCTTGGGTTCCTTTCATTATGACTTCTAAGAACCTTGAATATATATATAGTATAGTTTCTTCTCCCTTTATGGGAGAAGAGCACCTGCCATCATATCTACTATGTACTACCATCATAAGCTACTATATTGGCACTACCATCACAGTGGGTTCTCCAAAAAAAATAAAGTTTCCTGAATTAGAATGAATTAGGTTCCTTCCATAGGTTTCATAAAACCAATTAATCCTCTGCTTTGGCCTAGCCCCTAACCATGAACTTCCAGGCCCCATTCCCTTTCACACAATATTCTTTATGGCTATTCCCCAACTGGGTCCCATTTAGTTTTTTCAGAGGCAAATGTCAAAAACGTATCTATTTCTTTACTGGAGGTTCTTAACCCAATTGTCTTACTCTTTGGGGTAAAATGTATAGATATCTCCTCAGAATCATATTTTATTCATTTAAAGCAAATAATAAATTTCAGTTAAAACTTAGTGAAAATAAAAATGTAATTCCCCCATCCCCATCCCCAGCTCAAGACCACAGACTCCAGATTAAGAATGCCTGTTTTATATAATACCTGAAGAAATTTAGAATACCCATTTCACATTTTTCTCTGCCCTATTTGCTCTATACCTTGAGAGGCAGACAAAGGTCAGTCTTGGAGACTTTTTTTGAATCCCTTTCAGTTTGATGAATATCAAATAGAATGCTGGACCTAGCTGGAGTTAGTAAGACCTGTGTTTGACTCTAACTACAGACATATATTGGATATATGTCTTTAAGCAAGCAAGTCACCTAACCCCAGTTCCCTGATGACTAAAATGAGGGGATTGGAATGAATGGCCCTTCTTTCTCTAAATCTATGATCCTATGAATTGCACTACATTTCATTCTCCACAAAAGCCACTCTTCTGGTTTCACTAGCATCCTTTGAACTTTTGTTATCTGTAGTCACACACATATAGGAAGAAAGGAAAAATTATACCATAGATGATCTATTTCTTCACTTGCTCCAAGGACTCTAAAAGGATTTAGACATAGATCATCCTCTGGGATAAACTGAGGGGATGGAAGCAAATAGTCCATTTGAAAGAGGTGGTTGCCACCTGTTGATCATTGGAAGAAACTACACAATATGCCAACTCTCAAAAGGAGTAGAATACATAACAGAGTGGCAGAGGGGTGGGGAAGTAGATCCTCTGAAAGTGTCCGAGATTCTCTGAGACTTTCTGAGATAAAGAATATCATCAGTGAATCCAAGGAGGCCAAGGACGAAAGTTACAATGACATTTTTACCCAAAGTAGCAGTGATTTTGGAGTGATATAAGGAAACATGATTTATAGACTAGCTGGAGAACCGAGGCAAATTATTTTCTTTCTTTAACCTAATTTCTCTCCCTTATAGTCAGTCATTTAGTCGATTAGCATTTAACAATCACCTCCTATAGGCCAGATCCTGTGCTAAACACTGGGAAAAACAAAGGAAGGGAGAAGATAATTCCTGTTCTTCAGGAGCTTAATCTAAAGAGGGGAGAAAACATGCAAACAACTATGCACAAATCAGATGTACCCTGGATAAAGTGGAGATATTCACAATGGGAAGGCACTAAACATTAAGGAGGACTAGGAAAAAACTTTTGGAGATAGGATTTTAGATGGGACTTGAAGGGAAACCAGGAGGCCCAGCTGAGGAAGAGAGCATTCCAGGAACTGGGAATGAAATGCCCAGAGTTGGGAAATATAGTGTCTTGCGTTAGGATGTTAGTGTCACTGGATAGAAGAATATGTAGCAGGGAAGAAGATAAAAGGAGATTGGAATGGTAAGAAGGAGCCACGTTATAAAAGGCTTTGAATTCAATTCAACAAACATTTGTAAAGCCTATACTATTTTTAGGTACTTTTCAAGGTTATAAAGATAGAAATATTCAAATATCCCTATTTTCAAAGGGCTTAAAAATGGGAGGAATGGACGAATAGGTTCCTTCCCAGAATTAGAAATCCTCATTGCAACTTTTATTAGCCGTGTTATTGTTTTTCTTGTTTCATCATTTTTCAGTTGTATGTGAGTCTTTGTGACACCATTTGGGATTATTCATTTATTTATTAGAAATTTATTTATTGATTAATTAAGAAAATTTTCCCATGGTTACATGATTCATGTTCTTTCCTCCCCCTTCTCCTAATCCCTCCCATAGCCAACATGCTATTCCACTGGGTTTTACATGTCATTGATTAAGACCTATTTCCATATTATTGGTATTTGTACTAGGGAGATCATTTAGTGTCTACATTGCCTATCATATTGGGAATTTTCTTGGTAAAGATACTGGAGTGTTTTGCCATTTCCTTCTCCAGCTCATTTTATAGTGAGGAAATTGAGGGAAAGAGAGGCAGGTGATTTGTACAGGGTCACACAGCCTAGTGAGTGTTTGAAGTCAGATTTGAACTCAGGAAGATGAGTCTTTCTGACTCCAGGTCTAGATCTCTAGCCACTAAGTCACCTTGTTGCCTCTGCAAAACTCTTCATCTCTAAGAACTTCAGTTTCTTCATTTGTAAATAATCTTTGCAGTTCTTAGATCCCAAAGTTCTTGAGAAGAAATAAATTTGCAAACCTCTAAGGCTCCATGGAAATGTGAGCAGTGGTGATGATGTTGGACTATAACCTACAGAAATTTCATTTTTGTAAGACTTTCTTTTAAGTCTTTAAGGTGTTACAATGGAAACTCTATTATTCCAGCCCATATGTCCACATTTAGTAAATTCTTATGGACATCTAATTTACAAAGACTCGTGTGCCTGACATTTGAGAGTTAGGGATAAACGGAGGTGGAATACAAAGATGAAGAGATGAGATATCTCTGCCCTCAGTGAGTTCATGAAGTCTAATATCTGCAAAACTGGAATACAGTAGAATTCTAAGCTCAGAACAACAGAGTAAATTTTAAGGAGCTAAGTAGAATTCTGAGAATTTTAAGCTCTTTGAAGGCAGGAGATCTTTTGGTTTTTGCCTGTTTTTTTATATCCTCAATACATAAGAGGTGCCATACCTGTTGTGGGCCCTTAATAAAAGAATATTGAATTGAGCTACTGCATAAAACAGAGGTAAAAAATGCCAAAGGAGAGGTTACTCCAAAGAAATGGCCAAGGAATTCACCATTAGGAGAGAGTATTTTGGCTGAGGAAATCTGGAAAAGCTTTCTAGAGGAGGCAGCACCTCAGCTGGGCCTTGAAAGAAAGGTTGGTTTTTAATAGATTGAGATGTGAAGGGGAGAGTATTCCAGGCAGAGAGGAAAATAGGAGCAAGGGCACTTGGGGAGGAAAGCATGTGACATGAACCATGGACAAAGAACTAGTTTGGCTAAAAATATAAGGAAGTGGCGTGTGATAAGGCTAGAAAGAGTAAGTTTGGGGCCAGGTTAAGAATCTTGAATCCAGACTTGAGAGCTTAGACACAAAGTGCTTCATAAATGCTTTTTTCATTCATTCAAGGTTTTTGAGTGTGTGTTGTATGGGGAGTATCATGATACCGTCTGGGATTTAGGAAGGTTAATCTGACCATGGGACAGATTTGAGAATGAGGGGAATGAAGGCATGGAAACCAGCTAAGGGGTATTTAAAAAATGCAAGGAAAGGTGATGAATCCTTGACTAAATGAAGGTGGAGGAGTAGTGAGGTTGGAAAATGGATGCATACTACTCTTACCATATCACATATTCAATATGGATTAATTATTCCATTCAAAAGCAATGTTAATGTGGATTTCCAGAACATCAGGCATGCTCTCATTCAAACATAAGCTTAAGAATCCATTCCAGAGCTAAATGGAACTGAATGATAGGTTATACTAGGCACTTTTCCACTCTGCTGGCCTGGAAAAGGAAATGTAAGCACCCAGCTTATTTTCTCCCTCACTCCAACTCATATTACTGTGCCTGATATATTAGCATTCACAAGAAATGAAGAGCCTGAGGCTAGACAAGAAGATGAGGTGCCACATAAGCAAGAAAGTACTGACCTTTCTTCAAACTTGGTTGAATGAGCATGGAACTGAATGTTGGTGCTTCGGTTGTTGTAACGTCCACACATCTCATCAATGTTGTAGGTCTCTACCTTATCTGACCAGTCTAATTCACAGATTTCCTTGTGTTCTCTGTTCAGCCTAAAAGGAAAGGAGAAGAAACATTGTTGGAATGAAATTAAAATGTACCCAAATTTAAAATGATCACATAGCAGCTGAGTGGAAAACTCAGTGGAAATGGCTGAAAGCTCCAAAGATTCCCATTCACAATTGCTCTAAGGGAAGAGAAATAAGTGAGGTGGAGGATATGCTGAATTTTGAATGTTGATCTTATGTCTTGGTTCAAGACCCGAGTCTGGAAATGACTAGCTATCATTCTGAGTACTTGAGTTATTTCAGGACTTCCTTTTTCTGTCTGGTCTTCAATGTCTACATTTAAAAAATCATGAATTTAGACTAGATGCTCTCTAAAAGGCTTTCCAGTTCAGACATCCCATGTTTTATTTCAAAGACCCCTTGTTTGATCAATAAAATTAGTAAGAAAAAAACATAGTTTTAGATTTACATTTTTTGGTCAAATGGTGCCTTCTCTATTGGAGAGAAGAGGGATAGAGTTAATTGCTTTTTAATGAAAGAAACAAACTAAATTAATTTTTTAAACTACATTAATAAAAAAAAGAAAGGTGAGTCAAAGATCCCTTGTAGGTCTGTTGTTTTGTTATCCTGTGACTGTCAGGCATCAATGTTAATACTTTATCAGCCCAAGATATCTTATGGTTCAATGATGATAGGAAACCAGGGTCTGAAGTGGCCCATCATCAGGCATCTAAATAACCTAATGTTAGCTGCAACTATTAATGTCTCAGTGTGCAACCTTGGTTGAGTTATCTCACTTATCTGAACCTCCTTTTGGGCCTACATAAATGGGCTATTTAGGATGGTCAAGAAAAGAATTCAACTCCAAATCAGTTAATTGGGTAGCCAGTATTGCTATATCCCATAAGGCTTCCTTATTGCACAACTTTCTTGATCTCTGCTCCCTGAAGCAAATATGTAACAACTACTATCCCAACTTCCAAACCCAGAAAAAAATGCTATAGTTTGTCTTCAGTGACCACCTATTCTATCCATCCTAGAGGCACGTCTTTTTCTTTCAGAGTTTTCAGAGTTTCTTTTTCTCCTTTTCATCATCCAAACTTGTTCTTAGACACTTTGTTTGCTCATAGGTTACAGAAACCAGGGCAGTTTAAAGCTATAAGATAGCATAAGTACCATGAACTGACAGTCAGAATAACTAAAAGTATGACCTTAGACATTTTACTCGGGAATCTTAGTTTTCCTGTCTATATCTCTGGGATATACTTCATAGGAGAATAGAATCAGAGATCTAATCTATACAGTATTAGATCTGAAAGGGATCTGGGAGACAGCCTAGTCCAAATTGCTAATTTTTCAGATGATAAAACTGAGGATTCCCAAAATTAAGGCATGCATCATAGATCCAATAAAATAATAGAACTGAAGTTGTTTTCAAACTCTAGCATATGGAGTTATAGCCATTTGTGTGGAATGGAATGTTGGGCATCAATCAACAAGTTGAAAGGGTCCTTTTTAAAATAAAAGGGCATTCCTTTTACCATTTCCCACCTCTGTCCTCTTCCCAGTCATACCATATCTGGATGAATGGTGATTCTGTCCATGTATTAGGGCTTTTAGGCTTCTACTCTTCAGCCCTCAGAAAACATACTTCCCTGGATAGAAAGGACAATGAAATCTCAAAAGTGTCTTGTTGTAATTTGGGAATTTGAACTTTGATTTTACCTGAATATATCATTTTGTTGTTATTATCAAGGTAGATATTCTCTCAAATAATGAGATTGATTGGATCCTCTCAATATAAAGAGGCTCAATGATTTTCTGTGTCTAAAAACCATTCACTACCTGTGGCTGACCTTCTACTGAATTTCTCTGTACTTAGTCATTCACTGTACTTAGCCAGCCTTATCCTCCTAGGATGGGTGCCCCACCAATTACTGATCTATTCATAGAACCTTTCTTCCCTAAGAGGAGCTTGTATTATAGCAACATGGCCTCTAAGGACATAGAGCTACCAATCATATCTGGCATTGGAGGCTTCAAATGAAAGTTTATAATACTAGATTAGAAAATCACCAAGGGCCAGGGTTGAATTGCTAACCATGGACCAAAGCCAAAACTAAGAATTCTTTCCCCCGAGGCAAAATAAATTGAGGAGATGGCAAAGACACAAAAGTCATATTGATCCATGAATGGAAAAGATAGATCCTTTTTTTTCCTTCCTCCACCAGCCTTTACTAGCTCATTACCCCCACTCCATCACTCAGAGCTCATCTCACTTCACAGCATTAGTTTTAGACCAAAAGGGAACTTAAAAGACATTGAATCAAAGAATCACAGAAATTCAGAGTTGGAAAGGGTTGCAGCATTCATTTATTACATCCCTTCATTTTGCAAGAGAAAAATGATGTTCGTAGAGATTAAATAATATTCCCAAAGTCACACAGGTAGTATCAGAGGTAGGATTTCAACCAAGATCTTCTTGTCTCTAAGTCAGACACTCTGCTATGAGACGTTTTTAACCCTGAAGGAGGGTCATATGACTCAAAGCATGAGGGAAAGGGAGGTCTGGACCATCATGGAAAGAAAGTCTATCTTCCAAGAGAAGTCCCTCATATACTAGCACCTGACAGTCCAGCCTTAGTTACAATCCTGCAATGAGTTCTGGAAATCTAGCACTAGATAAGGGACCTGATGAGGTTATTCTAATTTTCTGATTCTGGGTGTGGTAATAAACATTCGTGTCCACTGGGAAAGAATATGGCAGGTGGAAAAAAATTGGATTTAGTGTAAGAATTTGGACCTAGATGTCCTGACTCTTTACTAGCTATGGGAACATTTCTAAAGTCAGTTAATCTCTCCGAGGCTGATTCCTGATCTGTAAATATCAATTGTCATATCTACTTGACATGTAGTAAAAATTGCTGTGTAACTTGGAAGTACAATATAAGTGGGGATTATTAATATTAATGTAATTATTCTTTCATCTGTGAATACCCAATTGAGCTCCAGTCTTTGGGTATGGCCCAAGTGAAGACCGAATGGCCACCTGTCTGGGAGAGAGTAAAATGGATTCCAAGTAAGGATTAAAAAGTTGGATTAGATGGTTTCTGCGGGCCCCTTCCAGTTTTGAGATCTTAGGGATTCTTTGGAAATAATGGTCATGTAAAACTCATCATTTCAGAGGGAAATCTCATCTTATCCACCAGGGGTCAGGATCAACCAAGAAATAAAAAGAAAATAGTCTTCTTTACTGCTCCTAGACTATTGTTGGACTTGCTGGGATTGCTTCAGATTTCAAAGTGAGTGTATACATAATGCATGTATGTACATACAGACATGTATGAGAATCATATGTGCAATGTGACAATGTCATATACATAAATATAAGTAAATATAAATATATGTAAAAGTGATTTTTGTCCTACACAGGGGATACTGCAGGTTCATAACCACTTGGGAGAAAAGCATAATGACAGGATTTGAAATTATTCTTGGTTCTGCTGCCACTTACTAGTAGTAGGACCTTCCTTTTTCTCTAAGCTCTAGTTTTCTTATCTGTAAAATGAAAAGAATATTTTTTGCCTAATAGGAGTCTCGAATTTATAGCGAGAATACACCTTAAGAAAACATCTACTCAAACAAAACACTCCATTTAAAAATATGTATTTATAAATATAAATAAAAAATATAAGCCTAGAGAAGATAAGTAACTTTCCTAATGGTAATAAGAAACACTCAGGATTTGAACCCAGGCCTTCAGACTAGGTCATCGTGAAATTCTGGATGATGTGAAACTCCAAGGTTCTATGACTACTAACCAATGGAGGATTGTGGCAAAGCACTAAGACATTCATGCCTTTTATTCAGTCTGGCACTGTAATCACTCCAACTCTGAATTTCCTATGGGTATTCTCTAAATCATGAAAAAAGTTGAGGGATTATTCTTTTACATCCATCCACTGGTGTGCTTGCAGATGATCAACAACCAGCTCCCTGTCTCCCAAATATATGTACAATACTCTTTTACATTAATGTGAATTTTTAACATTTTCTTCATCACTTTCTTAAGTGGTTCTTAATGAACCAAACAATAAATCAAACCATGATTTGTGCAACATCCCTTTGATGATTCATTCATGAAATATATCTGTTCTTTATTTTGAGGAAAGGTCAATAAAGTGACTCAAGGCTGATTCTACAGGTCTGGTCAGCAACACAAGAATGTTAGAAAGAAGGTGTCTTACTTTATCTGATTGATGGCTTGCATTATGGTCCTTTTCAGAAGTTCCTGAATATTTCGGATAAGTTCAGCTTCCTGAGTTGAAAACAAAAATGATGAACACAGCACTTTAATCCTGTCTGATCCCAGACTTCTTGTTTTTATAAATCACAATATTCAGATTAAACCATATAAAATCATCTAGTCCAATTCCTTCATTTTACATATAAGGAAATCAGAAACCCAAACAATGGTCAGTAAGACTTGACCCCAAATCCACTGGTCCTTCTACAACTTACACCCATCTTGAATAACACTTGGGAAGAGGGGGAGGAGGAAAGAAAGGAGGGCAAACATATAGGGCAGCACCATGTGACATACTCTATTCTCTTGTGTTAGACATTATTTCATTTCTTTTCCCAAGAATGATGCCAAGAAAATCACTTTTAAAATTTGAAATTGATTATCTTGAGACTAAGTCATAATTAAAATGCAAAGCAATTCAAAAGACACTGATCAGCAAATTGAGCCATAAATGATTAGTTTGTTAAACATGTGGGGAAAAAAAGTGAAGGCTTTAAGGAAGCCAATTCTTTCAAGATTAATAACGTGCCATCTGTCTGGTATTATATAAAGATCAATTATCATTACCATTATGTTTATGATTCTATTATTTTATACATCAATGTCACTCATCCCTTCTCCTATATTTAGTCTTCTGATTTGTGTTTTAAGAAGAGAGAATCCATTTTACTAGGAATCAGCATTGATTGCTGTATAATTATGAAAAGATGTGGCCATAGAACTTGGAGTCAAAATATTTGGGTTTAATCTCCAGTTCTTTTGCTAACTTGCTATGTGACCTTGGGCAGATCCTTTCCTTGGAGTCTCAGTTTCCCAGATGTAGAATAATGATAACAATGTTTGCCCCATAGAAAATGAATTCTTAAACAAATAAAAAATAAAGACAATTATAAAGAGAAAATATAGTTTGAGTTACATGGAATTGGAAAGCTTTTGTACAAACAAAATGAATGTATCAAGGATAAGAAGAGAATTCTTTATGTGGGAAAATATTTTTATATAATAGCTCTGAAAAAAAATTGACATCCAGGATATATAGATGACTAAAAAATATATAAAAGCAAAATATCAAATACAGAAGTAATCAAAGGGTATTAAGAGACAGTTCTCCAATGTACACAGCTACAGAATTAATCCTGGAAGAATAAAATGGATGTTCTCTCCAGAAAGGAAACAGAAAGGTGGAATATGACAATTTATATGTACATGTTGGCCACCTCTACAATATCTTTTGCAATGCAGGGAGGGTGGGGAGAGGTTGAGATACTAGTAGATAGGATTAGTTAGGTAGATATGAAGAAAAGTAAGCTAAATATATAGGGGATTTGGGATTTCATTTGTGTACTAGCTTCTTTTTATTTGGATATGCTGTTTCATTTGGTTTTGTAAAATTTGGAATAAAAATAAATAACTAAAAAACAAACAGTTCTCAAAAGAAATGCAAATGATAAACAACCATATGAGAAAACATGCTAACTTACTAACAAGAGAAATACAAATCAAAACAAGCCTGAAATTTACTTCATTCATTCCAAACTGTCAGAAGATGGAAATAATCAAAGCAGGAGGGGCTGTAGAAAGATAGGCACACTAGATATATTTTTGGTGAAGGTCTGAATTAGTAGAACTAATCTGGAGAGTAATTTGGAATTATATGAATAAAGTATCAAAAATATCCATATGCTTTGATCCAGAGATTATACTGCTATGCCTGTACTTTAATGAAATGATTAAAGAAATGACAGGCTCTATATATACCATTTTTTGTGGTAGCAATTAATTTGAATTGAAGTTGATACCATTTATTTAAGGAAAAGTTAAACAATGGAAATAAAAAAACTACAAAACAAAACAAAATAAATGTTGAGAAATTATAAAGAACAAATTTGATCCCCCTAAAAAGAGAGGAAAAGATGCCTCCTCCAATTTCTTTAGAACGGTGGTGGGTCTATGGATATGGAATATTGCATTCAGTATTTTTTGATTGATTGATTGATTTTGCTGATATTCTCTTCCATTTAAAAAAAACTTTTTTATAATAGATGGTCTTTTGGGAAGGAGGATAGAGGAAGAAAGTGATGAAAAACAAACAATATCAATCAAAAATATTTTTAAACATGAAAGAAAATATTCTGCTTATCTCACAGGGTTGTTGGGCATAAAGTGTTTTGTAAATGTTAATGCTTATATAAATGTGAGCTGTTCTTGGCTTTTATTTTTGTCATTAAAGATTGAGTGGGCTATCCCCATGCTAGGCAGCTAGGTGGTGCAGTAGATAGAGATAATACAGTACTTTACAAAACTGAAAGCATTATATAAATGTTGGTGACTTATCATAATTGTTGTACTAAATGCTTTCTCAGACACTATCTCAACCCAAAGGCAGGGGGACCATTCAGCTTTAGAGTGAGAGCCAGATGGAGGTCATTCTTAAGATTTCTTTAACTCTCAGAGAGCTGACTACTTCCCATTAGCTCTGTACTTTCATGAATGTTAATATTTATCTCCCTAATTTAAAGCAAAGGTTCTTAATCTAGGGTCTGCTCGAATGGGGGAAATTTTACATTTTTATTTCAATTTTTTTCCTTTGTCATCCTATTTTTTTACTCTATACATTTAAAATATTACTCTGAGAAGGGGTCCATAGATTTTCAAAAGAATCTAAGAATGAGAAGGACCTAGGTTCAAATTCAGCCTCATGTCATTACTAGCTATTTGATTCTGGACAAACCACTTAACCCTATTAAGCCTCAGTTTCTTCATCTGTAAAATGAACTGGAGAAGGAAATGCCAAACGGTGCCAAGATCTTTGCTAAAAAAACCTAAATGGGATCACAAAGAGTCAGACACAACTAAATGACTAAGCAACAAAAAACACAAGCAAGATGGTCTCTTCTCTTGTTACTTACAGTCTAATCCAGTAAGACAATACTTAAAGGGGAAGTGAGAAATGGGAGAGGTCTCCTCAGTGGCATGGGGACCTAGACCCCAGAAAGATAAAGGGATACATGAGGACACTTAGGGATACACGAAGAGAGTCCAGTTTACTGGTGGGAAAGTGATGGATGGAAGAGAGGTAGTATATGACTGGCCTGAGTCAGGATAGTTGACATTGTAAAAGGGCTATTTTGTAAAACAGACTTGTTCCACTTGGCCTCAGAAGACAGAGAGGTAGATTTAAGTCAGATATAAAGACGTTAACTTACAAATGGAGCTACTTAAAAGTGGCAGCTAAGTGGCTCAATGAACACAACATCACAAGTTCAAATCTGGCTTCAGACATTGTATAACCCTGAGCAAGTCACTTCACCTTGTTTGCCTCATTTTCCTCATCTGTAAAGTGGGCTGGAGAAGGAAATGGCAAGCAATTCAGTATCTTTGCTAAGAAAATCCCAAGTGAGATTATGAAAAATTGAACAGGACTGAATAACAGACAGTAACAAAAATGGGATGAATTGCCTCAGGAAACAAATCCTGCCTCACATACAAAAGCTGCTTGATCATTTATCAGGCATGTTTTGTTCAAATCCAGCTTGGTAAACATGGACTTTGAAGTCCCTTCCAACCAAGAAATTCTTTGATGCTGTGAAACTCAGAGGGAACATAAGTGTAAAAAGAAGCATTTTAGATCTGTATTCAAAAGGACTTGGGTTTTCATTCTGCTTCTGTAGTGTGGTATAATGGATAGACAGGCTGGATTTGGAGTTAGGAAGACCTGGGTTCAAATTCTGCTTCAAACATCGCTATGTTTTTGAATCTCATTTCATCATCTATGAAATAGAGATAATAGCATTGTCTTACAGGGTTGTGAGAATTAAATGTGACAATGTATATAATTCTGTTGAGTTATTTCAGTTGTGTTTGACTCTTCATGAAGCCATTTTAGAGTTTTCTTGGCAGAGTCACAAAGCTAGTAAGTGTGTGAGGCTGGATATGAACTCATGAAGATGAGTCTTCCTGAGTCTAAGCATAGTTCTCCATTCACTTTGCCACCCACCAGCCCCAAGGTACATAGATACTTTGTCAGTTATTATTATTATTACTAATCACTAACAATACTTCCTAATATATAGTCTGAGGCTAGTCACTTCATCTATGGACCTCAGTTTCTTTCTCAGTCTAGACAGCACAGAATTGTACATCAAGAATAACAAACTTGTGGGTTTTTCCAAGAAGATTTTGTGGAGAAAAGGATAAGGACCCATCTGAGGGTGTCCCACCACCACCACTACCACTTCTTGGGCCATTTCCTTTGGAGAGCACACTGATAGTTGCAGTGACAATTGGAGAAAGTCCAATTGACTTTGTTCAAAGATGGAGATATAGGATTGTCATGAGAGCCTGGTGTTGCCCATTTGCTCAAACCATGCTACTCCTCTGCAAAAGCAATTCTTAGAGCACTTAAATTTCCTGATTTGCATCAATAGAAGGTCTGACTTCTAGTATTTCATATATATCTCTTGGGGGAGGGAACCCCTTTTTACTAAGCTTCTACCTTAGATCGACTGAAAACCACATTTCTGGGACAATTCCAGGCTGGAAGATGAGAGGGAAAGAAGGATATGGCCCTGTGAAAAGGTTTCTTGGAAGAAGTTGGGAGGGATCTAATATAATGTAATGCTCTGTCTATGTCTCTGTGATATGCTGACTAATACTTCTGCTTTGATTTGACTTTGATTTTTTTGTGTGTCAGGGGGAGGGGGTAAGTGGACTGGGATCTCAGATATTTTTTTTCCATATAGAAGCTCTTAGTGAGAAATTCCCTCTACCAATGCAGATCAGTAGCTCATCTGTAACTCAGTGCCCCAGGCAACCTGTGATTTATTCTGATTAAACGCTGATTATAATATGTCCTAGAGTTAGAGGTGAATCAATGAAGCACACAACTGGGAATAAGAAGGGGAGAAAGGCTTACATAAAGTGGGAGCTGAGCTGTGATCTAATTGGGTAAATCCACACATCAAATCCTAAGATCAAGGGTTCTTGACCTTTTTCTGTCTTAGATTCTTCTGGGAATCTATGGACCCCTTCTCAGAGTAATATTTTAAATGTATAGAGTAAAAAAAATAGGATTACAAAGGAAAAAAATTGAAATAAAAATGTAAAATTTCCCCCATTCAAGCAGACACTAGATTGAGAACCTTTGCTTTAAATTAGGGAGATAAATATTAACATTCATGAAAGTACAGAGCTAATGGGAGGTAGTCAGCTCTCTGAGAGTTAGAGAAGTCTTAAGAATGACTTCCATTGGCTCTCACTCTAAAACTGAATGGTTCCCCTTACACTGACATGTGAGCTATTATTTGATGGTCCTTTTGGTGCTTCCTCCAGAAAAAAGATCAGGCACATGAACCAGAGGGGTGCTAAGAAATATTTGAAATGCATATGACACATTTTATAGTTTAATCTGCATCAACATTTTCTCCATCATTTTCTTAACAATCGGCTAACTTCCTAGACAAATCATGCCTTGATTTCTAGCATTTGGAGGTTTCTGAGATAGAAATGTTCACATTGAAAATTTAACAATTGAGTCTTGAAAGCCAATATGAGCTGATTTCAGTACACCTGTGGCTGCTGACCCAGTATTCTTGCCACAACATGAAACTTGGCCATGGCCAATTTTTTCCTCTACCCCTTGGAGAATGTGGGATTTGTCTGGCCCTTCTAGACTAGGAAAAAGGAAATTCCTTCCCCTAACTTAATGCAGATACTGTAGGACCAACTAAAACAGAAACAAAACCCCCAAAACTGCAATCCTTCACTTTATTAGATAAATAAGGAAAGAAGCAACAAAGAATACCCTCTAAACTTCAGGGAATTGGAAAGATGTCTTAACCAGAGCAAACAAAAATAGGCATGTTTCTTTGAAAAAAAAAAGTGAATTACCCAGCATTGGAAATGTTCAGACTGGGGCCGAATGATTTTTTTTTTAAAAAAGGCAGCATAGTATTATGGAAAGAATACTAACTTTAGAGACATTATAAAACATGAGTTTAAATTCTAATTCTGATACTTACTAAATGTTATCCTTATCATGCCCTTCCAAGTCTCTATTTATAAAATGGAAATAATATTTGTATTACCTCCCTCACAAGGCTATTGTGAGAAAAGTTGCCTCAAAACTCAGATTACTACAAAACCATCAGATCCAAAACAGGAAGGGGCTTTAATAAAATGAGAGAGTTGCATTAGATTCTGTAAAGATGTCACTGAGAAAAATCTCTGCTTTATATCTCTGACAGTTGGCAAGTTACTTCTCCCCGAGAATGTTTCCTTATATATAAAGCTAAGGTTTTGGACTCTCAAAGATCCTTTCTAGCTCCAATGATCTATAAAACCTTAAGATTAACAATCCTCCACATGTATTGGTTTGGGATAGAGTCAGAGGTATACTGGAGTCAGCCCAGAAAGGCTCTCAGACAGATGATTGTTAAATTTTCAGTGGCAAGTATTTATACCTCAGAAATTGGAAAACTGCAAATCAGAGCTTGGTTTGTTATCTCGTGGTTTGTCTGGACTCAAGAATATGATGGACAAAATGTTAATGATGCAGATTAAGTTTAAGTGTGTGCCCTTCAATTTTAAGAACTTGTTAAATATTTACTTATTTACTAACACTTTCCTGGGTTTTTCCTGGCTTTTGGTGATTAGTTCATGAAGAGCAGGTCTGGGATTGGACTTGCTTAAGCTCATTCTTTATCACCCTAGTTGTGTTTCTTTCACCATATAGCTCCTGGGAGTGCTTTTTAGTACTTCTCCCAATACCAGTCCATGAAATTGTGTAAGGTGCTAAGCCCAGGAACAGGTTTCTGGGTTTAAGTGGTCAGCAATTCCACTGTGTTTATACAACAGGGCTCTTCCAGAGGTATGCAGTAATCCTTATTTTGAAGTGGGAACTATAGCAAGTCTCTCCTGAACACTTTGGGGGTCACCATTTTAAGAGTATAAAGTGCCTACCTTATCTACGTAAAGTAATGGTAACCTTTCTCAGCTAGCTAAGTGATTTCAGGAGGAATCTAATACATAGTAGGCACTCTATAAATGAATGAATCTTCTTGAACCTTACACAGGTGGAAAAATCCTTTAGGTGTGGAAGCAGATTTAAGTCACTTTCAGCTGATATCCCAGTTAACAATAAAAATTGCTTTCATTAGTAGTATGAGTGACTACAATTGAGAGAGTAATGAATGTTCCAGATTTCAAGCAGTCACTTCATTTTATAATTCTGTAGTTCCAACACCAGCAGGACTAGGGCTGCCCCTGATAGTGCAGAAGAAGTCATAAATCCTTCACTAGACTAACTTTATATTGATGAGTCTTTGCTGTGGAGACCCGACAGAAATAATCTTTCCAAAGATCACTTTCTACATCCAGAGAAAGAAGTGTGGGAGTAGAAACACAGAAGAAAAACATATGAACAATCATGTGATGCAATGGGATATGATTGGGGTTTTGGTGTTAAAAGATCACTCTATTGCAAATATGAATAATATGGAAATAAGTTTGAACAATGATACATGTGTAACCCAGTGGAACTGCTTATCAGCTCTGGGAGGGAGAAGGAAGAGGGAAGGGAAAGATCATGAATCATGTAACCATGGAAAAATATTTGAAATAAATTAATTTAAAAAAAAAGAAATAGTATTTCCATTTTGAAGACCAAATGACTATAATTCACTTAAATTTATGGGGCTGGTTTTCTTTGTGAAACTTAAAGGGGATTAAATTTTTATGTCACTCCCAGGGTTTGTAGGATTTATGCTCACAAAAGGGGGAAGATTCCAGCTTTTTTAACCTGAGAATTAGCTAGGTAGTAGACTTATAACAGCACCTCCTCATACTTATCCTGTGTGAAGATACAATTAATTCTCCCCTTGCCTATTTTTAAATCAATCAACAAAAACTGAAAACACCCCCACTTAATACTAAGTAGGGGGAGTCCGCAAGTCACTTACTAAAGTGGGTGACAATTCCAAAAGTGACTGACCACCCCCCTGGGCAGTGCTAACCAAATTTAAAGACTACAATTGGCTCCCATAAAGTGGAGGAAGGGACAGGAAGTGATGTGGAAAAATGACTATAAAAGTCCTGAACTTCCTGTCCAAAGAAGTCTTCAGCCTGAATTTTGGGTTTGGAGGATCTTGGACTGGGACTGTGGCTTGAAGCTACAACTTGGGATTTCAAGCTGGGACTCAGGCTCTTGGACTGTTTCTGGTAAGACTGTTCCTGGATCTTCCCGCTTTGGAGCTTTGTTTGGGTGAATGAGAAACTGATCTTCCTTTCCTGGCTTCTGGAGAGATTAGTTCTGGAGAGGCCTCCCCTTCTCAGAGGAGGCCACGTGTGTTGAATCCTTGTTTAATTCACCACCGAGTCTTCTGGCTGAGGGGCTAATGAGCCCTACCTTGGTTGAACTGTAGACTGGAGCAACATTTAGGGTGATAGGCTAGACTTCTTCTCTACTCTCTTTCACATTTCTCTACTTTTACTCTTTCTACCTCTTTGTAAATAAAACTACTACAAGTCAGTTTGACTTGAGCTATAATCTTTTTAAATTGGTGACCACAGTATTATCTTAGAATTCTCATATATTTAGTCAAACTCTTAATTTATTCCTTACAGCTGTGTTCTGTTAAGGTTGGTATTATAATCCCCATTTTACAGATGAAGAGACTGAGGCTCAGAAAGGGAACAACTTGTCCAACAAAACATGAATAGTTGGCCCCTTCATTAGGATTAGAGTTTATGTTCTTCCAGTAGTGATCATCTGGGTAACTAGTTGGTATAATGGGTAGAGTACTGAGTTTAAAGTCAGGAAGATTCAATTTCCTGAGTTTAAATCTGACCTCAAACACTTCTTAGCTGTCTGACCCTGAACAAGTCACCTAACCCTGTTAAGCTTCAGTTTCCTCATCTATAAAATGAGTTGCAAAAGGAATGGCAAACTACTCCAGAATCTTTGCCAAGAAAACTCCAAATGAAGTCACAAAGAGTCAGACATGACTGAAATAACTAAACAACAAAAATATAGTGACCAGTCAAAAAATACAGTGACCAGAAGTATTCCTCTGGCCTCAAAATGAGGATTCTGGGGATATCACAGAATCACAGAATTTTAGAGTTAGAAGTCACTTCAATATGCCTCACCAATAGATAACCACAGTGTGCCAACTTTATTAGTCTAGCTCATTTCCCATGGGGAATAAGTGGTATCTTAATAAAAAATAATTATCATGGAGTTATAGCTTTAAAGGAATTCAGAGGTCATCTAGACCATTGTAAGAATTTAAATTCAGGTTTATACTAATATGAAAGTTCTAAAGTAATATTGTGATTGCCCATTTAAAAATATTATAGTTTAAGTCAAAATGACTTTTAGCAGCTTCATTTACAAAGAGGTAGAAAGAGTGAAAGTGGAAAAATGTATATAAAGAGATGGATTCTAATAAGCCTACCAGTCCTTCTCCTGAGAAGCCAGGCTCAGCCCCAGCAGGGCTTCCCCAAGACTCTGTCTCTACGTGCATTTTCCCTGTAATCCTCAACCAGAAATCCTGGCAGTGTCTTTAGCCAGGGTTCTACCAATGCAGTCTCCCTCCAAATCCAAATGGCAGGAATCTCCAGAACTAATCTCTCCAAAAGCCAGGAAAGGAAGGCCAGCTACTCACCCAGCAAGCTGATGCAGGATCCAGGGAGAGTCTCCTCCTTCAGTCCAGCTCACCAACACGGAGAAAGCTCAAAGATGAACTCCAAAGAAGAAGAAGTTTAAAGGAGAAGCCCCTTGGACAGGAAGTTCAGGACTTTTAATAGTCCTTTTTTCCACATCACTTCCTGTCCCTTCCCCACTTTACAGAACCAATCACAGTCTTTCAATTTGCCTAGCACTGGGTGGGGTAGTTGTTAACCCACTCTAGCAAGTGACTGTGAATGGTACTAAGTAGGAGTACTTAAGATTTTGATTGATTAACTTAAAAGTTGTTGATAGACAAATAGAGTTTGATTCACTCTTCACACCTAGTCCCATTTTATAAGCTATTATTGATATGATAAAGATGATGACAATGACTCATATTCCTACAACAATAATATTGACTTCGATGCTGATGAATCTCTTTCCCCTCAGTACTTTATGAAAATATCTAGTAAAACATGGAGAGATCATGATTGCATAGGGTAGAGGATGTGCCCACACCAATGGAATCTTATTCTTGTTGTCTTGAAGTAATAATAACATAACCCTGTTAGGTATCACTATGGAAATATATTTTCCATTCTTTCTTTCCAGCTGGTTAAGGTTGAGCTGAATCCTCCCTGGGTCTTGACTATTTCTTTGGTAGGTGATTTAAAGTATGATCTTTTATTTAGCCTATTGTCCTCTCCTCCATACTTCTTTCTAAAAGTTTAATGGAGTCTGTTTCTCAGGTTGTATAGTCTTTTTTAAAAACTCCTGGATCCCTTCTCTCTCAAAGATCACAGCATTCTAAATCTTTGTTGAGGTTTTCAGGAAAGGCTTATCCTTCTGAATCTCAGAATACCCATCAATACTCCCAAATTAAAATAGCAAAACAAAAAAGAAATTATTAAGAATAACTCTACTTTATTGGTAAGGAAAATGAGCCTCCTTGGAGGAAATAGGTACCTCATTATATTATAGCATGAGTTCTCAAGGAGTCATGACTACATTAGCTCTTGGATTGAGTTAGATGAAGTCAGAAACAGTCCCCCTTCTTGTAGCACAAAGATACTGCTACCCATATGGTTTCTGCTTTCCCATGGCTCTTAACTCATGCACAAAGAACAAATAAATCTTGGACAGTGTAATCAACATTCACTATAGATAAGCACAGACAACATAAGCTAGAGGGGGAAAAGAGATATGGCCAGAGGATTGCTATGAGAGAGTTCTGGTGAATCTTCCTAAAGTTGAAGCTGGAAAATAATCAGTAGCATTTAGGTAAGAGGAGAAGAAAGGGAAGGGCATTTAGGTGAGAGAACAATGTGAATGAGGAGTGAACTGGGCATATTTAAAGGATTGTGAGGAAATGGACTTGGCTAGAGGAGAGCAGCTGCTGTTTGATATGAAACTCGAATGGTGGATTGAAGCTCAGTTATAAAAGTCTTTTCATTCCTAGATTGAGGACTTGTCATTTTATACCATAGGTGGTATGGAGCCATTGAAGGACTTTGAACACCAGAATCATTTAGGAACCCAGATCTAGGAGAGATCTCAGAAGCCATCTAGTCCAACCCCCTTCATTTTTACAAATAAAATCCAGAGTAGTTAAGTGTTTTGTCTAATGTCACACACTACTATGAATCAGAGGCAAGAGTTTTAATCAACTTTCTGTGCTGAAAGAGGGGAGAGGAAGAGAAAGAACATTTAAGTGCCTACTATTTGCCAGTCCTTGTGCTAAGTGCTTTATAAATATCTTCTAAGACAGAACTATTTCCACTATACTATAGAGCTGTGCATTAGTAAATGCCTCTGGAAGTCTGGGCTAACTGACTTGGAGAGATAAGAGATAAGTCTAATTAGAAGGATTTTGCAATAGGCAAGATGAAGCAGGATGATTTAAAAAATAATGGGAAGACATATGAATTCAAGTAGAATCAAGTGAGCAGAACTGGAAGAACATTGTACACACAGTGACAACAATATTATAAGGATGATCAACTGTAAAGACTGAGCTATGTCCAAGAGAATGCCAAAGGTCCCATGCTAAAAATATTATCCATCTACAGAGTGTGATATGATGAACTTAGCAGGGAGACTGAAGCATGCTTTTTGAACTTTCTTTATTTTTATTGTTTTATTTTGTTTGTATTTTATTTTGCAACATGGCTAATGAGGAAATATGTTTTGTGTGACTTCACATATATAATAGAAATCAGATAATTTGCTTTCTTGATGAGGGAGGAAGGGAGGAGAGAATTTGGAACTTAAAGTTTTACAAAATGATTATTAAACAGTTTTTAAATGTAACTAGAAAATATTTGATAAAATAAAAATAATTTGAAAAATAGAAGGTGATAAGAGCCTGAACTAGGGTATGTGGACTGGGCTGAAAATGGACAAGTAGATAATGATGCATCTTGAAGAAAAATGTAACTGATTTTAATAACAGAGAATATAGAGGAAAGGAAAGGAAAAAATAATCAAATATGACTCTAAGGCCTCAGAGATCATAGCACATTAATAATGAAATAGTTGAAGAGGCAGCTAAATTGTGCATTAGATAGACAATCAGGGAGTCAGGAGGACCTGAGCTCAAATCTGATCTCAGATTCTTCCTAGTTGTGTGAACCTAGGCAAGTTACTTAACCCCAATGACCTACTTCTTACCATTGATAATATCAATTCTAAGAAGAAAGGAAGGAAGGAAGAAAGAAAGAAAGAAAAAAGAAAGGAAGGAAGGAAGGAAGGAAGAGAGAAAGATAAAGTGAGAGAGGGAGAGAGGGAAGGAGGAAGGGAGGGAGGAAGAAAAAAGAAATAGTAGTAGTAGCTTAGCAAACTTTAAAGCATTATATAAATGCTAGTTATTTTTACTATCATTATTACATTGTGATTATTCCTCAGAGAAACTAATATATTGCTTCATAAATATTAGCAATTTTTTTCCTCCAAAGACAAGCACCTGAAGCCTTATTGGCATATAAAATGATGGGTACTTCATAGATGATGAAAGATGACTTTATACACAGTAACTCACCATGGAACAGACAAGTTCCTGACCTGCATTCTTAGGCTGTCCAGGAACCATATTCAAGTCGGGGGCAGTGTGACAATGAAAAAGAGTACTGGAATTGCAGTTAACAAGAGTTCAAATTCTGGTCTTTCAACTTAGCACTTTTGTTACTTTGGGCAAGTGTCTGAGCCTAAACTTTGTTGTTTGTAAAATGTATGTCACTCCTACAGTCCCTGTAGGTCCTTAGTCTCATGGTCCTTTAGCCTCCTATTCCACACTAAGAATAGTGAAAATGGGAAATAGACAAAAGAAAAGATGTTAACTTAATATCACTGATTCTTAAAGATATTAAAAACAACAGGAAGGAAAGAAATATATATTTATTAAGTGCCTGCTATGTGCCAGGCACTTTGCTAAATGATTTTACAAATATTATTTCATTTGGTCCTCACAACAACCCAAGATAGGTGCTACTGTTCCTCTTATTTTGCAAATGAGGAAACTGAGGCAGTCAGAGGTTAAGTGACTTGTCAATGGTTACACAGCTAAGTAAGTGTCTGAGATCAGAATCGAACTCGTCTCTTCCTGATTCCAGGCCCCTATCTACTGTACCACCTCGCTAACTCTAATAATCTAAAAGAGAAACTGGAAAGAAGCCAGAAACTCAAAGTGAATATTCAATCTGATATGTCAGATAGGGAGACCAGGCAGCCAAAAGCAGCACCAGCTTACAAGCTCATGTGTAAAACATTATGGTGGAAGATGAGATAAGACTATGAGCATTATTTCACAAAACACTAAAAAAAAGAGTCAAGGAGAAAACAAGCACATGAAGTTTGGTGTGAGATCCAGCTTCGCCACATCATTCAGAAATTATTTGTGGGTAAAATTGGAAGAGAACAATAAATATGGAATGAAACAGTTTTGCTGGCATTATATAACAGTTTATTATCAGGTATGATGATGGAACCATCACTTTTGGACTCTACCACCTCTTTACTCAACATACTATTTAAGGAAATAGGAGGGCATTTAAGATGGTGGCTGGGAAAGGCAACTGGGCCACACCAGGTCCATATATAGGAAGTCTGTGAACAAGGAAAAATACGTTTAAAGGCACTTAGGGAACTGATTTCCAAGATATTGCAAAGAAAATAAATTTCCACCAAAATGAGATCACTTATTCCCCACCCTCCACTACCATAAGGCAATCAAAAACCACCAATTACTGATTTTCTTGATTGTCTTCTTATCTCTATAAACTGTGAGAATGGTCTGTGTTTTCACGAGGTATATCCTTGACAATTACATGAGAAAGGGGCAAGAAGTCTTTGACCAAATGATTTTTATAGCAGGTAGTAATCATTATACCTTTAACCGAAAGGTGTAGGGAATTTAAGATCTCATTGTGTATTTATTGTTTAGAAAGTTTTAACTAATGACTATGTTCCATATCAAGATTGATGTGGAAATGAGTACTGTGCTGTATTATTATTACTACTGAAGGTAAGGATGGAGAGTATGATCATAAGCCAAACAAATGAATCAAAAATGGTGGGTTTTTAGGTATTGATGGGTATGAGAAAAGAACCCTTCTTGAGATTGTTGGTGGTAATGTTCTATTATGGTGGTTCTCAAAGTATGGTCCTCAGATCCTTGGTCAGACCCTGAAATACTTTCAGAAATCTTCAAGGTCAAAACTATAATACGATTAAGCTGTTATTTGCCTATTAAAATGTCTCCATTTTCCCCCAAATACAAAATAATTGCCTCATTAAAAGAAAACGTGATCTTGAAAATTCTCCAAAGTGTCTCCCATGGAAAAATTAAAATGTCAGAAAATGACAAATAGATCTACAAAAACAACTTTGTTCAATAATCTGCCAAGAATCTATATCAGTCCAGGTATAAGAAAAGTTAGTAGATGCTAACCTAAAATGTTCACTAGTCTTATGGGCAGAGTCCGGACAGAAGAAAGGCTTCCCATCAATAGCAATGTTCTCCAAATGTCTCCATTTGCATATGAAAATATATTCACTACATTGAGCTCCAGAACACCATGCAGTTTTCTCTGCAAAGTGCATAGCTATGTAGAGGACATTAATTGGTCTGATCCAGACTGGAAAAATCAAGTGAAATAAAAAATGATGATTACACCCAGACTGTGAAATGCAACTGAAAGGGCATTATCAACTTAATACATACATACTTACATATATATTTATGAATGCTTAGGCATACATAGGGCAAGAGTTGGTATTCTGTATCATTCCAAGAAATACATGTAAATACATTTATTTTTATCCACATGTGTAGATATATGTGTGTACATGGTAAAGCTTTTTCTGGCTTTCCATCTTTGCTTCTTTTAATAGCTGAAGAGGACCATTGAACACATATCTTAGCAAAGTGCTACAAACAGGTTCTGAGCTAGGCCAATTCTTGAGTAAGAGGAAGAGATTAAATGAATCTTATCTGGGAAAATATCCAGTGCTTTGAATGATCCCAAACTACTCACTGCTGAAAAAGCTCAGCTCCATCTCTTACATACCAATAGTCTCCCAATTATATTATGTGGCTAAAAATCATGACATACCTTCCATGACCTAAGAAGAGTTACTATTATAAGAAGCCAAAGGGTAATAGAAAGATGAATGGTGGGAATAAATTAGATGGATCAGGTTATAAATGAGGTGGATTGTATGCAAGAAATATTTAAAGGAAAAAAATATTTAAAGGACATTATCAAGGATATGTACAGACTGAAGAGAAGATGCTCTGGATACATAACAAGAATTAAAGACAACAAATAGATGACCTCAATGGAACGTTTCTACCCTCCAGATATTAAAAGAACCAAAGAAATGGTACATAATTTTGGGCGGATCCTCTAATGAGGATTTATGGAAACAACTGTACAAAAACCCCCTAAGATCAAAAGGTAACATTTGAAATATTCATCAATATGGAAAATAGCCCACAATGTAATTGTGGATTGATCAATGTGACAAAGTTATCCGTGATGCTGATTAAAGCAGTGTCCAATTGCAACTTCAGAAGACTGATGGTGATGAATTACTTCCTACCTATCGGCCAAGAGGTAATGGATTATAAGTACAGAATGAGGCACACCTTTTCAGATACATCCAATGCATTAATTTGTTTTGTTTGACTGCTCTTAATTGTTCTATTGAGGTGGGGGGAGGATAATGGAGAATCAAAGGCATATAAGAATGATGTAAAAAATAGAATCCCGATAAAACATTTTTACAAAATTTATTCTCTTAACTCCACAAAGACAAAGGTCATCCGTTATCTGAGCTCCATAGCTCTCCTACTACCTAGTACAGTGCTCCACATAATAGGTATTCACTTATTTATCTATTTATCTATTCATCTATTTGTTTGTTTATTTATTTATTTATTTATTCATTCATTCATTTATTTATTTGCTTGCTTATTCATTCATTCATTCATTCATTAATTTATTTGTTTATTCGTTCATTCATTCATTCATTTATTTATTTGTTGAACTGGATTTGTTGATTTGCTTGATTTCAGCAAAGGAACATACAGCTGGGTTTGTTGGGAGATGAGGAATACTAAGAGAAGCTTTATTGTAGAACACAAATAGAATATTCACACACTAAATTTGAGAGGTACATCCTTGGAGTTTTTCCTGAGTTTTGGAGAATAATGAGTCATAAAACATCAATGTTGTAAGTAAGAGATCATCTACACCAACCTATTCATTTACACGTGAGGAAACTGAGGTTTAGAGTTACTCGGTCAAGGTTAGAGCATAAACTAATTATAGTACAATTCTATTTCCATGGCGTTGGGATGACATTCTATGTACCAGTACCTATGACTAACAATAGCCTTAGCTTGAGAACACACATTCACTGTACAAGGTGAGGAAAGTTGAAACTCTTTCTCATTCTTGACTTTCCACTCTATAACTTCTCAATCAATATTTGATTAAATGTCATCAAATGAGATAATTGTGTGTGGTACAGTGCCTTGTACATAGTAAAAGCTTAATAAATGTTCCTTCCTTTCTCTCCCTATTCTTCCATTTCCCCTTCCTTCCATCCCTGTTCTATCTTGCTGCCTAAAATTTCACCATTAGAGTTTCACTCCTTTGGATCTTATAGATTTTTTTTTGTCTTTGATAGTTCCTAAAGAAATTCGGGAGAAAGAACACCTAAAGCCTTATTAACCATCAAAGACAAACTACCCTGTCTCTTGATTCACATTTCAGGCACAAGCTGACCCTATTGATTTATCTTGGGAAGCCAGAACTAATATGTGATGATAGACTGAAGTCCCAAGCTCAGGATCCTCTGTTAGGAATTGGCCTAAGTTTTACAAATAGATAACTCAGGAGTTTGAGCGTGAGAACGTTTCTCCTCATTTGCTATAAGACCTAAGGGTATTTTTGACCCCTCTAGAGCCATAGTGTCATAAATGTCCAGATTCTCCAGCCTCAGAGATCTTATCCATCTCTCAGTCTAGCATAGAAATGAAGAGGCTGCCTACGTGGTTCAATGGGGCCTGAAGGAGGAGCCAAAACTAAATTGTATAAACTAAAATGGGTTACAGATAGTAACAGATAGTTGTGGATTCTGTTGTCCTGGAAACCATGCTCCAATCAAATCTATAAGCATCCTAAATTACACAGTGAAGATGATTTCCAGGTTATGATCCAGAAACATGAAGACAAATGCTATCAGATCAGGAACAAAAAAGTATAGAATGTTAAAGCTGAAAAGCATGTTAAAGACCATTTCTTCATCTAACCAAAGTGAAAAGAACCCTGGGCTGGGAGTCAGGACACTAGGGTTCAAATCCTTTTCAGTCAGAAATTGACTATATGAATTTGGACATATCACTTCCACTTGGACTTCTGTTTCTTCATTTGTATCATATAAAGGTTAAAGCTGATGACATCTTTAGTTCCTTCCAACTCTGAAAGTCTACGAATTAAAATTCAAGGGAATAGATTATTTTGGCCATGGCTCTCTTTATACTCTTCTTTGACATCAAGCATAAAAGTGTCATTTACTATTCTTTAACTATGCTGTGGGTGTAATTCTAAACTGTGTGCTTCCTGAGGATACAGATCAACCTTTCATCTGTGTCTCCTCACAGCACAGCTGAGCACAAGGCAAGGCACACAGATCAGTTCCTTTTTGACTTGGTTTATTATTGTTTACATCATAGGAGGGAGGAAAGCACAAAGGATCGTGATGGAAGAGCCTTTATGAGGTCATTTCATAGACCTCAGAAGGATGTGAACCATCCCTTCCTGAATCAGACTATATAATGAATGATAAAGCCAGGACTTAAATCCACATCTCCAAGGTTTAATTCTACTGTTCCTTCTACTATGCCACATTTCTTTCCCCAATATTCACTTGAATTGATTGGAAAAATGTATTTTCCAACAGAAAATTAGCATTCTTAAAAGGAAGGAACTGAAAATTAGAATGATAATTCCTTATTTAAAGTTGCAAATTGAGTGTTGGCCCTAACATCATACACTTAGGGATGAAAAAGCTCTTAACAGTCTTCTAGTCTATCCCATTTACCAATGAGGAAACTGAGTCTAGAGTGGTTAAGTGACTTAGCTAAGGTAACACAAGTATTAAATGGAGGAGCAGAGATTTAGACCCATGTCTTCTACTAAAGGAAAACACATTTCTTGATGCCTCAAAACGAAAATGGGGAATGTATGAGTGGTAGTTGGGCAATGGGGTGAAAGCAGGCCATCACTAAGTGATGGAGGGCAAGGAGACATCAAATGAAGGGAATGAGGCATCAGAGGAGGGAAGAGAAATTCATTTAGAACCTGAATTTTCATTATACAATGAATCCTGAAGTTGTCAATTTTGACCACTTCTCTTCCTCCCCAACCATTCTACTAGTATAGATATAGTTAAAGATAAACATAGTAAAAGCCCAGCGTGACCAGAAGCAGAGTGACCCAGAGGCCCATACAGTTTAAATGTGTTAGGAACCTTGAAAATCCTTGGTCAAAAAGTCCTCAGAAGGAAACTTCAGTCAAGGCAAGGGGAATGATTTGTTTCATCACAGGAAGTCAGCAAGCAAACCAAGGACTCCTGTCTCCCAGTCAGATATTCTTTGCCCTGTATCATATGGAATTGATTTGTAAAAAAAATGATACAGGGCAAGCCAGCTGATCCAGAAATGACATTACTCAGGGAAAAGAGCACTGATTCTAATCCTGCTTCTTATGTTTATTTCCTGTAGGATAGTAGAGGCCATTTAATTTCCCAGTTTCCTTCTCTGTAAAATGAGTGATTTGGATTTGATAATGACCTCTGTTGTTGTTGTTCAATTCTTTCAATTGACTGATTTTTGGTGACTCCACTGGGGTTTTTTGGGCAAAGATTCTGGAGTGGTTTGCCATTTCCTTGTCCATTTTACAGATGAGGAAACAGAGGCAAACAAGTAATATAAGCTAGTAAATGACTGGGACAAACTTTGAACTCAGATTCCAGATTCCAAGCCTGGCTTTCTAACCATCATTCCACTTAGCTGCCAAAAGCCCTCTACACCGTCCCTTTAAGAGATCTTGCCCAACCATTCATCAGCTCATTAATTCTGACCACATTATAATTTCATTCTCCTTCACTCCTCCACACATCTTGGAGACACACAAGTAACTGCATAATGTGAACTTAACAGAAGGTTCAGTGTACTAACTTTGGCCTTATCTTGTATTGATAAAAAGAAAATGAAATTGGGGAAATCACATTACCCTGGCAGGAGAAAGAATTTGGAAACAGGATCTAGATTCAAACCATTTGCTACATGCTACCAATGAGATTTTTGGGTAAGTCCTCTCCCCTCTCTGGTCCTTCATTGCTTCATCTATCAAATGAAATGATTAGACTAGATAATTTCTAGAGTCTCCTCATCTGGAAATTCTGCTTTTGCATTCTGGACTTTTCCTTTCAGGCCCTCCATTCTCTTCTGAAGTCATAGATTAAAATACCCAGTATCTGAAGCCCAGCCCTTTCTGTCACCTAATAGGGCTTCCTTCTAAAAGTAATGCAACTCTAGTGGCGGATGAGAGGGTTTGGGTGCCATTACATAGACAAGTGGACTGACACGACACCCTGGGACCTTTTCTCACCACAGTCAGCGGCATCCCGTACTAAGACGGGCCACTGTTAGGAAAATAGTTCCTTGGCAGCTGCCTTAGAATGGGTGTATGTGTGTGGGAGGGGGATGGGCCGTAGGAGAGGGGGGGGAGTGACCCATCTCTCTAGCCTGCCCCAAGAAGAGAGAGGACTCTGTACCTTTAGCAGCTCCAGTTCCACATTATCCCGAACCAGGTCTGGAGGTTGTCTTCTCTCCCGGCACTGCAGGTTGTCTGTGGCAATGCTGAAAGGTACTTCAAGGGCGTCCAGAGCCCTTTCCATCCTCAGTTTGCTACCATTCAGTAATTCTGTCTCGGCCAAGAGGTCCTCAATCTCCCTCTGAAGCTCCGACTTCCAAAAAAATATGTCCTGTAGTCTCTCCCCTACCTTCTTGCTGGAGTCCAACTGCGTGCGCCGGCACAGGGCCTCCGTCTCACACGTGAGCTGCTTGGACTCGTGCCTGTTGCGCTCGGCATGGTCACGGTCAGCAAAGGCCTCGTGGTAGCGGGCGTAGTTGTTCTGATACCACTCCTCCGAGAGGTATTTGGCTGTCCGGAAGCCGGCTGTGGCTGAGCCCGAGGAGCTGTACGGCCCTGTGTTGCGTTCTATCTCATAGACCTTGTGGGGAAGGTCGCAGATCTGGACGGTCTGCGGGGAAGGCTCCTGGGTGAGCAGGACGCTGGACTGTGGCATCGTCCTTGGGACAATGGACTCTCCTTAAAGCGGGGATCAGAGAGAAGTCTGAACCGGGCTGCCCTGTGTGCCCTTGACTGAAGTGGCTTCTATCTCCTAGGAAACAACTCCATACTCCACACCAGTGTCCTGTTGCTAGGGAATAGGGTTTCCTCTCACAAACACAATGCTCAGGGAAAGAAAGGAACATCTTGTTACCAACAAGAGAGAGGGCAGGCCACAGGTAGACGGTTTTTTTCTAAGAGGGCCAAATATCAAATGCCTCCTGGTTAAGGGATATGGTATCTCTTGGCCCTTTATTACTGGGAGAAGGTACCTGGTCAGAGGTAGATCTTTTAGAAATGTCCTCATCTCCAGACTCACTGTCAAACGGACAGAGCCATTCCAGGGTTTGTCCAGAGTAGTCGAGCCAAATTCCCGACACCTGCTTCCCTTTAGAGAACCACTCCGGTGGGTTCACTTTGTACTTTGTGTTCTATGACTAGGGACTGAGTTCTGAGTCCTCACAACAAATCATTGCTATAACGGATAATGAGACCTCCTAGAAAATCCTCTCCCAAAGCCAGTATTTTATGCTTTAGGTCCTATAAACTTTATACATGCAATAACACCAAAAAGTGATGAATCCCTATGGAAAGGCCTAGATCAGAGCTAGGGTCTAGGGGAGATTAAGAGACATGATCCTGTTGCTGATGGGACTAAAGCATATTCATCTACCTAGAAGGGATTTTATTTGGCTCTATTTTTACTAAGGTGGAAAGCTGAGTCTCTAGAATGTTGTCACTTGTATGAGATCTCCAGATCTCACTTGTATATGCTCTTCTCAGCAATACAATGATATAGGACAGTTCTGAAGGAAATATGACAAAGAATGCTCTGCACCTCTAGAGAAAGAACCATTAGGAGTCAGAATGCAGATCAAAGCACACAATATCTACATAGCTAAATTAATTCACTTATTCAGTGACATACCAATCAAAACTACCAAAAAACTATTTTATAGGACTAGAAAAAATAATAACTAAATTTATCTAGAAGAACAGAAGATCAAGAATATTTAGGGAATTAATGAAGAAAAAATGTAATGGATGGTGGCCTAGCAGTATCAGAACTCAAACTACATTATAAAACAGTAACCATCAAAATGATCTGGGACTAGAAATAGAAGGGTAGATCAATCGAATAGCTTAGGGGTAAGTGACCTTAGCACTCTAGTTTTTGATAAACTTAAAGACCCCAGATTATGGGATAAGAATTCATTTTTTGACAAAAACTTCTAGGAAAACTAGAAAACAGTTTGACAGAAACTAGGTATAAACCCTAATAGACAAGGTCAAAATGGGTATACGTTTAGACATAAAGGGTGATAATATAAGTAAATTAGGAGGAACATAGAATAGTTTGCCTAGCAGATCTTTGGAGAGGGGAAGAATTTATGACCAAATGAGATAAAGAACTTTACCATATATAAAATGAATAATTCTGACTGTATGAAATTTTAAAAAAACTGTATGAACAAAACCAGCATAACCAAGATTAGGAGGGAAACAACAAACTGGGAAAACTTTTTATAACAAATTTCTCATTTAACAAAGTTTATAATTTAAACATTTAAATATTAAAAAATTTAAAAACTTAACATTCTCATATAACAAAGTCTCATTTCTCAAATATATGGAGAACTAAGTCAAATTTATAAGAATACAAGTCATTCCCCAATTGACAAATGGTCAAAGGATATGAATAAGCAGTTTTCAGATGAAATCAAAGTTATCAAATATCATATAAAATACTATAAATCTCTCTCAATTAGAGAAATGGAAATTAAAACAACTCTGAGGTATCACTTCACATCTAGCAGATTGACCAATATGACAGTAAAGGAAAGTGGTAAATGTTGAAGGGAATATGGCAAAATTGGGACACTAATGCATTGCTCTTGGAGTTGTGAACTGATCCAACCATTCTGGAGGGCTATTTAGAATTATGCCCAAAGGGCTATAAAACAATGTATATACTCTGTGATCTTGTAATACTACCACTAGGTCTTGTATCCCAAAGAGATCATGAAAACAGGGGAAAGGACTTATCAAAAAATATTTATTGTTGCTCTTTTTGTGGTTGCAAAGAATTGGAAATTGAAGGGATATCCATCAATTAGAGACTATCTGAACAACTTATGGTATATGATGGTGAAGGAATACTATTGTGCTATAAGAAATGATGAACAGGATAATTTCAGAAAGAGCTAGAAAAATCTAGAGGAAGTGATGCAAAGTGAAATAAGCAGAATCAGAATACTGTACACAGTAATAGCACTATAGTGGAATGGTCAACTATGAAAGACTTAGCTCTTCTCAGCAATACAATGATCTAGGACAGTTCTGAAGGAAATATGACAAAGAATGCTCTGCACCTCTAGAGAAAGAACCATTAGGAGTCAGAATGCAGATCAAAGCACACAATTTTTTACTTTAGTTTATTTCAGTTTTTATTTTGGAGTTTTGATTTTATATAATTATTCTCTTACAAAAATGAACAATATGGAAATATGTTTTGCATGATAATATATGTATATATAACCCAGATTGAATTGTTTGCCAGCTCCAAAAAAGGGGCAGGATTGAGAGAGAGGGAGACAATTAAGATCATATAGCTTTGGAAAACTTATATGTTTTCATATAAACATATATGTTTTCAAACTTATATGTTAATCATATGTTTTTCTTCTGTGTTTCTACTCCCACAGTTCTTTCTCTAGATGTGGATAGCGTTCTTTCTCATAAGTCCCTCAGGACTGTCCTGGATCATTGCATTGCAGCTAGTAGAAAAGGCTGATACACTATGGCACAATCACATCTGATTGTGCCATAGTGTATCAGTCTCTTGTACAATGTTTTCTTGGTTCTAGCAGCTACATTTTGAAGGATGAGGGGAATGATTACCTGGAAAGCAAAAGTATTGGGATTGCAACTAAGAATAACTCGCTTAAAAATAACTTACAAAACTGAATAAATCCCGAAAAAGAAAACATAGACATTTATTTAAATAGAAGAATTTGAAGCAATTCTAATAAAAAGACAATAGCTGAATATTAAATTTCACTTTCAAATACTTGATTCCAGAGAAACTTAAGAAGTAAATATTGAAGAGAAATTAAAGAACCCAATAAGGTTAAACTATTTACCTTTTTATATGGGAAGATAGGACATGTATCTTCCAAAATGTTTTATTATTTTTAGAGAAAATGATTCTATGGAAAAAAGAGGTTACAGGAGTGAGTAGATTATGCTGGAATGATGTAAAAAAGAAGTGAGTTGAAGAGAAAGAGGGTTGCCTTGGGAGAAGGTTGAAGAGAGAGAAAAAATGGAGAAAGATATTTCGCATAAAAGAAGCACACAGGGAAGAACTTTTATAGAAGAAGGGGAAATAGTGGTTAGGGATGGGCAATGCTTTAAACTCACAATTTGGTTCAAAAAAGGAAAAAATACATATACATACTAAATTGGTAATGAAAATTTATCTTGCATTACAGGAAAATTGGAGGGGAAGAGGAAAAGAGAAAAGGGCAGGATAATAAAAGAGAGAGCAGATAAAAGAAGATAATGGTTAGAAAAAAACCAAACTGTAGAGGAGGGATACAAAAAAAATAAAGAGAGAGGGATAAATGGTTGAAAATAGAATGAAGGGAAATTACAGTGAGTAATCATAACTGTGATTGTGAATGGAATGAGCTTATCCATAAAACAGAAGTGAATGGCAGAGTAGATTAAATACCAGAATCTAACAATATATAGTTTACAAAAAAAACACACTTGAAACAGAGAGACATGCAGAGAGTCAAAATAAGGACTGAAGCAGAATACTTCAGCTAAGGATAATTTTTTTAAAAGCAGGAGATAATAAGGCTTTACAGAAAACAAAATAGATAATTTTGATTAATTGAAATATAAAAAAGGCTTTACACAAACAAAACTAATATGGCCAAAATTAGAAGGAAAACAGGAAAATGGGAAATAAATTTTACAACAAGTTTCTCTAATAAATGCCCCATTTCTCAAATATATAGGGCATCAAACCAAATTTATAAAAATAAGTCATTCCCCAGTTGATAAATGGTCAAAGGATATAAACAGGCAATTTTCAGAGGAAGAAAGCAAAGCTTTCTATAATCACATGACAAAAATGCTCTAAATCACTATTGATTAGAGAAATGAAAATTAAAGTAACTCTGAATACTAACTCCCACCTATTGCATTGACTAACATGACAAAAAGGGGAAATGTTAGTGGGGATATAGAAAAATAAGGACGCTAGAACACTCTTAGTGAAGTTGTGAACTGATCTTACTCACCTCAGTTTCTAAATTCCAACGCAAAATTCATCTTTTTGCAAATGATCTCATCTGAACCTACATATCTTCATAGATATCCTACCAAGTGCTAAAAAGAACTCATTTTCTTCTTTGCTAATGGTATCCTTTCTCCTAATTTCCTTGTTTCTGTTGACAATTCTGCAAGTTATTTGATTTGAAACTTTAGAATCCTCCACTAGTCTTCTCTCCTGTTCACCTAAATTGTCTCAACTCCAGTTCTTTTCTACTTCTCATAGCCATTTCCTTTTCTTTTATTATCATAATCACCACCATGGTATTAGGCAGTATCACCTCTCCTTGTAGAGTATGTGATGTTTTCTCTGCCTCCATGTTATCTTCCTCTAAACTAACCTTCACATTTCCTAAAAAACAATGGACCTGAAGTCAGAAGATGAGTTCAAATTTAGCCTCAGACACTTACTAGTTGTGTGACTCTGGGCAAGTTACTTAAACTCTGTCTCAGTTTCCTCAACTGTAAAATAAGGATAATAATAATTCCTACCTCAAAGAGTTGTTTTTAAGATTAAATGAGATAATATTTATGCCATGCCGAACAGTAGTAGGTTCTTAATGTTTATTTCTTTTCTGAATAGAGTGTTGTTATGATTATGCCACTGCCCTATTTAAATACCTCAGTAGTTTTTCACTACTCAGGTCTTCACAGATGTGTGATTTAATTTGCCATAGAATAATATCATAGGTTAGAGCCAGAAGTAACTTTAGAGGCCTTCAAGTCCAAATCTCTAATTTCACTGATGAGGCATACTTATCCAGAGTCACATAGCTATCAAGTGCCCAAGGCAGAATTTGAAACCAGGCCTTTCTGAAGGCCTTCCATCTCTCTTTCTACTACTCTATGAAGCCTCAGAAAGCTGACAGACTCCTTACCAATGCAGATCACAGTCTCTTTTTCACTTTAATAGGGGGTATTTGAGAATTGCTGTAAATGAAAATTTAATTACCTTGAATCAAAGTTGGTGATGAGCCACTCTGAATTTAGAGTGCTTCTCAGATGACACACATAGGTCCTGCTTCCCAGGGCCAAATGCAAAACCTTCATTATGCTGCCAGAACTTGGAGCAGAATCATAACCCCAACATCCTAAGGCATTCAAGGAAGATTTTAATCTCATGGGGGTTAAGTGACTTGCCCGGGGTCACACAGCTAGGAAGTGTCTAAGGCCAGATTTGAATCCAGGACCTCCTGTCTCTGGGTCTGACTCTCAATCCACTAAGCCACTCAGCTGCCCCCTACATTGACATTTTTAAAAATTGTATGCTCCCAATGCTTAGACGAACTCCTTTTTTTTCATAATCTTACTCCAAATTGCCATGAACTTATGTATCTTCCATGTACCTAGTTATTTATATGTGTTCTTCCCCATTAGAACACACATTTTTTGAGAGGAGGTATTGTTTTTTTTTTGTCCCACCTTGTATCCTCAGCACTTAACCCAGAGCCTGAGTCAGCATAGATGCTTACTAAATAAATATTTTTTGACTAACTGAAGGAGGACCTTAAAGGCCATCTAGTTTTAACTCTTGTTTTATTGAAGAGCTCATTGAGGCTTTAACAAGTGAAGGATCTTTTAAAAATATATATTCTTATTGTCATGCAAAACACGCTTCCATATTGGTTATTGTTATAAGAACAAACTCATACATAATCAAAACCCCAAAATAAAAACATAAATATGCTGATGTGAAAGATGACTCCAGCAGTTCTTTCTCTGGAGGTGGATATCATTCCCCATCATAAGTCTTTCAGGATTGTTCCAAATTATTGCACTGCTGAGAGTAGCCAAGTTTTCACAGATAATCATTGTACAATATTGCTGACATTGTGTACATTGTTCTTTTGGTTCTGCTTATTTTACTCTGCATCAGTTCCTACAGATTCTTCCAGCTTTTTCTGAAATTATCTTGCTTATCATTTCTTATAGCACAAAAGGATTCCATCATCAACATGTACCACAATTTATTCAGTGATTCCCCAATTGATGGACATCAATGAAGGATCTTTTTTGAGGTCATACAGATAGTAAGAAAGAGGGAGTGTTGGAACTTAGGTCCTTTGACTCCAGATCCCATTCTACTGTATTACGATCAGCCTAGAATCTAGTTGCTAGATGGTCATATAGCTTTGACATTCAATGTTTTAAGGTCCCTTCCAACTCTAAGATGCCATGACTATGTTCTTAATCCCCACTTTGAAGTACCAATTCTAACATATCCATTTAATACTATTTTTATTAAGAGCACTGACCTGGGGAGTCAGAAGATCTGGTATCTATACTTGGCTTCTTCATCCACTCATTCTGTGACCCTAGGTAAGTTCCTTTTCCTTTTTTTAGTTCAATTTTCTCCCCTATAAAATACAGGTAGATAAAGTATTTATCAGGTGCACCTGTATGTCAGGTACTCTTATAGGTGGTAGGGATACAAATAAGAACATGCTAGATATTCCCTATCCTCAAGGAACTTACCTTCTAATGGGGGAAGACAACATATAAAGGGAAGGTGGAAAGAGGGGTACAACTGGAGATATGGCTGGCAATGTCTTCAAGGAGGTTGTGAGGAGACCTTGAACTGAGCAATAAAAGACCAAAGCAGACCCGTAGCAGCCCAGATGCTTCCAAGGATGGATTATTCATTTCAAAGAAGAGAGTTGGACTAGATTTTCTCCAAGGATGCCTCCAGCTCTTTGACCTATTAAACCTCCCTCTCCTCTCTCCTTCCACAGGAAAGAGTGAAACAGCTGATTCTGGTAGGAGTCATTTATAGAGGTGATGCAGCAGAAAGCTTAATTATTAAGATTTCTCCACATTTACCAATTTTCAAATTTTTCAGACTTAATGTTCTATTAACATATTGCCTTTCCCTGCCCCCCTCCATCTAATTTGAATAACTCTTGAGTCTCTGCAAGGAAATGTTGTGATAGGGCAATCTTCTCCTACCCCCACCCTTTTAAAATCTCCCATCTCCAGTTTGCTTTGGCTCAGCTTTACTATGTGTCTCTCAGTGGGGAAGGAGCCATCTTGTCATGATGTGGAGGTGACAGGATCACTTTGGAAGATCAGGAAGCTAGAAGGATACCTGGTGAGGCAATCATTCATCTATGAGTGCTGCCATTTTCACAGAACTATAATATTCCATTTGCATTTAAGGAAGAGAGGTATAGTTAATGCTCAAAGGGAACTTACCTAGCTAGAATATATTGATGCTAAAACAAGAGAATTTGATACAATTCAGTAGACACTTATTAAGTAGCAACTTAGTGTGAAGCACTGCTAGGTGATGGGGTTACAATGATAAAAATAAAAGTCTCCATCCTCAAAGAGTTTACATTCCAAGGGATATGGAGTCAAGGGCAAAGTGACCTACAACAGAGCCACCCAAGTTTCTTTTGTCTTGATTTGGCACACGCCAAAGGGAGTCCTTCCAGAAACTGGTAAGTTAAACAAAGACTGCAGCTGACTTGAGCAGCAACTAGACATTGCAGTTTTCATTATTTTATATTCAGGTCTAAATAAAGCTGGTACTCTTTACAAATTCACCACTCCAGTGTAAGGAGTGCCCAGGTGACTGTGAATATACCAAACACAAGGAAGCTGGTTTGGGAAGGATAGTGAGCTAGGTAAAATGTTGTTTGGTGGTCAGTGACTGTCCCTATAGATTCATCAGTTATTTTGGCTATTTGAATTTAAGCATCCCATTGCTTCTCTCTGGGGCAGGGGTTCTTAACATGGGTCCCATGGACCTCTCAGAGGGCCTTGAATTTTGCTTTAAACATATATATGTTTGATTTATATACATATATATTTGATATGCATATTCTATAACTGTATTTTAACATAGATTGCTTCATATTCCAGTGCATTTTATTTTATGTATTTAAAAACATTACTCTGAAAAGGAGTCCATAGGTTTCACCAGGCTACTAGAGAGATCTATGAATGAAAACTGATTCTAGCTCCCAGCAAAAGCGTTTAGTTGGTTCAATGAAGCAGTTTAGTAAGAATAAGCCTTCAAGTGATCTTTAAATCAAATTTTAGGGACATAGAACTCAAAGGTTTTTATTTGCACTAAAACAGTATTTCTGAGGTAAGGAATTTGGGTATTTTACCTGCTCTTGTAGTATAGTTTGTTTTGAGAAAGGCCTGATCTTAGAGTCCAAGAACCCTTCTAGCACTAAGATTTGATTGGCAAGCAAGACTTGGCCTCAGAAAGCTGGCATCCAAGAGACTAGTGCCCCTGCCTATGCCTATGCCATTGGCCTGGCTCTTTTCTGAATCATATAAAGTCAGAACTTTAGGAGTAGAGTCCAGCCCCTCTACCCTTTAGGAAAGTGTCCACTTGTTTTTAACTTCAGCACATAGAAGGACTTTGCTCATGGAATACTAAAAATTAGGGGGAAGAAAGCAAATTTAGGCCCTATCTCCGAAGAGGGAGGCAAACTTAGGATGAGGAGTGACTCCACTTTGGAAGCACCAAGCCTACCAGAGAAAACAGGAATCACCACAAGGTGACAGTTTGTGAGCATTAAATGGTTTGATTTTCAACCCAAGTTCTATTCAGAGACAGGAAGGATAATGACCATTGCAATGGTCAGGGAAGACTTCCCGGAGGAGGTAGAGTTTGAGCAGGGCTGTGACAAATGTGGAGAATATAGAGGGGGTGGAGGGGAAAAGATAAGCAAAGCCATGAATCATCCAGCCACCAGAAAATATAAAAATAACCCAGTTTAGCTCAAGTTATTAATTCATGACTGACCTCCCAACTGCCTCCATCCCATGTTTTCTCCAAAGAGTCCTTTCCTGGCCTACTTTCTGTTTCTTAAGTAAATCATGTCCCTACCATACCATCATCTTCCTTGCTCTCCAGAAAAGAAGAAGCATAAAATCTGTTTGGGAAGAAATATCAGGGGCCATATAGATATTTCAACTTTTTATTTGGGTAGGAATAGCCTTTAATGGAATCCCCAACAAGTGGTTTTCCAGATCCTACTTGAGGACCCTTCAGTGATGGGGAACTCACTACTCTTCAAAGCAGTCCTTTCCACTTATGAACAGCTCTGATCAATCAGAAGTCCTATCTGCTCACTGGGACTATAAAGAACATCCCTAATCCTTCTCCATATGACAGCCTTTCAGATGCTTGGAGACTGCCCTAATGTCCCTGAGGCCCAGGAAAGTTAAGTGACTTGCCAAAGTCACAAAGGGCATCAGGATCAGAGGCAAGGTCTGAACCCATGTCGTCAGTCAAGGAGTTCATAAATCTAGTAAGGATATAAAGTGCAGTCCTATATAATGGGAATTCAATAGAATATAAACTCCTTGAGGGTAGGGAATCATTTGTTTTTATCTTTATCTTTGTATCCCAGGATCTAGCCATCCTATACTATCTCAGCCCAATACAATCAAAGTAGTTCACCATTACCAACCCTATCTCCACCCTCTAAATCCCCCTCCCCCCAGGCTTCTTCCTCTGATATTCCAATAGATTCTTCTACTTATGGCATTTTTCCCTCTAGTTTTTCTACTTCCCATAACCTCTTCCTCTTTTAGAATTTCCAGCCATAATTTTGTCCTTTAGACTTTAAAGAAAAAATGTTGCATCTCTTACACAAGGCCAAATGGTTTAAAATGTCTGTTTGATTCCATCTCTCCTATCTTTTCCAGCAGATTGCCTCTTCTATTATCCCCACTCTTTCTATCATATTCAATCTCTCCCTCTCTACTTGTTTCCCTCATTGCTGGTTACAAACATACCCAAATTTTCCCCATCCTAAAAAAAATCCCCTCATTCAAGGCCATCATCCTCAATAATTATCATTCTATATCTCTTCTTTTTTTCTCAGCTCAGCTCCTTGAAAAAGCCATCTGTAATCATTGACTCCACTTCTTTTCTTTTCACTCTTCTTAATTCTCTGCTATTTGACTTTTAACATCGTCACTCATCTGAAGCAGCTTTGCTCAAAGTTACCAATGATCTCTTAATTGCCAGCTCTAATGGGCTCTTCTCAATGCTCATCCTTCTTGACCTCTCTGCAGCATTTGACACTGCCGACCACCGTCTCCTCATGGATACTGTCTCTTCTTTGACGCCAAAGCTCAGATAAAAAATACTGAACTAGATCAGTGTTAACTTAGAAAACATACCTGTCCCTTTAGTAAACAGAAAACCATTAAGCTGAACCATTGCATGTACTAGCCATAGTAATCTCTCCTTGCTGAATTGCCAATTAAAAAAAGAAGGGAGAAATTTTTTAAAAGGAGGAAAGGATATGAAACTTGGACTCAAGAAACCTAGGTTTGAACCCAGTAGTTGTGCAACCATGGGAAATCCACTAACTTCTTAGAGTTGTAGTTTCCTTTCCCTCTAAAAGGGGGAGAAACCTATCCCCATTACCTACCTAAAAAGGTTACATGAGGAAAGTACTTAGGAAATCTTAAGGTATTATATAAATGTAGGTTGTTCTCATTACTGCTCTACTGGACAGCCTTGTGACAGAGTCCTCCCTCCATAACGTCAAGCATCACAAGTGTAAGATGTGTCAGAGTCCAAGTGAATTATTTATACATCTCACCTACTCTTTGGAAGTAGAATATTTCCAGCTCCTGTTGGCAAGAGGGACAAACAGACTTTCTCCTACCTTGAGACATTAAAGTTCATTCCTGAAAGGAAGAGAATCCACAGAGGAAGCAATCTCTTCTCTTCCTTGTAGGTCTCCTCAGGGGTTCTGCACCTTTATTTTTTTTTATTCCTGGAAGCCATTTCTCAGAATAGTTTTCAGAGCACAAAATAAAATACATAACATTACGAAGGAAATCAATTATATTGAAATGCAGTTATTAAATTAGTGAAAACAAACAAAAAATTGTTCATTGACCTGAGTTTTAGAATATTGATGGCTTAGGGCATAAAAGCACAGGATAAGACCATTTTGACTTCCCAAAGAAAGGCAGGATAACTAAAAAGCAAAAACTATGGACCAACAGAGGGAGCCATTGTACTTAAAATCCTAGTGCCAGTCTCTTGCTACTGGGCACCTCTGGCTTTTGCATTTTACTCTTAACATTAGGATGTCTTTCTGGGCCTAAGTTGAAAAAGGAGTAATTCGTGCCATATCTTCACAAAGGGAATGTCATTTAACAAGTATTTTTGGACAATTGTGAAGAAAAACACCGTACCCTGAAAATAAAACATGAACCCTCAAAATGAGTCGCTTTAACCAAAAGATCTCAAAGCCCTGATGGTGCAAAGACAAAATGAGATCATTCTTATGAATGTGTTTTGTAGAGTTAAAATGGTAATGCAGTAGACCTATTTTTATACCATGGGAAGTGAAGAACATAGTGAATTTAATGAAATTTTCCCCTCATACACTATTTTCATGAAGAACAAAGAATCAAAGCTCTTGGAGCTGAAAAAAGACATTTGATTTAATATAGATCAAGTGTTCTAAACTTTCTGTGTGTCCTGGACCTTTTTGGCTTCAGAATGTTTTAAGTACATAAATAGACATAATTACAAAGGAACTTGATTACATTTAAATAAAATCATTTTATACATAAATACACAAGTTCACAGACCCCCATATTAAGAACTCCTAATTAAATCCAAACCTTTCATTTTACAAAGGAGAGAACTGAGGTGAGGTCCATTGAGGGGAAATGACTTGTTCAAGATGCCCCGAATAGTATGAGTAGCAGTTTGTCTAATTCAGAAACCTTTTTTTTTTTTTTTTAATTGGACTGCATTGCCATAAATGGGGCTTTCAAGAAACATGGGCATGCATCATGGAGGAGAGTCCATAGCTGTAAAACCACAGGCATGAGCATGTTTCAGTACTGGGGATAATTTCTTTCCAAATTCTTGCTTTGGAAAGGATTTCTCCAAAAATTTTATTTGCCTTCACATTCCATTTCCTTCCTTCATTAAAAGCCAGGGGGGGCTCTAGGAAGATTTCCTCTAGATAATCCTAAATTCATCATCTAGAGAACATGATTTCACAGTATACCAAGAGAGACAGGGCTCACCTACAAATAAATGTGTGTAATAAGTATCCTATCAGAAACAGTAGGATAGAGACCAGATGAGTAGTAGCTGCATCCCCATCTTCAGGGGCCCGAGGAAGGTTGTTTCAAAGGCAGTTTGTCATTTGTCCAAGGAAATGGGGAGTTAAATTTGGGCATTAGTATCCAAGAAGGTTCTAGGATGATGGAGGAGAGGGAGAAAGGGGTTTCCTATCAAATGTCAAAATCCCTCTTGCTGAATTTGATGAATGTTTAAGCAATGCCAGTCTCAAGATGAAATGGTGAAATCAATCAAATATGTTCTCCACCTTCACCAAACCCTCTCTTGTTCTCCCCCTTCTCCTCCACTTCCATGGTATCCTCTATTTCTTTTCCCTAACCCAAGTCTGTAGTTCTTCCCTACTGTTTCCTTTTCAAATGTTCCCCCAATAAAAATTCTGAGATCTCAGTGAGAATGTCAATATTTGCTTCCTGGGGTGGGGGAGAGTTGGGGGGAAGTGGGGATGGTTATAGAATCATAGTTCTGGAGCAGAAAGAAAGGTATTTTAGAGGTCACCTAATGTAACTCTTTCCTCTTACAATTGAGAAAATTGAGGCCAAGAAAAGTAAATTTACTGAGATAGTAAAGTAGGAAGAGGGAAAGTCAAGATTTTAGTTTGGCTTATGTGACTTCAAGTTCAGGACTCTTTGGTCTTCCTTGAAAGCTTGAGCTCAGATCATCTAGGGACAAACTTTCTAACATCAGAAAAGCCAAAAAAAAAAATTGAAAGTGTATGGTTTGAGGTAGGGAGTTGGAGAAGAGGTCTTTCCCTATTCCCAGAAATTGGTCAAGTCACCTCCTTTTCCAGTGACTATATTCAGATCTCCCAAACTGATCTTTCATTAGCCCATGTCATACTGGATTTGTTAGTTAGAGAACCTAGATTCTATGTTCCAATTCTATCTCTGTTATTACTCCATGACTGGATAAATCATGAAACCTTTCTGTGACTGTTTTCTCATCTGTAAAATGAGGAAATTGGACAAAGTGAAACAACCCTATGTTCACTTCTACTTCCAAATCTATGAACTTATATGTTTAACTCAGAGAGAAGATGTAGGGGAGACACAATCATTATCTTCAAATATTTTAAGGAGAAATGGGAAGATTGGTGTTTCTGTGTGCTGGAGGCATCAATATGGAATTGATGGTGATACAGATAGCAGATCAGGATAAAGGAGAATTTAGAGTTCTTTGAGAAGGCAATGGGCACCATAAAACAGGAAGTCTTCTCTCATTAGAGATCTTCAAGCAAAAGCTAGTTGAGACTTTGTCTAAGATTCTCTGGAAGAGATGAATTCACATTTTGGATAAAAGCAGCATAACCTGGAAGGACTCTTCCAACTCAAGTCATACGCAAAATCTCAATATAACTACATCAGTTTGTACATTGTCAGAGAAGGCTATAGACATGATAGCTTATAAAATAAGCCACTATGGAGGAGAACATTTACATCTATAGTCATTTAATCTTTAAACAGGCCATAAAGTCTATTGTCCAAGGCATCCAATTTTGAAGTAGAAGATTAAAAGAGGGGGCAGCTGGGTAGCTCAGTGGAGTGAGAGTCAGGCCTAGAGACAGGAGGTCCTAGGTTCAAACCCGGCCTCAGCCACTTCCCAGCTGTGTGACCCTGGGCAAGTCACTTGACCCCCATTGCCCACCCTTACCAATCTTCCACCTATGAGACAATACACTGAAGTACAAGGGTTTAAAAAAAAAAGAAGATTAAAAGATTCATATCTTTGGTATATGTTTCTTGCCTAGTAGATATTCACTAGATAGTTGTTGCTTCTCAACCCTGTGAGAAAATGGTTCTGGGAGTGTCCTCATTTCCTATATTTCACTTCATGTACTTCAGAACTTCAGGACTATTTTGACATATATGTCATCATATGCAAATTCCCCTGGCCTGCAAATAAAGGCAATAGACATTCTTTTTTTTTTTTTAAATCCTTAACTTCTGTGTATAGGCTCTTAGGTGGAAGAGTGGTAAGGGTGGGCAATGGGGCTCAAGTGACTTGCCCAGGGTCACACAGCTGGGAAGTGTCTGAGGCCTGATTTGAATCTAGGATCTCCCATCTCTAGGCCTGACTCTCAATCCACTGAGCTACCCTGCTGCCCACAGCAATAAACATTCTTATGTAAGGTCTAGACCTCTTGGAATGTTTTCCTTCCACAAATTATCTATCCCATACTTGTACAACTTCCAGCAAAATAAAGAAAAAAGTATATCCCCACTAATTTGCCCCATTATCACAGTACAATAATGGAAAGTACATTAACTTTGTGTTCAAAAGACCTGGATTTGAATTCCCATTGTTACTTTTTAGTCCTGGATAATTTACTTAGTAGAACATACTTCCTAGAGTTGTGGTGAGGGGAGAAATTGGATAAAAGTCACATAGTTCATAAGTAGAAGGAAGATTCGAACCCAAGTCCTCTGACTGTAAATCCAATACTATAGCACATAAACCAAGATTATAATGAATCAAGTTGGAAAGCAGCTAGATGGCTTAGTGGATAAAGTGCCAGGAGTAGAGTGAGGAGAACATGGTTTCAAATCTGGCTTCAGACACTTCCTAGCTGTGTGTCTCTCTGGGCAAGTCATCTAACCTCAATTGCCTAGCCTTTACAGATCTTCTTCCTTAGAACCAATACTCATTATCAATTCTAAGACAAAAAAATCAGTGGATTGAAAGCCAAGCCTAGAGATTAGGGCTCCTGAATTCAAATCTGGTCCCAGATACTTCCTCATTGTAAGACCCTGGGCAAGTCACTTAACACCCTCCCCCCATTGTCTAGTTCTTAATGTTCTTTTGCCTTGGAACCATAATATTGACTCTAAAATGGCAGATAAGAAAAGAAAGAAAGAAAGAAAGAAAGAAAGAAAGAAAGAAAGAAAGAAAGAAAGAAAGAAAGAAAAGACTAGTTTTCAGATTTTACAGATGGGGAAACTAAGGCTCAGAGGGCCCCAGTGATTGAATTAATTTAAGTAAAGACATATAGTCAATATATAGCCAGGTAGAGATCTGAAGCCGTGTCTCCCCTGACTTCAAGACTATGGCTCTTTGAACCCTACCACTCTGCCTCTTCCAAACTGTTTGTATCTGGATGCTTCTAAAGTGCTTGCGTGCCTGGCAACGTTTACTCTCTCAGTTCTCCTCCTCACAAATCTTGTGGACTCTGTGAATTTGATTGGTAAACCCTTCAATTTCCCACCCAACCACTCCAAGTTCTCATGTGGTGGGGTCTCCCCTCTCCCAGGGACTGTGAATTATGAAGTGTCACTTTGCTAGCACAAGCCGAATGCACCACCAGAAAAGGCAAAGAATGCAGCCTGCTTTCTCTTCCGAAAGCACAGGGTATTAAGTTTTCTTTTGGCTCAACTCAGTCATCTTCTCTCCCAGAATGGAGGAGGGGGGTCGGGGGAGGTTGGCAGGAAGGGGAGAAGCGCAAGAGAAGGAAAGCTCCTCCTATTATCAGTTTCTATTTGGTGTTGCCTGAAGAAAGCTTCAGGACAGCTGGCACGAGATTAGCTGTGATGATATGCACTGAGCCCAGACGGCATATTGTGTGCAAGGCAATGTGGGATGGGTGACTCGTCTGAATTCAGACCCACCATAGGATTTTTCTTCTTCCCTTGGGAAAGCTGATGAAAGGTTTCTCTCACATGGAACAGTTTTGACAGAGCAAGCTGTTCTCCAGTACTCCTTCCCCATCACTCTGTTGTCCTTCAGACAACTGTCACCCCTTTCTTCCCTTCCCCTCCCCCTTCCTGCCATTCTTGGGATGTTAGAAGGTTGAAGTGCAGCAGCCCAAATAGAAAGGGGGAGGGCGGTGGATAAAGGTGGCAAAGACTGATTTTAGGGGCTTGAGTGTATGTTTGTGTGTGTAGAGACATAATAGCAGTCTTCAAATATAGGAAGAGTTATTTAGGGAAGAGAGATTAGATTTATTTTACTGGGAGGAAAGGTTTAAAGTTAGGAACAGTAATGGAAGCAAAAACAATAGGGAAACATTTCAGTATAAAGTAAAAAACTTCCTAGTGATTAGAGCTGTACAGCCACGAAATGATCTGCCTTGTGTGATAGTGAGTTCCCCATCACCAGAAGAGTAAAGAGAGGACAGAATACAACTTACCAGAAATGGTATAGAGAGGGTTCCTGTGTTAATTGGGGGGGGGGGGGGATGGTTTGAATAATCTCCAAAGACCCTTAATTGTAAGATTCTAGAATAGGACATGACACATAGTGGTCACTTAAATATTTGTTAGAAGCCCATCAACTAGAGAATGGTAAAATAAGCTATGAAGATGAAGGGCTTAGTAGATAGGCTTAGAATCAGGAAGACTTATCTTAATGAATTCAAATCCACCCACAGATACTTACTAGCTGTGTGACACTGGGCAAATCATTTAGCCTTGTTTGCCTCAGTTTTCTCATCTGTAAAATGAGCTGAAGAAGGAAGTGGCAAACCACTCCAGTATCTTTATCAAGAAAACTCCAAATGGGGTCAAACACAACTGAAAATGACTCAGTGATAAAAACCTACAGGCGATGAAATGTTAAGATGTGGTAAGAACTGATGAATATAATGAATTCATAGAAGAATGGGAAGATTTCTATGAACAGATGCAAGCAAGCCGAACTGGGAAAACAATGTATAAAATGACTACAATGCAAATGGAAAGAATAATAACAAAATAATTGAAACTAAATACTTTGAAATGATCATAACCAAGCTAAGCCCTAAAGAAGAAACATGAATTTGTTACCTTATAACCAACCCCACTCCTTCTTTGCAGATGTAGGGTGCAAAACATTACATATGATGTGAGATTTGTTTGGTGTGTTGGTTATTTTTACTGAACTGTCCCCCACCCTCCTTTGTTGTAAGGCATGGTTTCTGGATAAAGGGAGGAATACAGGCAATTTAAAAGTAAAATATAACAATAAAAAAAATTAAAAATTAAAGTTAAAAAATATGTCCTTAATCAAACTGGAGTGATTCTAAGATTCTTCTTATAGGTTTATAATTCTCAAGATGAGAATAGGTCTTCAAAATCATCTAGCCCAATTCTATTATTTTATTCCTGGAAATAACTAGAAAAATTTTCATCTAAAGCAAAAATAGTTAAAGGGTAGGTGAACCAAAGGGAGATTGAGTATAACTAAAATACCCTCCTATGCAATCATGACTGAAAGAGGAAAGAGCCCAGCTCATACCTCCCCAGGAACTGAGAGAGTGGCAGACTTAGACAAGGAGTGATCTGGTGACAATATCCTGAGGGTAGTAGGGAACAGGACAAAGAGGACCCTGGGGCCAGGCCCTTTTAGTGGTTGATGTAGAGAAATGCAACTTCCTAGGTTTGCTGGTATGCTGCCACCATGTTGATACCCAAGGGAAAAATTCAATTCTCTTGCATTAGTTATGACTCTGCGAAAAGAAACTTGGATTGGGATATAAATACCCATATTTAAATGCAAAGCTGCCATTTTAGTTGCAGAATTATGATTTGAACCCAGATCCACTAGTTCCAAATCAGTGATTTTTCCACTAGACCACACTTTTGGACATACAGATGAGGAAAGTGAGGCCAAAGAAGATTAAATGATTCTCATACAATCATTCAGATAGTAGATGTCAAAGCTTATATTTAAAGTCAGATCTCCTGACTCTAAACCCAGTACTCTTCCTTCTATACCAAGCTCTTTCTCCTATGACCTGAGTAAATAATTTTAAATCACAACCTCCATGAGTCTCAGTTTCTTCAAAATAATGGTCTCAGACTAAATGACTATTGCAATCCCTTCCAAAACTACTGTTCTATAACCTTTTCTTTTAGTCCTAAATTTATCTTCCTTTGGATCCACTGGGGACTTCTTGATTTCTGTATTAAGAGGACTGAAACTCTATTTTCTCTCTCTTTATTTAACCTAAATAATCTCTAAAAGTAATGATCTTTTTCTTTGTCAGTCTTTCCACAACAAGGGCTCAATTGTTTTAATTCACCTTCCTTAGTTGCCTCTTCATTTCTTTCTAGCCCAAACCTTTCTTTGCCAAGGAGGAAACTGAGGTTGAGAGAAGGTCAAGGACTTCCTCCAAGTCACATAACAATTTGATAGCAGACTTGGAATTAGTACTCAAGTTTTCTGATTCTCAACCCAGGGATTTGGGCACTCTACTCAAACCTCTCCATTCTATGGACCTTCTTAAGTCCTCCCAACTTTTTCCTAGAGGACAGGGGACAGATATTCCTTTAGTATCCCAAATGTGAACATGTCATGTTTATATTGTTCCCCAGTTGTTTGTTTTGTGTGTTCCCCTGCTAACTGAAGAGTTCTGTTTTTCTATCCCTCTCCCTCTCCTCATGACTATGAGCTCCCTGAAGGCAGGAGCTTGCTTTTCTTTCTCTGTAGATTCTGGCATGCAGTAAGTTCTGTCTAGAAATGTGTTTGATTTAATCTATGACTAAGGAGGAGGAGGTTGAATACAGTCCTCTTCCAATTGTCTTAGACCTCTGGGATTTTTCCTTCCTGATGACCCACAAGCCCAAATCAGGTTTTCTCCTTTGTCCTTGAAGTCAATCATCCCTGGAGAACTGCTGGCATCATCCAAAATACTGAAACTTTACAACGTTTCTAAATGCTAATTGTCCTGAAGAAGGATACTTCCTTTATCCAAAGGGAGGAGGCACTTTTTGAATTAGAGTGGAGGGATAGCTCTATTTCCAAATTCTCTTTAGTCTGAGACAATGCTGGCAGAGGCTGATTAAGGAGCAAGCTTTGATTCCAAGCTTCAACCTTCAACTTTTTCTATGTTCCTTCCACAATTTACCAACTTTTTTACCCATTTATTTATTTTGCTTTTCCTTTAAACTGCAACCTCTTGTTCCTTCATTTCATAATGGCATTCTCCTTTCCTCTTCTTTGTTCAGCCTGGGCCAGTCAAATAAATTAAATGGAAGAGAAGAACTACTCGCAATCTCTCTGACAACAGCAGAGAACAAACTCAAGGAAACAAGTTTCGTTAATAGCCTCATAACACTGACTACCTTCCCTGACTTCTGGTTGATCTCAGTACAAGCAGGATCTCTCTGTTTTAAAATATTCTTGGTATCTGACATTTCACTGAAGGTACTGCATCCCTGTGGGCAGCCCAGAGTCCTGAATTGTGATAACTTTTAGCCCTTTAATTGGGACTTGTGATCTGTAAAACAAAAACAAAAAATTACCGAGAGGTTGAAATCCTACATTTGCACCTGTTGTGGAGAGAAGACTAGAACAACTGGTTAGAAGATTCATGGGTAAGAAACACAAATGTTCTACAAACTTGACACTGGTAGAAGAGGGGCCCACTACCATTTGTTCAATGGTCTGGGAGAGGGTAGTTCAGTACCACTTGTCCAATGAATATGCTTCAGTCTTTCTCAGGATGTGTCTTGGTACAGATTGCGAAATTGGTTTTCTCTGAGATGAGAATTTATGTCTCACTCACTCTTATCACATGCTTCCAGCTTTTCCTCCTTGCCTGCAAAGGAAAAGGTGTCACCATGTTCCCCAAGAACTTTGCTCAGACATTTAGGAGCTTTTTGGTCTGTCCTAGAGATTTCCTTTGCAAAACAAAACCATTGATCTGGGAGGCTGTGGAGTATCCCCTATTCCCAGTGAGTCACAAAGATCTGAACTGAGTTCACTCTGTTCTGTCTTCCCTTTTCATAATGGCATCCTTTTTGAGCCACACTTGGCAATAAAGACTCTGAACTAATACTTGACATTTATGTAGCCCCTTAAGAGTCATAAATTAAGCACATGCCTGAAACAAGATTTGAACCTAGGCTTTCTTAACTCCATGTGGGGTACTCTATCTCCTATACAACATTGCTTTTCAACCATTTCTGAATTTAACTGTGACTTCCCTGACTCCCTACACTCTTTAATCCCCTCATATTTATAGCTGTCCAGATGCACCATATTATTTGATCCTCTTACCATGTTGTGTGATTCCTCCTTTCTCAAACTTTGTATTTCCTCCTATGCTCTACCAACCTCAGTGGTACCCTGCCCGGTTCTGCCACCTGCATTCTTGCTCAGAGAGTATGCCATGCCCTTGTTCCCACCCTGAAAAAGTTGTGAAGTCCCTTAAATTTCCTTCGAACTTCTAGACACCTTTCTCTACCTTCTTTCTTAGCCTTCCCATTCTTTCTACTCAGTCTTAGTGCTTTTCTGTTGACTAGGGTTGACCCTATAGCAGATGAACATGTGACATGTGATTTTTGTTGAAAACACTGGGCTTAAAGTTAAAAGTCTTGGGTTCAGATCTTGATTGCTCCATTCTGCTAGCTATATGTCATTTGTCAAATCACTGGACCTTTCTGGGTTTTAGCTTCCTCAGCTATAAAATTAAGGGATTATATTTGATGGCTTTTACTGTGCTTTCTTGCTCTCACATTCTTTGGATTTATAGAGGAAGGGATGTTGTATTTTAACATAGGAGATGAACATTAGCAGTGAATGACCCGAAAGCTAAGTGGCTTATAGGTCAGCTAGCTAGGAAGCTCAGTGGATAAAGCTGTAGACCTGGAATCATGAAAACTTATCAAATCTGCCCTTGAACCTTGAACAAGTGACTTAATCCTGCTTGTCTCAGTTTCCTTATATGTAAAAATGAGCTGGAGAAAGAAAAGGCATGTATGTTTGCCTCTAGTATATTTGCCAAGAAAACCCCAAATGAGTCAAGAATATAAATGAAAACAACTGAAAAATGAGCCCCAGTTCTAAGGATAGAATTTCAGGTACTCTAACAGTCTAATTGGGAATGGGGTGACGATATTTGGGGGACTTCTTGTTGCTTGTCAACTTACACGATGTAAGGGATTGGTTACTTTGCTTATTTATAGTCCAAAGGAACTAAAGACCTTCCCAATCAGTGTTTCCTAGTGGACAGAGTCCTGGATTATCCAATAAGTTTGAATTCCAATCTCATCTCTGTCAACAACTCTCTGTGTGAAACAAACAGGAACTTCAGTTTTCCCATATTTAAAATGAGAGAGTCGAAATAAATGATCTTTAAAAGTTCCTTTCAGTTCTAAATCAAATGATTCTTAGGTGTTTCCCCTTATTGTACTTCATTTTCCTTATCTATAAGATGAGGTTGGGGGGAGGGGGAAGGAATGGGATAATCTTTTAAGTTCCTTCCAGTTCTGACACCCTAGAAATCTACCACCACTCGCCATTAGACACAGAATTCCATGTAGCTCCTCACATTTTATGGGAAGGCAATAACAAATTCAGCATAATAAACGTTCTCAACTTGCTATGAACCACCTCCCTTTGGACACCTACTATCTGTTGTTTGGGATATGATGCTTTCCCATAAAGATTCTCTCCATAGGTGTCTACTGTCCCTTTAGCCATGTCAGCAGTGCCACTTTACTAAAAGTATAATACAACAAAAATAAAAAGTCCAAAATACTCAGACAGAGTAGTATTAGCAGGCAGCATGCTATAGTGGAATGGAGCACTGTTTTGGGAATCAGAATACCTTGTGTTCAAGTCCATCCTTACTAGCTGGGTGACCCTGAGCAAACTGCTTTACTTTTCTTTGAGTCTGAATTTCCTCATCTATAAAAGGATCACTGTCTTGATGAACTCCAAGGTTCCTTTCAGCTCTAAATCTATGCTTCTCAGTGTACTTGGTATAATTAAGGACAGGAGGTTTAAGGAATCATAGCCAATCAAGGAAAGATTCTAGACAAGGGAAACCAGAATGAGAGTCATGAGATTATAGTGAGAAAACATCAAGGCTGCAAGGATATGAGAGACCTTTACAATCTAGCACTGTGGGAAGGTGGTGAAATAGGGTAAGAATTTTCCTTGCCCTCCTAATATCCTCCACAAACAACCAAAAATAACTCGACGGTCAATGCTAAAAGTGTCAAAAACATACAAGAATAGGGAATGAAGTTGAATATCCAGGGATAACTAGGGAGGAAGGTAGAACTCAGTCCTACCACCATAGGCCATGGGAGTAGAACAGAGTGGAATCAACAAGGGAATCCTGGGGGCGGGATTGGCAATCTCACCTTGTTGGCTGAGCCTACATCATCAGTGATACCACTAGAATCTTCAGGTAGAGGGAAGAGGTAGAGTTCTATGGGAGCACTTGTGTTTTCTATAGCCTTGGCTTTGAAGATCTTCACTGACCCCAAACTGGGAAAATAAAGAGTAGATACCAAAGAGTCTACAAGGGCCAGGCCCTAAGGGAAGGAATTCAACCTCTCTGTTAACAAATGAGGGACTTTGGAGGACTGAGAAATATGGACTAGACACCTGCTCTATCCTAGGCTGCAGTAGTAGGAAAGAAGGAATGAAGAAGAAACAAATACTGGTAAGTATGGTTGCTAAGGAACTAGGGCCCCATCAGTTATGGTCACTCCCAGAAGAACGGAATCCCTGGCTGCTGCAACAGGGGGAGGTTGACTGTCTGCTTGCAGTTGCAATGACAGAATTCCCTACAAGCTTTGGTTGGAGCACCTGAGGTCAGTAATGGACTAGGGTTTGAGTGGAGGAACTGAAAGTACATCTGACTCTGAAATATAAAAATTATACAAACAAACAAACAAAAAAACCCACTGGAATAACTAAATAGGACCCAGGAGGGAAAAAACACATAAAAAATTCCTGAAATTAGAGGTAATACACTTCAACACATTAAGAACCCTGGGACTCCAGAAAAAAGGCAATAATTAAATCTATCAGCCTGATCACTGAAATGAAAATAAATAAATAAAATTTAAAAAAATGAGCAAGCTAAAGAGAATAAACCCAACTAGTGATAGTTATTATGGGAATAGAGAAGATCTTGGTTCAAATTTAAGAGGATTGTAAAGTAAAAATACCTACTTCAAAAATAGCACAGAAATACAAATAAATGTCTATGCATTCAAAAAGAGTTTTGAAAGAACTTTAAAAAGACCTCAAAGCAAAATGGGAGAAGTTGAGGAGAAATTAGAAAAAAAATAAGAGCTATGTAAGAAAATTATGAAAGAAAGATCATTCAAATGGAAAAGAGATCTAGAAGCTCATGAAAGAAAATAATGGGTTAAAAACTAGAATTAGTCCAGGGGAAGCTAATTTTGCCTAAAACAATAAGGGATAATAAAGCAAAATCAAAAGGATGAAATAATAAAAGAGAATACAAAACATCACAAAAGTAACAAATCTGGAGAATTGAAAGAGGACAGACAATATAAGAATAACTGGACTCTTGGAAAATTATAATCAAAAAAAGAATTTGACATAATACTCCAAGAAATTCTAGAAAATTCTAGAAATTCTAGGAAATGAAGGTAAAATTAAAATGGAAAGAAGCCGTCAATTACCACCTAAAAGTGAGGCAAAGATGAAAACACATGGGAACATCATTGCTAAATTCTGCAGCTTCCACATTGAGATAATCCTACAAATGACAAGGGGAAATTTTTTTTAACTGTGTAATGACAGTCAGAATAACACAAGACTTAGTAGTCTCAATATTAAAAGAATGCAGGACATGGAACACAGCTTTCCAAAGAGTAAAAGACCTGGGATTGCAACCGAGAATAATATATCCTAAAATGGACATTCATTAAACGAAAGGAGTTTCAGCTATTCCTGGGGAAAACCCCAGAACTCTGCAGAAAATTTGATCTGTAAGAAACATACATAGGTAATGAAAGACTAATTAATCATAAGCAACCTGAAAGGTCAAATTGTTTTATTCTTGTATGGGGAAATGTCATCTATAGTCCCTGGGAATGGCATCATTTCCTGAGTATTTTGAAGGGACACGTATGGATGGAAAACTCAAGGTTAAGATGAATGTAATAGAATGAGTTGAAAAGGTAGGGGAATAGAGTAGGAGGAAATAGGGTGGAATGGAGAAGGAATGAGTGGAGGAACTGTCACAAAGAAGGAGAGGAAAGGGTGGAGGGGTGGTAGTACTGGAATTGTACTCTCATCAGACCTGTAATAAAGAGAAAACAATACATACAATTAGAAGGGTAAATTTTTTCCCTAATGTACACCAAAACAGGAGGAAAAAGGGATGGGATAAGAAAGGGCCTGGGGAAGGGTGTATATATCAAGCATATCAAAAGGTAGGGAGTTTAGGTGAAGGGATAGAGAGGGACTCTTAGGACAAGATAGGAGAGGAATTTTTAAAAACTAGCTCATATCAAGAAGTAGGAGAACTCAATTGTGGGGATGGGATTTTTGGAAAGGTGAATAAAACAGTAAGATAAGAGGGAAGGGACAAGAGGGTGGGCCATTTTGGAACTAGGCGGGCAAACAAGGAGAGAAAGGGAGGATTTTGGGGAAAGGGCATGAATCGAAGAGGTATTGTTCAAAGGAAATTTGAATCTGAGGAAGGGTACAGCAGAAAGAAAGGAAAGAGTAGGACAACTGAGGAAGAACAGAGTAGATATAACTATGATACTGAGTATATATAATTGGAATTAATTCATCTATTGGAAGAAAAATGGATACAAAACCAGTGTGTTGTTTACAGGAAACACACTAAATATGAGAGGTGTATATAGATGGAAGGCAAGGGGCTAGAGCAGAATAAACTATGCTTCATCTGATTCAGAGGAGGCAGGAGGCAGGATCTCTGATAGAGTTGGGGCTAAATTGGTATAACTAGAATGGAGGAACAGGGTAACTATAGTACATTGAAGTGAGGCAGTAATATGGATAATAAAACATCAATACTGGTCCTGTATGCAGCAAGTGTTATAGCACCCAAATTTTTAAAGAAAAACTAAACAAGGTACAGATGGAAATAGATAACAAAATAATAATAGAAATAGCCTTTAATTTTCCCCTCTCAGAGACAGATAAAGCTAACTAAAAAATAAATAAGAAAATGTTAAAGAAGTGAACAGAACCTTAGACAGGTTAAATATGTTAGACTTCTGAAGAACTCACACACACCTGAATAAGTTAGTAGTAGATCTAAGCCTGAGCATACACATAATCTAAATATAGTTTCTTATGGAACAACAATAGTTTAGAGAGCATAAATACTCTATAAAAGACTTACTCTAACAATCATACTATGGAGATATTCCTTCATCTCTGAGTGGTTGTGGTACTGGAAGAAAAGTTCCAGTGGGCATGATCAAGTTGGAAGGATGAGTTTTAGAAAGAGTATGGTACTGGCAAAAGATTGTGACTACTACCTAAGGACCAATCTAGCTAAATATGGTTCTGGTAATGTATGATAGCTGAGAACAAGATGGATTAAAGTAATCAAAGTAAATGCTGATAGTAACATGAAGAAGTAGGTCCAATATTGCATTACTATAGTAGCTGTGAATTGTATTTTTAGAAAACAAGATGGAAATATACATAGACTTATAAAACTGTTGTTCATGCTCATTGACCTAGGGATTTCCATTACTAGGATTACACCCTAAGGACATTATTGAGAGGGTAAAAATCTGTGTATATATGAAAATGGAAGTTTTGTTTTTCATGACAAAATAACTGGAAGTGACACAAATGCAATGATGGGGAGAAATGGCTGAATAGATTGTGATATTTGAATGTAATAGATTGTATTATATTGGAAATGACAAATGTTGAAAATATGAAGAAAACAAGGAAAATATATGAAGAGAGGAAAGAGAAGAAAGGAAGATAAGAATATATATTATGATTACAGTAAAAAATAATAGTCATAAAAGTAAGAGAAAAAAGTTTCAAAGTAAAACAAATCCAAAGGGAACTCAAAAGCAGAGGATATTTATATTATTACACATATATAATTTCCATATTTTAAACAAATTGTAAATACTGTGGAGTTTGTGGTTTTATATATAATTTTTTCATGAATGTATTTAATTTTTTGGTGGTGATGGTAGTTATTAAGTATATCCTAAAATTTTTAATTTTTATTTTAAAATATTTTACCATGTTTACATGATTCGTTTTCTTTCCTTCCCCTCTACCCTTTCTCCTCCCAGAACTGACAAGTAATTCCTGGACTAACTTGGACTAACAGACTCTAATGTCTCTTGTGAGATGTTATAAAATAAAATAGGTAGGAGTTATAATAATTAGCATTTATAGAGTGTTTAAAGGTTTGCAAAGCACTTTATAAATATTATCCCAATTAATCCTAACCATGATGCTAGAAGTTATTATTATTACTATTATCCCCATTTTAAAAATGAGAAAAATGGAGGCTAAGTGATTTGCCCATGGTCTCATAGATAATACATATGTAGGAAGAATTCAAGTTTCAATTTTCACACTTTATATACTGCATCCTCTAATTCATAGTGGATAGAGAGCCAGACTTGGCTTATCTAAAAAGAATTTGGAGCAGATCAGAGGGCTGAACAGCATCCAGGAGGAGAAATCCGCTACACCTCTATGATCTGGGTAGGATGGAAGTATCCCGCAATAAGTCAGTCATTAGTCAATATATATTTATTAAGAGGCTATCATGTGTCAGACTCTCTACTAAATGCTGGGGAAACAATGAAACATAAAAGATCATCATTTCAACGAGCTCCCAGTCTAATCAGGGTGACAACAGGCAGATAATTATGTACAAACAAATTATATACAGGATAAACTGGAAATAATCTGAGTTTCCACTACTTACTAATCTATGTTATCTTGAACAAATCACACCTCATTTCATGGACTCAGTTTACCCCTTTATAATAATGACAATAATACTTATACTCACAAAAGCATATTGTGGGGAAAGTGGTTTATGCACCTTAACAATAGAAGCTTAAGCCACTATTATCTAACTCACAGGAGTGTCATGAAGAAAAGTCTTGGTAAAAAAAAGTTTAGAACATACAAACTTAAGCTGTAGTTATCATTCTTTTGCAATATGGATTTTTTTCCTCTGCAAATATCTCCAAGAGCAAGGATAGCTAGGAGTTGGAAACTTATGCTGGGGAGTCTGGAGACTCTGATATAGTAAAACTTAGCTCTATAAATGCTAATGATTCCACCCTCAAAGGATTCTGGGTAAGAGCAACTGCTACTTTCTTTCAAGATGGGAAATCAAAAATTAACAGCTTGCATTAGACAAGAGCAGCTGCCCCTTAGTTGCCTAGCCATTAGCAAATTGATATCCTAATTCTCTCTGCCAAAGTCAATCAACAAGCATTTATTAATTACCATCTATGTGCCAGGCATTGTGATAGCAATATAAAAAGATGAAAATTAAACAATCTCTGTCCTCAAGGAGCTTTACAGTATATTAAAGGAGAGAAAATATACTTTAAACATATGCAATATTTTATGTTGAGAGGCTAAACCTTTCAGCATCCTGATTTCTTTGTCTGGAAAATGGGAAGAATTAAATATGTTCCTCATTACATCACAGGATTAATGCAAATAAAGTGAAGGAACGGATATTTTGGAGTCTTCTGACAAAGATAAGTAAAGAGAAATAATCAAAGTAAATTTGGTCCATAATGGATATGGTCCATATGCTATAAAGAGATACACAAGGGACAGCATGCTCTTGTGGTTTAGAGAGCTGACCTCAGGGCCATGAGCATCTGGGTTCAAATGCTGTCCCTGATTATCCTGGCAGTATGATCCTGGGAAAGTCCCTTAATATCTCTTAAGGCCATAGCCGGTTCTCTAAGAAAATAAGAGATATTGCCAATCTATCTTAGTAGATAGAATTTCCTGATCTGGGAGTTCCCAATGCCCATGAAATCATAGGTCTGATTCCTATCTTTATGGAAATATATAAAACAAACTGGAAAGAGAGAATTTGATTCAAAATATTAAATAGCAGCCATACTATCAAAAGGAAGAAGGTGATGAGCTTGCCTTTTTGAGTTCTAATTGGATTATCTCTTAAGAGTATCATGTGCAATTGGATATGAATATGGACCATTCAATTTAGGAAAGATGTTAATGATGATGTCCAAAAGGGGACTCAATGCCACATGTCACTAGGACTATTTTGGCGAACCTATGGCATGTGTGCTAGAGTGTGCCAGAGGGGACTGCTCCCTTACCTCTCTCCATGAAGACATTTCTCACATGACCTGCCTGTTTGCCCAGTAGTCTAGTGGTCGTGCTTCCTCCCTCCCCTGTCTGAGGTAAGGCAGGGGGCTCACATGTGGTGTGAGGGCTACACTTTGGGCACTCTGTCTCTAAGGTTTCTAAATTGTTTGCCATCCCTGCACTAAGATAAGGAACTGGAGGTGCTTAGCTTAGAGAAGGATAGATGTAGGGAGGACATTATATATACCTTAAAGTATTCAAAGGGATATCATACAAAAGGTGGATTAGTCTCAAGTTTTGTGATTAGGGAGCAAAATTTGAAGCAGCATGTGGAAGTCTAGAAAAAAATGGCTTTCACTTAAATTTAAGGAAAGACTTGTCAACAATTTAGACCCACAGCAAAGTAGAAAGGGATGCCTTAGGGGAAGATGAATTACTCATAAATATAACAGAAACTGGATGACCACTTGTTGGGGTTATTATAATGGGAGATTTAACTCAGATTTGAGTTGGTCTGGATGTTAGCTCCAATACTGCTTATTCAATTATTTTATAATTTGAAATACACAACCACAGGGGTGGAGAGGAAGAGAGTCTTTGGGACATCAGTCCAAAACTACCACTTAGAAGACTGTCTATGAGTGGCAAAGACCAGGTGAGAGAGAAACTAGCATCAACATGTGATTTCCAGGGTCTATAAGTACAAGATCTGATCCAAATTCCCTTTAACAGTCATAAAGTCACTTTCTTCATTTCTCCTTTTGGCAATGGGCATAATTGCCTTAATAATTGACTGCCACTTCCTCCATGCAGACTACCCAGACTCCTGCCCTAACCCCTACTTGGAAATGACCTCTTTCCTCCTCAAATCTTACAAAAGAGTTTGGTCCTGCCTTTGTACATATTTCGTTCAGTTTTTTTTGTTCTGGTTGTTTATTGCTCTGTCTTAACCTGACCTCCTCCTTTACCTACACTGCAAACTGAATTATAAACTCTAGGAGGACAAGGATAAGCTGCTGCTGATCCAGGGATCTTTTTCCCTGATGACAAACAGAAGGCCAGGCACACATATGCTTAATAAATGCTTGTTTTTTTTTAACTTTTATTTTCTGTCTCAGGAAAACAATTATAAGACAGAAGGACAAGGGCCAGGCAACTGAGTCTAAGTGACTTGCCCAGTGTCATGCAGCTTGGGAGTGTCTGATGCCAAATTTGAACCAAGGTCCTCCCAACTCCAGACCTGGCATTCTATCCACTGAACCACATAGCTGTTCCATTACTTGGTGAATTGGATGAATCATTTCTCATTCTTCAAGGTACAATTAGTGTTGGCTTCAAGTAGATTGAGCTTTTTAGCATAACTAAGAACAATGCTGGGCACATAAAGGGCAAAAGTAGACTTGGGTGGTTGATGAGCAAACTTGACTCTAATTTTTCTGGGTGGGTTTTTTAAGAGCAGTGGCTTTTCTAAGTTGCCTCTAAGGCAGGCTTTTCTTCCTATCTAGACAAAGAGACCTGGGTGAGGATCTGGATTATGGGGCTTAGAGCTTTGTCGGGAAGCAATATCCTACTGTCGTAAATCCTTGTGTTATTAAAATACTCTCTCCTTCCCTGGGAGACAGACAAGAGTCCAGATATCTCATACTCATTTAGAGCATGCTACACGTCTGGGATCTGCTCAGAGACACAGTGGGAGCTTTTAATTGTCTTTCTGTCTATATGTGGAGAGAAATGAAGAAGGAACTTTTAATAGTCCAGAGGAAATGCATGTTCCTTGTTCCTTTGCTTCACAGAAAGGCAAGAAACCCAAATACAATAATTGTGAGGCTAAAGGGAGCCTGGAATAATGAAAGACCTCTCCAAACTTGGAGCCCCCTCTCTACTTAATAGCTGTGTAAATATCTGGGACTTAGTTTCATCTATGAAATGAAAAGATTGTGCTAGAGATTTCTGATGTCCTCTCCAGCTCCAATATTTTATGATTCAAAACAAGAGACAAAATCTTCCATTTCTGTGAGTATAGTAAGTTGATGGGCAACCTTGCTCCTGGCTCTACTTAAATTTGGCTCAGTTGAACATTCATGAAATAATGCCTAAGTAAGGCTTGTAGAACCCTATGCTGGGATCTCAGAAAGAAACAATATTACATTTTAAGACAATAATACCCATGGAGCTTATATTACGTAGGAAGATGTGACATCTATCGAAACAACTTTAATACAAGATAATAAATAATAGATGAAAAGGACATTACAAAGAGACAGAAACAATACTATGGGAAGTAGGAGGTAGGGAAAGTCATTACTAATTGAGAGCATCAAGAAAAGTCTCATTGAAGCTGGGCTTCAAAGGATGGATATAGAGATGGAGATAGGAAGAATATTTCAGACATAGAAAAATCTGGATCAGAGGTGAGAATGTGACAAATGAGTACAGGGGAAAGTACATAGTATGGTTTATGTACCTTGAATAAATCATTTATCTTCTTTGGACCTTCTTGGAGAACCTTTTGGAACCTTCTTTGGAGAGCCTTCTTCTCATGAGAAGACTGAGGCAGCTAGGTGGTGTAATAGTTAGAGCACTGTACCTGGAGTCAAGAATACCTGAGTTCCTATCCTACCTCAGACACTTATTAGTGATCCTCAGTTTATCATTTAATTTCTCTCACCCACAGTTTCCTCTATAACATGGAGATAGTGATAGGATCTATGTCATAGGTTTATCATGAGTCTCAAATGAGATGTCGTTGGGGTGAGAATACATGGTGTGTTTGACTGTGAATGATCAGTCTAATACAAATTTGGAAGGGTCTCCCACAGGTTGGGCATGAATAATCCATTAGAATATTTGGGAGGGAGATGTATCTAGTTTTCTTCATCTCGTGTTTCTTTTGGGCCATAGAGATTATTCTTTTCTCATGGAATACAGTGCCTCCTTTGCAGGCACGCCAGCATCTCTCTTCTCTCACAATTGATACCAAAGTTCTTTAGAGATCTTGAGAGTGTTCTTGTACCACTTCTTCTGACCTCCAGGTGAGTGCTTGGTTTGTGCAAGTTCTCCATAAGATAGGAAAATGTGCATTTGGCATCTGGGCTATTTGGCCATTCCATGAAGATGATACATATAAGTACTGTATGAATGCTGGGAGGTATTATTATCATACTGACTTTGTAATTCCCGCCCTTTCTGCCTCATGGTTTGTATATGAGGAGCATATTGGAGTGGAAATAATGGTCATAAAAATAAAATACTTTGCAATCATATAGATATAACCAGTGATGAAGTATATAGATTCTTGAGCCTGAAATAAAAAAGATCTGAGTTAAAATCCAGCCTTAGACACTTAGACAGCTCTGTGACATTGAGCAAGTCATTTAACTTCTCTTTGCCTCAGTTTCCTCAATTATAAAATGGGGATAATAATAACACCTGTCTCACAGGATTATTGGGAAGATCAAATGTGACAATACTTATAAAAAGTGCCTAGCACAGTGCCTAGAATCTAGAAGGTGATATATGCATATTTATTACTCTCTTTCTCCCTCTTGTATAGTGCTTGAAAATTTATAAAGCACTTTTTAAGGCCCAGTCTCATTTGGTGTTGAGCAAATACTAATAATATTTTAGTATATCAACAATTTAATATCTATGTATTTGACAAGACTCTTTCTGCCTTAAATCTCTCTTGATGACATCCTCCACTCAACTGTGAGAATGATCATGTCATTCCCCAGCCCCATTCAATAAACTCCAGTGCTCCCCGTCATTTCCAAGATTAGATATAATTCCTTTGCTTTATATTTAAAGTCCTTCACAGTCTGGCTCCCTCCCAACTTTCCATCCTTCTTAAGACTTTCCCTCATGGACCAGGCATTCCAGTAACCCTAAACTCCTTATTCCTTATAGAAGACCGTCATCTCCCTCCTCCAGACATTTTCTCTGGATGTCCACCATGTCTGGAATTCTCTCCCTCCTCATTATCACCTCCTGGCTTCCTTCAAGTTCAGCTAAAATCCCATCTACTGCAAGAAGTCTTTCCTGATCCCCCTTAATCCTAGTGCTTTCCCTCTGGAATCATCTCCAATTTATCCAGTTTGCACATAATTATTTGCATGATATCTCAACCATTTGACAGTCAATTCATTGAGAATAGGAATTGTCTTTTACCTTTCTGGGTATCCTAAGTGCTAAGCAGAGTTCCTAGCATATTGTAGGCACTTAATAGATGCATGTTGACTGAGTTACAAAAATAATATTTTGACATATTTAAGTATCTATGATTTACTGTTATATATAACCAATCCAAAATGTAGACTGCAACCTCTTCAGAATCAAATTTATGAGTGGGCCAGGCCTAAACAACCATCACCTGGCAGTCACTGCTCTGGGATGGGCCCCTCCCCACTTTACTATGCTGGTCCTCAGACAACAGACGCACAAGCTGTCACCAGGCCTGCTCTTAGAGATTTTACAGCCTGATAGAACCAGCTGCCAGAGTAGCCTGCATTCCACTGATGTAACCTTTGAAAATCCAAAGTCACCTCCACACTACGATGAGATGTTTGAATAGGGCTTTACACAAGGAATACCATTAAGCTCAAGGAGACCCAGTTTCCCCCTCTGTTATTATTATTTTATTTTGAATAATATTAACATTGCTCCAAATTTAGATCTATTCTCTATGATTTTTCAAATCATTTTTACGAGCATAACGTTATTCAATTTACAGAACATCCCTCATCTAATAGTAAATGCAGATATCTTTATCCCATTTTAAAGATGGGGAAACAGATGTTTAGAAAGGTTAAATAACTTCCTCAGCTAGAAATACAGTTATTAGGTGATGGATCAAGGACAATGTCCAATGAACTAGATCTACACTGGAATAATTAATATTAACTGAAAATTACTATTACATTATTATAAAATAATTATTAATATTAAGGGACATTTATGTAATGTTTTGACATTTTCCAAGCACTTTACATATATTATCTTATTTGAATCTTACAACAAGCTCATGAAGGAAGTGGGAATCCCTAATTCCAAAGGGAAAACTGAGGCTTGGAAAGGTTAAATGACTTAGCCATGAATTATAAAGTTTCTAAATGTCAGAGGCAGGACCTGAAGACAGTTCTTCTTGTTTCCAACTCCAGTTCTTCGTCTACTCATCACATTGCTTTCCAAAGATAAAATAAAACATCATCCCCTGGCTTTGAGGAGTCCACAATCTAGTAAGGGAGGAGTAAGGAAGGAATATTAAAGCCAGATAAACAACCACAGTACAAACCAATCTGCAATTTCATTGTTTATTATTACTATCATAACCAAATAATAATAATGTTGTTTCAAATTCAGAAAAAGCCAGAAATAATTGAACTCAATAACTCAAAGTTCAATTAAATTTGAAAGCATAAATTATCTTTGAAAGAACTTTTTTGCCAAGAATCATTGGGAAAATTAAAAAGCAATAAAGCAAAAAGTACATTTAGATCAATATCTTATACCATATATCCCAATAAACCAAAATCCATATTGACCTAGGGTTTAAAGATAACACTGAAAAAATTAGACTGATAACCAGATTGGACACTTTTCATAGCTATGATTAGGGTATGAATTATATTGCAAATAAAAATGGATGAACAACAAAAAATGATAGTCAATTACAACAGATAAAATTGATAATGTTAATTACATAAAATTGAAAAGCTTTTGTGTCAATACAACTAAGACAGGAAAATAAATGGTGACAAAAATCTTTGTATCATATAACTGAAAAGAGTCCAATATACATTTATTTGTATATATGTATATACATATGTTGTATCTGTATGAATATTTGTAAGTATATGTATGTATGTGTATATATGCACACATATACACATATGGAGAGAGAGAGACAGAGACAGAGACAGAGAGAAAGAGAGAGAGAGAGAGAGAGAGAGAGAGAGAGAGAGAGAGAGAGAGAAATGACAGATAGACAGTAGACAGGCAGGTAGAGACACAAAAGACCAAAAGCTATTCCCAATAGATAGGTGGTTAAAAGAAACAAACAGTATTCAAAAGCAAAATTCCAAATTACTATCATATGAAAGAATGCTTCAAATCACTAATAATTAGAAGACTGAAATCAAGACAACTCTTAGTTTTGACTTCATACACAGCAGATTGACAAAGCTGACAGAAGATAGTAATAGCCAGTTTTGGAGAAATTTTGTCAATTTATGGAAAGAGATAGGTACATTAATGCATTGTTCATAGAGCTGTGAATTGATTTAACAATTCTGGAAAGGAATTCAGAATTATGGTAAGAAAAGGATCTGAAGTGTCCACACTCTTTGATCCAGTGATTTCACTGCTTGGCATATACCCTAGGAAGGTCAGTGCCAAAAAAGAAAGTCCCATATGCACCAACATATTTATAGTAATACATTTTTGTAGTAACAAGGAAAAGGAAATAAAATAGATATCCATTGACTGAGGAATGGCTAAACAAATTGTGGTACATGAATGTAATAGCATATATCGATGCTCTAAGAAACAATGAATATAAGTACAGAGAAGCATAGAGAGAAATATGAACTAATGAAAAGTGAAGTAATCAAAATCAGGAAAAAAAATATGTCCAATGATGGCAACAATATAAATGGAGAGAACAATACAATCAATCAAAATTGAATTTGACAGAATTATAATATATATAATATACCCAAGCGTGATCCAAAAGAATAAGTTTAAGAAGGCATTGACCCACTTTACATTGCAGATTGGAAGACTATGAGCATGGATCAAAGCACATAATATCAGGTGTTTTTTTTCAATACATTGGTTACTTTTTCTTGACTCCTTTCTTTTCTCCTTTTTTATTATTAGATATTAGGCAGAAGTTCTTAATTTTTTTTGTATCATGAAACTCTTTGTCAGTCTGATGAAACCTCTGGACACTTCAGAATAATTTTTAAATACATAAAGAAAATACACAGCCAGGTTTCCAGAAACAAAATTTGTGTGAAAGTGTTATCACCCCAAAGCATCATCCCATTTCATTTTTCCCTTTCATCACCAATCTTTCTGAAAAAGTCATCTATACTTATCGCCTCTTTTTCCACACTATCTTGTAATATAGCTCTCCACTCCACCTCTCAACAGAAATTATTTCTTTCTAAGGCTACTAATGATCTTATAACTGCCAGCTCCAATTGCTTTTTCTTGGGCCACATCCTTCTTGTTCTCTCTACAGCTTTTTATACTTTCGACTGCCCTCTCAACCTGGATACTTTCTACTTTGTAACCCTCTCCTAATCCTTTGTAACTCTCTTAATTCTCCTTTTACTTTTCTGACCACTCCTTCACAGAGTCTAATAATGACCAAAATTTTATAGAGTACATTAAAATTTGCAAGGGACTTTATATATTTTCTCTCACTTGATACAATAACTCTGTGAACTAACTGCATCCATTCCCACTTAACAGATGAGGAAACTGAGGCACAGAGAAAGTATATAAATTGAACAGATTCAGACAACTAATGTCTTGAGAGAGGATTTGAACTCTGGTTTTTATTAGCAAAGAAATTTCAACAACATACTAAGATGTTATACACAATGATTTGACTTTATATCACAAATGCAGATTTGTTTAAAGATTAAGAAAACTATAAATATAATAGATCCTACAAATAAAGAAATCACTAAAAGACATGATCATATAAATATGGAGAAGGCCTTTGCAAAATATAATGCCTCTTTATGTTAAAAAATCCTCCACCCCAACTATTTCTTACAATATCTTTACAATTCCTTACAAATAAAAACCTAAAAACTATCATAATTTATAATAGAGAAATACTAGAAGCCTTCCAAATAAGATCAGAGGCAAATCAAAGATGTCAATTGTTATCACTATCACTTCTTATATTGCTATAGTATAAAAAAGAAAGAGAAATTGAAGGAATAAGAAATAAGATAGAAAGAATTAATGATTTCAATAATATAACAGGATTTGAAATAAACTCACAAAATCATCATTCTTTCTGTATATTGCCAACAAAACAGCAGTACAAAATAGGAAAAAAAATTCCATTCAGATTAATTGCAGAATTTCTATATGTCCATTTCTAAAGTTCAGCTACCAACCTCCTCCCAAAAATTATATTAATAGACCAACAAAATACTGTTTTATAGAAATACAGATCTAAATAACTAAAGGGATATTCATTTATCATAGTCATATTATGTCAATATAATAACAATAAAACTATTTAAGGTAATTTACATATTCAGTATCATACAAATCAAATCACCAAAATGTTATTTCATAGAACTAGAAAAATAATAACAATTCATCTGAAGGGAAAAAAAAAGGTTAAACTATTAAAGGTAAATAATGGGAAAAATGCTGAAGAAAAGGACCTTTCTAATGCCAAATCTCAAAACCTTTAAAGCAAAAATGATCACATATATTTGGCTTAAGAAAAAGAAAAGGCAAGGTGATCAGTAGAATGGAGCAGGTTTACAAAACGTGGTATTTAATTAACCGAAGTACTCCAAAAACTGAGTTAAAGAATAATTACTTAACAACCTCTGGGAAAACTGAGAGACAATTTGACAGAAATTTTAGACTGATATCTATATATCACAAGAAAATCCAAATAGATAAAAGTACTCACTACAAAGGAGCCACATATAGTTATTATATATATATATATATATATATATATATATAGTTATTCTATAACTAGAATAAGGGTAGGAGAAATCTTTTACAACTATAAATGAGGAAGAGTTTTTGACCAAAAAAGGAATAAAGAGAATCATAGTTAGATAAAATTACAATTTTATGTAATGAAAGTTGTCAAAGTTTCTCTGCATAAAAAATTAATGTAGTTAGAAGAAAAAGAGTTAGTATGGAAAAATCTTGCATAAAATTTCTGATAAAGGTATCTTGTCCAAGACATGTATGAAATTGATCAATGTATAAGAAAAAAACATTTCCCAATAAATAAAAGGTCAAAATATGACTGGGTAGTTTTCAAAAAATGACTAGCTATCAATGACTGTATGAAAAATGCTTCAAAACATTAACAAGAAAAAGAAGTCAGATGCACTAATACTCTGCTAGTTAAACTGTAAATTGTATAGCCATTCTAGAAAGCTATACTCCCAAAGTCACTAAATTATGTATATACCTCAAGCCAATGATATAACTATCATTAAAAACAAAGAGAAAAAAGAACCTATACATACAAAGAATTGAAAATAAATGGGAGTCCTCATGAATTAACAACCTCTGGGTTTAATAATGAAAATTATGGCATATACATTTAACAAAATAGTATTACACTATAAAAAATTATGAAAAGGTCAGATTCATAGATTTGTCTGCATTGATAAAAAGTGAAGTTATCAGAACAAAAAACAATGTATACAATGACCATGATTGTAAACTCAATGTTAAAAAGATTTATAAAAAAAAGATCAATGCAATGGCCAATCCTGACTTAAGAAAGCCATGAAGATGCATGCTTCCCACCTCTTGACAGACAGATGATAACCTAGAATTGAAAAATGAGGCAACATATTTCAGACATTTTCAATATGACACAAATGTGTTTTGCTTGACTATTCTGATGTGTTACCACAGAGGCCTTTTGTCTGGGAAGGGAAATATTTGTAGTATTCATTATGAACAAAAATTATAAAGAAAATGAAAATAAATAAAATAGCACTATGTGAAACATTAAAAAAAACACACACGGGGGGCAGCTAGGTAGCTCAGTACATTGAGAGTCAGAAAAAATGAATTTTATTTTTATGAAGTTATTTAGTGCTCTCTATGTCCAATACTTTCTGATTTTCTTCTAAAAAAAAAAGATATTCACAACAGGCACATATGTGCTTTTTCTAGTTTTAAAATCCTGAACCACATTTTCCAACATAAATATTTTTTGTCACTTATGCCCACCTTTGTATTGTAATCAATGATTATTAAAATAGATGTTGAATTATACTGGAACATCTTATTGGATTCTTTGTACAGTTTCTGTACCTTTTCATGCTATACTACAAATGGAAATTAAATTGAAATTACCTTCATGGTGGTCTTTTTTTTGTTTATGCTTTTCAGAAGCACTGCAATGCAAGAAGACCAAGTGCCCTGTGAAATCATGTTTCTTGTTGTCTTTGGATGCAAAATAGAACTAACTCAACTAACTTCTTTTTTTCCCTCTTGGAGAAGAACCTCTGAGTCATTTCAGTGTAATTTTTTTGTATCTTCTGGTTTCATTTAGAGTGAGAATGTCAATATTGATGTTATTCTGTTCCCCTAGTATTATGACTTGTTAGTCATTGGACAAGGATTTCACATTTTTAATACCAACAGATAATAGATGTTTATAGAAGGCTTAAAAAACCATGTGATTTTTTTATATACTCTGTTGCCATCACTGGAGATACATAAGGGAGCTATGGAGAGCAATTTGCTCTGGTTCTTTGTTTCCCTCTTTATCATGGCAAGAGAATTCATCACCTAGTGGTTCTCTGCTGGGTGACACCCCTCCCTGTACTTAGTATTCTACTCTTCAGAAAGCAGGCATAGACTTTTGCCAAAACCAGATTTGAAGACTTTCTAGCATGGTAAAACTAGTCAGAGCTTAAGTTCCATTAGCATAGCACTTAAGAATTCAGTCACCTCTGTGTCATAATAAGGTACCAGAGCATGACTTTTGTATATAATAATATGTCAATAAAACTCAGGTTGAATAAATGGATGGAATTTATGTTATCTTATTAAAAGTTTAATTTTTTAAAATTCTAAACTTAAACACTTCATCGTCTGGCTTTCTTATTTAATTTGTTTTATACCCTTTAGAGATATTTAGGTTCTGAAAAGATACTTGATTCATCTCCCTCTATTAGAATGGTGGCAAATTATCATTATACTTCTAATTGTGCAAATACATTTACCTTTCTAGGTTTCTCTTGATTCATGTTTGCAATTCAAAATTCATAAATTTAAAGTTCTTCTCCCCAGAAATGCTTTTTGAAGTTCAGACATATAACCTTCTGTTCTTTTAACAAAAAGTGAAAGAAATTCCAACAGAGAGACTGGCACACAGAGATACATAGAGATAGTGAATAGTGGTTCTATAGAGTGGAACTCATTTGGTATTGCTTTTAGTCCTTTTGTAATCATCTCACCATGTTGAATACCCTTCTCTAAACCCCTTTTCATTTTGACAGTCTTTACTAAAATGTGACACCTAGAACTGAATATAATACTTTAAAATGCAGTCTAATCAGGGTAGAAGGTAAGAAGGAAAAAACAAATTGGTAGGACTGTTACTTTCCTCATTGTGGACACTGTATTTCTTTTAATATGTCTCAGTTTATAATGAACCATAAAAGAAGATGTTCAAGGCACTGGTTTCTGAATAAAAAAGACAGGGTCTCAAACCCTTCCTCTGACATATCCTGACTGTGAGACCCTAGGCAGTTCATTTTAACTTCTCGGTATCCTAGTCAACTTTCTAAGACTATAAATTGCAGAACAGTTGCAATTCTTTAATGGTAGAAGGAGTTTCCTCACGGAAATTCCCTATGCAAATGAAGTTATAGCACCAGAACCCCTCACCACACCCTCCACCAGCTCATTATGACTCACAAACTGATTCTTCTATAAAATGTTCTAGAATTTTGCCAGAAGTATACCTTATTAGTCTATTATTGAAATAATCTAAAGAATCTACTACTTACCACTTTGTGAAACTGAGACATTTTGCCCATTTCCATCCTGTAGAAGTACCATCTTGTATTATTTATATCTTTCAAGGTTGATGACTGGTAGCTCAACAATCACTTTTGCCAGTATTTCGTTTTGTTCTCAGTTTCCTGGGAGTATAGTCTGTGTAGGCCAACGGTGTTGGACTTGTTGAGAGTATACCCCTATTCTCTTTATGAAAAATCTGAGTTGGAATTGACCTCAAAGCCCATATAATTCTGCCTGTGCTAATAAAGGAATCCCTTCTATACCGCACACACACACACACACACACACACACACACACACACACACACACTTCCTCCAATCAGTACTGGAAGGTTGGAAGCCTTACTCTTACATTAATAAGCACTTCATTCCCCTTTGGGGCACCTTTGATTGTTAGGAAGACTGTAGTTGTCCTACATGTTCCACTAATATTCTTGAGGAATTAAAGAAGATTCCCAGCACATTGAGTGACACTCTCGTGTCCATTATCTGGAAAGGTACCGACAAGAATTTTTCAGGCTGTGCAGGCATGGATAGATTGTGATCTGCATTATTCAAGGCAACATGCACCCCGTGAGTGTTTCTCTGAAATTTCTCATTCTTCTTGCCCCTGCTTTACCTCCCCAGGCACAGCTGTCAGACTGAATAATTTTCTGTTCCCCACCCACTCTTTGTTTACTTTTTTGTCCAATTCATAGGGATCCCTTAAAGTCTAACTTAAATCAGCTCCCTTCAAAAAGCCTTCCCTGGATCCCCTTGATTTCTCAAATTAGTAATAACTTTCTCTCTTAGACATCACAAAGGATTTTAATTTTATAATTCACCATAGCATTTATCATGTAACACTGTGCATTATCTGTATTAATGCCACTCTGGTAGGTTGGATAATGCTGTAAAGAAACGTTGTTCTCTCCCACTATTTAATCCAATGCTCTGCACCCAAGAGGTGCTTAATAAATACTTCTTGTTGCAGATTCGTCTTCCTGTTAGACCTAGGTTTGTACTTCCATGTGGAGCTACGTGTTTTACAAAGGCTAGAAGAAATTCAGGAAGTATCTGTGCCAGCTTAAAGTTGAGGGCTCATTGTCTCTCTTTTCTAAGCCCACTGCCAGTGAAACAACTCCCTTTGTCCTGGTAGAGGCCACATACTTCACAGGGGTCTACAACATATAATCAAGTTACAAACTGCCCCCTTCTAAAACGGACAAGAATGCTGAGTTCTAATTGCTAAACCTAGACTAGGGTAATGATGATGATGACTAGGATTTTCAAAGAACTTTAAGATTTACAAAATTCTTTGCATACACTATCTCCTTTAATCCTCATAACAACCCTGTGAGGTAGGTACTGTTATTATACCCATTTTTCATATGAGGAAATTGAATGTAGGAAAGGCTAGGACACTTACCTAGAGTCATATAGCTAACGAATGTCTGAGGCTGGTCTTTCTTGATTCCAACTTTGGAAGACTCATGTACCAGGGATTTGGGGCAGCTAGAAAGAGGAATTTATTGGATATGGAAAGGTGGGTCAGGGAAAGGGAAGAGTCAAGTGAGTTTTCTAGCCTGGGTCTTCAAGGTCATAGAGAAAATGATGCTTTTCCTTCTCTAAAACCTCCCTTCCTCAAAGACTTTTTCATAAACAGGGAACTCTATCAATCTCAAGTACTGTCATTATGTGAGTAAGTTATCCTGTAACAGCCTATTATTAGTGTCCTTCAGATGCTGAACCTTCCCAGGCACCACAACATCTTTGAAATAAGGACAATAATGACAGTGAGACTTGAAGAAAACCGGGCAGTCTTGCGAGCAATTATTTCCTCACCAAAAGAGTCCCACAGCTGGCCGTTTTCTTGCATGGATAAAAAGTCCATTTACAGCCTCATTTGTTCTGCCCTGTTCTCTAGGGTAGAGTGTGTCTGATGAGCTAGATGTAGGGGCAGGACAGGCCCTTGAATGACAACCATAGATGCCAAGATGACATGGTATTCCCATTTATCTCCCTTAGCATCTGGAATCACCTGCTTGCTTCCCCTAACTAGGTCTTCCCTCCCTTATTTTGAATTAATTTTCCTTTGTAGAGACAAATGAGAAATGTATATATTCTACCCTATTCAATAGGCTTATAATGTCCAGAATGTTTGCCTCCCCCTCCCAATTAACCTATGATCACCTGAAAAATGATAGCTCATCAGTGTAGTGTGGCATAATGCATTCAATCAACAAATTCTTATTAATATAATTCCTACGAGATAGTAATTGGCAAAAGTAGCAATTAGAACTCAGGTTTTCTAATGCCAGACTCTTTGATCTTTCCACTGAATCACAGCTCCCTACTACAATAAACAACCCATATCCAATGGTATTTTATATTTATGTGGCCCCCCAAATATCTACAGAGTCCCTGAAAAATCTACAGGACTTATATAAATATATGTAGCTAGTGTAGGGAAGGGCACAGCTGGGACCTATGCTACCACAGATGAGGCAGTACTCTCAAAAGGTTACCTACTCTTATTCAGCCCTGGTGTGATTATTCCCTGAGACCATGGGGGTGCTGGCTAATAACTTCTCTTCCAAATGGAATTACAAGGCCATTAATTGCCTCCTAATAACCAGAAACTGGCCCTTTCTCAGGCACCATCCTCCTTGATTTCCCAACAGCTTTTTATATAGACCAATTCCTGAACATTCTTTCTTTCCCTGGTTTCTGTGATACTGCAGGTCTTTTTTCAATCCATCCTCCTCTGATGGCCGCTTTTTCTGATACCCCATACCCTATCTAGCTCAAGGCTCTGTTCTTAGCCATCTTCTCTCTTCACATTTTCTTCTTTGGTGAACTGATATACTTTCAAGATTATATTTATCACCTTTATGTAAATGCCTCCCAGATTCATATCTCTTCCCTCAATCTCTCTTTTTTGAGCTCCAGAACCAAATTTACTTGACCTTTCATTTCCCTCAGATCTTTGGACTTCCATTAGACTGGGCACCATATTTCTCTGAGGCCTACTATCTGAGTTCATAGAGGCTCAGGGCATATGGCCCTGGGCTTGTTCTATAGCCTGGCTTAAGGATAGTACCTGAGTCTGAGAGAACTAAATCACAAGGGGCTACCTGGGTTGTCAGTTTGGTAATCTGTCACAAAGTGGTAAATTCTCTTTAGAAAAATAATTGTCAGATGCTGGGCACTCAAGGGCCTATGGTGTGGGGAGTGGAGTATTTAATGGCTCAAGGGAGCTAGCCTGATTTAATAATAGAACAAAGCATCTAGGAGACACACAGAAATGCCTAGAGTCATCACTATTTAGGATTTTATATACAGTTAATTTCCATGAGGTGGAGTGAGAGAGGGGAAAGAAAGATGATAGATTTGGTGGTAGAAAGATTTTGTTTAAGTCCTGTTCCTTTCTAGTTCTATGATTTTGAGAAAGTAACTTTTAAGCCTCAGTTTCCTCAACTAAAAAATGGGGATTAAATCCATTCAAGAACTGTCATAAGAATCAAATTAAATAATCAAGGTAACATACTTTGCACCCTATAAGATATCATGAGAGAAGCAGCCTCATAGGAACTTCAGAAATCACTTCTTTTTAAGAGGAGATGGTTAGTGGGTCATCGTTGGAGTCAGAAGGATCTGGGTTCAAATGCAATCTCTGACTTAAGCTTGCTATATAAGTGAGCCACTCTCTTAATATTAAGTTCCTCTCTAAGACCAATTACACGTGGAATTCCAGATAAACTCGCATAAACCTCCACAAAAAGTGCCCTGTAGGATTGAACATAAGGAAATGGCTATTTTGGCTTTTTTAAAATTTCTTTGGCCATGATGACTCATAAAATGATAAATTAAGGATGTATGAGCGACCTACATCAATTGAGGAAATACCACATTAATGAAGTCATAGATATTTTGAGAATTCCGCTGAAATATAGAAGCATTATTATTAGGATTTTCAGCCAAAGTGTAACTCTTCCCCATTTTGTTTCTCTTTAGGAAAATTTTACTTTCAATTTCAGTCCTACTGAATCACAGGACAAAATATCCATATTCTAGTCCTTAAAGTCTAGCATTTATTTATTCAGTGACTTTGGAGACATCGTTTCTGCTTTGGGTTCAGTATCCTCTACTGTCTTTAAAGAATAGGTTGGTTCATAACAGAAGAGAATGCAGCTGGGAGGTGAGGTGGATAGAGGGCTGGACTTTGAGGTAGGATCAAGCTCAAATCTCTCTGTCTATAACACTTGCTAGCTGTGTAATACTGGGCAAACCACTAAAGTTCTACCTGCCTCAGTTTCCTAATTTGGAATATGGCTATCATAACAGCACCTAACTCCCAGGATTCTTGTGAGGATTCAATGAGAAAATATTTGTAAAAAAAATCTTACAAATCTTAAAGTGCTATGTGAATATTAGCACCCATGATGATGATGGTGATCATTGTTTCATATACAATCCCTCTCTTTTGTTATTCTTTGCACATTAAAACATTAATCCAAGAACCTTTCAAATGCAAACAGTTAATCACTCTCCTATTCTAAGGAGGCTCTGAGAATCAGATCCTTGAACTACTGCTCTACATTAGTCTAAGACAGTGGTTCCCAAACATTTTTGGCCTACCACCCCCTTTCCAGAAAAAAATATTACTTAGCCCCCTGGAAATTAAATTTTTTTAAATGTTAATAGCAATTAATAGGAAAGATAAATGCACCTGTGGCCACCACTGCTTCCCTGGATTGCTGCAGCACCCACCAGGGGTCAGTAGCGCCCACTTTGGGAATCACTGGTCTATATTTCTAGAGGTCACAATGGGAATGCTACCCTTGCTCCTAAGTCATACTTCACATCCTGGCTTTGTAATTTTGTTAGAAAAGGATTACCAAGCTTTGTAGAATCACAGAATTGCAGAGTCCGTAAATATCTCAGAAATTACCTCCTTTTAAGAAAAGAATACTATGGCCTAGAGAGTTGAAATTACTCACTCACCAAGTAATCAGCATAGCTAAGACTAAAATCAAGGTCAAGAAGCTTTCTATATACTGACACCATATTGCTTTTTCCACATCATCATTGTGGAGGGAAGGGTCTTAGCAAAATCTTGGCTGATAGATTAATAATTGATAGAATGGGCCTTGAATATTTTTCTTTACTATAGATAAAAATGAATTGGATTAATAAGGTTTTACTAGTAGTTCAGATTCTAAAAATACTAAATATTCTAAAAATACAATTTTAGCAAATCAGTAATTCTGGGCAATTTGTGAATCTCCACAAATACATTATAGAAACATTGAGATTAGAGTGGCCTTAGGACAGTGACTATAAATTTTAAGATCTAATGTTACTGCCAGAATGGACTTTAGGGATCATCTGATCCAATCTTTCCAGTTTATGAAAGAAAAATACTGAGGCCCAAATAAAGGAAATAACCTATCAAGGTCATGTAACCAGTGTGGCAGAAGGAAAGGAATTCTGATTTTGGAGTCATAGGTGTGTTGCTATTTGATTACTTCAGATGCAACTGACTTTTTGCGATCCCATTTGGTGTTTTCTTGGCAAAGATCATGGAATGTTTTTCCATTTTCTTCTCTAGCTCATTTGACAGATGAGGAAACTGAGGCAAACAAGATTAAGTGACTTACCCACACAGCCTGTAAGTGTCTGAGGCCAGATTTGAACTCAGGGAGATGAATCATCCTGCCTCCAGGTCTAGCACTCTATCTACTGCACCTCCTAGCTGTTCATTAGTCAGAGGAATTGTGTTCAAATCCTACTTCTGATGTTTACTAGCTTATTACTATATGATATTCGACAAAATACTTAGCCTTTCTATGCTTTGATTTCCTTATCTTTAGAATTAGAAAGTTGGACTAGACAGTCTTTAGAATCCCTTCCATCTCTAGATCTTTGGATTGTACGCAGTTGTGTTCGCTGATGGGTCAATGCCAGAACAAAGACAAGAACCCAGGTCTCCTGGCCTTGGTCCTATCACTCTTTTCACTAACTTTAGAAGAGAGGAGGCATCATAATTTTCATAACTAGTGGGTTCCAGAGATTGAAGGGAAAGTAAAAGAGGTCACCAGGAACACATCAAGCCAAATGAAAGGAAGAGGAGGGGTAGCCAAGATTTGGTGTAAGCAATTCCTGCTGAGTGACTTCAATTTTAAATCAACTTGAAAGGCAGCTTTCAGCTACTTAGAGTCCAAAATTACCATGAAAAATTCATTTTCCAAGGTCTCAGTGTAATTTAAGTCACCAAAGGTCTATCCAATCTGATCATCTTCACTGTGAATTTTGTTTGAAATGTCATTTTGGTCTGGAGGTTGACAAACTTAGAGAGACCATTTGGCCATTCTTCTATTGTTCAAGGACCAGCGCTTGTGACTACTGGAGAAAAAGTCCTGGAAAGACTCCCCTGTCATCTGGAGGTGAATTCAACAAATTCCATTCCATTCCAGTCCACACAACTGAATAAACATTAATTAAGCATTAACTACGTGCAGGGTCTTATGCTGGCTGCAAGAGATGCTTAGAGAGGGATGATCCAAATCCTTCTCTGACTAAACTTATACTCTGTCTCTATTTTCTCATTTTTAAAATAGGCTTGTTGTAAGGATTAAATAAGATATTTGTAAAGCACCCTGGAAAACTTAAAGCACTCGATAGTAGGTAATGATGATGATGGTGATGATTAGCAGCAGCAGCAATAGTAAGAATGTCCAAAGTGCCGTGCCAGGTGCTGGGTCTACAAAGACAAAAATGAAAGTATCTGTCTTCAAGGAATGTACATTTTACTAGGATAGTATAGAATGTTCATAGGTAAGTACAGGAACTCAAGGGAACTTGAGGAAGGAGAGAATATTAACAATGATTGGAGAAAAGTCAATGGATGGCTTTACAGAGGGAGGTCATTTGCTGGCAAGTACTGCCATTTGTAATATAGGTTCTGTTTGTTTTCATTGATAGGTAAATAAAACTGCTCCTTCTTTGGGGCTTGTGAACCATGATCTTATAAGGGGTCAGGCACAAAACCATGAGGGATGTCAGATATGAAGTTCCTAAATTGTCTAGATTGGAGACAATTAATCAGAAACCTGAGAAGTCTGAAATTATACCTTTTCATGTTCTGTGAAAGCTTCTGACCTGAGGGTTACATGAGCAAAGTCATGGATACGGGATAGGGAAGAATGAGAATGAGGAACTGAGAGTATTGTAATTTTGATAAAACATACAGTACAAGAGGGAAACCATAAATACAAATAGGAATCAGATTCTGGATGGATTGACTACAGTGAAGGTTGAATGCCAGGATCACAAACTGATAGTTTATTTGGTAGATATCAGGGAGCTCCTGAAGTTTTTTTTAAACCTTTACCTTCTGTCTTAGAATCAATACTGTGTACTTAGAATCAATATTGTGTATTCCAAGGCAGAAGAATGGTAAGGGCTAGGCAATGGGGGTTAAATGACTTGCTTAGGTTCATATAGCTAGGAAATGTCTGATGACAAATTCAAATCCAGGATCTTCTGTCTCTAGGCCTGGCTTTCAATCCACTGAACCACTTAGCTTCCCCCAAAGATTTTAAATAGATAAGAGAGATGATCCAAAAATACATAAGGAATTTACTTTGGCAGCAGTCGATGGATAAATTCCAGAAACTGGAGTCAGGAAGACTAGTAAGGAGGCTTTTACAATAGTCTAATCAGGTGGTCATTAAGACCTAAAGCAGAGTGGTAGCAAGTGGAATAGAGATGAAGGGATATGGCAGAGATGTTAAAGAGATTATAGTCAGGGAAACTGATTAGATATATTAGAAAAGGGGCACAAAAAGATCCAAAATTATTCTCATGCCACTGACACAGGAATGGAACAATCTGAATTCCTGTCTCTGTCTCTTTCTTTGTTTATCTTTTTCTCCTTTCCTCCCTTTCTCCTCTCCTCCCCTTCCTTCTTTCCTCTCTCTTCTTTCTCTTCCCTTACCTCCCTCCTTTCTCTCTCACCCCCCCACCTCCATCTCTCTCTCCCTTTAGGAAAAAATGCAGAATCATCTACAGGACCAGCAGCAAAGTCACCCAGGCAGAAGGAGGACAGACCTCAAACTTGGCTCAGATTCCTTCTCAGGCTGTATGTTTCTGACCTCCAGGGTAAAGGAAGCGGGATATGGTTCTCATTGTTTCTAATTTTCATGAGACTTTGCTCTTCTAAAGCCTGGTCCACTGAATCTCTCTTCCCAGGCTTTCCATTTTCATAGTCTCTTGGGATCCAGAATACCAACCCCCCCTTTCAGCTCTACCCCCCAAATTCAATGCAGGGAATAGCTAAATACAGGCTAGAACACTAGGGAAAGAACTTCCCACACATCCTCCTCAGCCCTGAGGATAGGAAGAGGAAGAGGGGTTCCTGAGGCCCATGACCCTCTCTCTGGCTGAATCTCAGGAGCTTAGCAGCTGCAGAGAAGCTCCATATGTGTCCAACTTGGAAAATAAAAACAAAAACATTTTCCCTCTGAAGCCGACCTCTAGGAACTTTCAGATTTACTTTACTTAACAAATAACACTTCTCTTTGAGTCAGAAGTCTTGTGTTTGAATCCTGAATCTCGTATTTTGCCACCTATGTGACCTGCACCATATCCTTTTTACCTTTCTCTGTCTTCATCTAGAAAATGGAGATAATCATATCTATTTTTTAAAAACCCTTACCTTCTGTCTTGGAACCAATACTGGGTATTGTTTCCAAGGCAGAAGAGTGATAAAAGCTCAAGTGACTTGCCCAGGATCACACAGCTAGGAAGTATCTAAGGCCAGATTTGAACCAGGACCTCTTGTCTCTGGGCCTGACTCTCAATCCACTGAGTGACCCAGTTGTCCCAAAGATATATTTTTAAGCTGTACCTTATAGGCAATCAATTCCAAGTAGTTTTTAACACTAAAGCATTATGTGAATGATGTTTGCTTTTATTAATATTAGTATTGTCCAATTGTTAAGATGCATAGTCCATCGTCATGGTGTAATGGTATACACTGCACATTCCATATTATTTTAATTCCCTTTCTCCACCAAATGCCCAGAACATTTACTTTTTTCCTCTCTACCTATCCCTCTCCTAGCTATACTTCAAACACCAGCTCAAATATTACCTCCTCTAGGAAATTCTCCCAGATTAGTCCAGTCCCAACGAGGCTCTCCAATCTCAAAATCTGTAGAATTTACAATGTGTGCATGAAACTTGACACAGAGATATAGAGCTCCTAATATCATCTCTTAATTGAGTCACATGTAGAGAAAGAGTTAGCTGTCACCATGGCCATCTCCTCTTGGAACCCCTAACCTGTCACTAAAAGTGCAGGTTAAATGAGTGAGCCAGCCCAGAAAAAGAAGGAGAAGGGTAAGTTCCATATCAGATCCATGAGTCTTACCTCTCTCCAAAAGGCTGTGGGTTCCCAGGACAGAACCTAGAACTGTTTCTTCTCTGTCTTCTACCATATTGGGGTATTTCTCAGAGCAGAACCCCTGCCTTTGCCTCTTATGTCTTCCCCACAGCAACTTCCTAGCCTTCCCACCCAAAGTTAAAGTTATCCCTTAGTTACACACCCTGGGAAGAACGTGAGTTTGTCTCACCAGTTTCTGACCTACCAATGTCTGCATTTCTCTCCAGTCTGCATTGTTGGCTCATCTCCACATGAATTTTTCAACTATGCCACAGAACCCTCTTCATCTTGGAAGCTCAGTCCGCTCCTGGAGTACTTCTTACATTGAAAGTACCTTCCACCCTTGGAGTTCTCTCCTAATTGGCCAATTCTTTCTAGATCCTCCATTTTAAGGATGAGGCCCAGGCCAACCATGTCTTCACTGCTCTCCAGGCTACTTTGCTGCTACATGACTTTCTTCAACATGTGCTAACATTGGGTATTATTGCTCCATACCCCATTTTAGCTTTCCTGTACATGCTGTTTTTTCCTCATTAGAATGTAAGTTCATTGTGGGCAGGACTAGTCTCTCTGTTTGCATTTGTACTCCTAACAATTAGAACAGTGCTTGGCACAAAGTAAGTACTTAGTAAAAGACTTGAAGGAGGATGACCACCCAGGACATAGCTAGAGAGTGAGAGTCTGATATGAGCTACATCCCTGCTAAAATGATCTCTCCCTCTGACAGAAGGTAACTCTCCAAGGTATTAAGTACCTACTATGTGCTGGGCATTGTCAATGAAAGGCGAGATAGTTCTGTCCTTAAGGAGCCCATGTTATAAGAGAGGTATGGTGGGTTCATGTAGCAACTATGCAGTGAAATGTCAGATAAATTGAGGAAGGGTCTGAGAGCATGGCAGCTGGAAGTGGGGAAATAGGGAATATTTCATGCAGGAGGCGGTATCTTGGCTCAGCCTTGAAGGATGACACTGATTCTTACAGTCAGAGAAACAGGGAGGCATGGAGGTATATTGTGGTATATTGTGCCTCATGCTGTGGACATATTGTGGGCATGGAGGTTACCTTGCACAAATACCCTGAAGCTGCAGATGGAATACTGAGTTCAGGGAATTGACCAATAGATCAGTTTGGCTAAAAGAGAGACAAATATATAGAATACTTGAAGAAGAATCATGTAACATAAGACTAGAGAGGCAGGTGGGAACCAGATTGTGAAGGGACTTAAGTGTATTTAATACTAAAGGCAACAGGAAATCACTGAAAGTAATTGAACAATCAGACTTGTGGGCATAAAGACAGAGTTATGATGTGAGGCAGCTGTGCAGAGGATGCATTAGATGGGGCACACCAGAGGCAAGGAGGCCGGCAAATGGCCCAAGCGAGATGATCAGAGAGCAGATTTGGGAAGAGCAAACCAATGAAACGTGGCAGCTGATTGCGTATAGGAGCTGAGAAAGGAAGAATCAAAGAGGGTTACAAGGTTAGAAACCAGTATGACTCAGGACTGTGGTGTCCTTAACTCAAATAAGGAAGTCTGGAGAAGGGACAGGTTTATGAGAAAAGATGATGAGTGTCATTGTGTCATTGCTGAATTTGAAATGCCTTCTGCTATATTTTAATCTCAGAATGTCCAAGCAGTAAAAAACCTTAGAGATTCAGCCAACCTCTTGATTTTAAAAAGGAGGGAACCAAACCCCAGAATGCAGAAGTGATCTCCTCAAGGACACACAGTAGCCAACTACAGAGCTAGGAAAAGAACCCAAATCACATATACTCCTTCTCAAAGGAGCTAGAGCAAGAAGAGAATGCAAATCTAGTCCAACTCCATTACACAGATGAGGAAACTGAAACTCTGAGAATTAAAATGACTTGCCTGAGATCATCGAAGTAAATTATAGTGGGCTGGAATTTGAGCTCAGGTCTTCTGATTCCTAATTGAATGTTCTTTTCATTAAAGCACCAACTTAAAAACCAAGGAGCCTGTGGTTTCAAGAATATCAGAAACGTTTTCTTTTTCAAAAATAAGGCCCAACCTAAGCATACCATCTCCCGGGAACAGGGCATATGTTTCCCAAATCTACAGTGGAAACAATTTTTCAGAGAGTTGTTCTTCTAGATAAGAAGGTCAGGGAACTCCTGAGGAGACTGGATGTTAGATAAGAGGGGTCACTGAAGGGGACCGAGGTGAGCAAAATAATAATAACATAATTATTCTTGGAGAATACTATGAATAATAATGCTATTATTGAATTATATTACTACAAGTAACAATGAAATCAATATTGAATAATAGTATTATGGATAATAATAATATAATGATAATAATAACAACATATAGTTAGTACTTTGAAATTTATGAAGTATTTTCATCAAAATATCCTTTTAAGTGGCACAATTTTTACCAATGTACTCATTTTTATAATACCAATACTTCCGCTTTAAGGTTTGCAAAGTGATTTACAAGCATTAATTTATTTCATCCTCACAACAACCCTGAGAGGTAGTGCTATTATTATTATATCCATTTTACAAATGAAGAGTCTGAAGGAAACAAAGATTAAGTGATGTACACAGGCTCATATAGCTAATGCTAAGTGGGTGAGGTCAGTCTTCCTCAATCTAGGTCTAACTTCCATTGTACCACTTATCTACTTCAATAATGAGGAAAGAGAAAGAGAAACAGAAAGGCTGTGACTTGTTCAAAGGTCACATAGGTCTTATGGGTAAGAGATGAGATCTAAAGCTGAGTCTCCTGACTCCACATTTACTTGTCTTTCCATTATACCCAGAGGAGACTTGATGGCATCAGGAACAAACTTCCCCTATGGTATCGTTTTTTGTGCCTGCAGGCTAGCCCTGTTGGAGGTATAAGGAAGTCAATGTCTTTCCCTGCTAATCCTCTTACTTATAAAAATCCCTTCTTCCACTTCACCATAAATACATTAAAAGCTGTCCCTTCCAGCTACATGATTGATGGGCACAGGCTAACAGGAAAAGTATGTTGGAATAAGGATCCTGGTGCCAATGACCCCTAGGGCTCACCTCAGCATTTGTAACCTGGTACTTTGAATTCCCCCGATCCCCTGACTTCAATCTTCAAGGCTGTCACCCATTTGAACAGAGCACCATGTGGAAGGATAGAGAACCCACCTCCCCCTAGGTAGCTAAATTGATGTTCTCACCTCATAGCTCAGAGAAGACAGACAGGGTGAAAATTGAATCATCTCTTCTGGACAGGTTTTGACAACTCAGGAGCCAGATAGGCAGTCCAGAAGAAAAAGTCTCGATTCTATTTTACCCCATATCAATTAGCTTTGTGGCTTTCTGAGCTCAAGTTTTATAAACTGGTGACACCCCTGAATCGTAGGACAGTGCTGGGGATTGAGGGTCAGGAGTTAGAGAGAAGGTAGGAAATTGTAGAAGAGAATTAAGATCATAGACTGTCAGAACTGGAAGGGACCTTAGAGATTATGGAGATCAGCTCCCATTTTGAGGATGAAGAATCAGGGGTGTTAACTAACTTACCTTAGGTCATACAGCTGATTAGTAGCAGAGAACTAGCCCTTAACTCCAGAATTTTTGACTTATAGGCTTTAGGACTCGAAGGAATTTAAGAGTTCTAATCTAAGATCCTCATTGAAAAACAAACTGATACAGAGTTATGCTCAAGAAATGTTGGACTCAAGAGTCAGAAAAACTCAGTTCAAATCCTAGTTTTTTCAACACTTGCTAGTTGTGGGACCATGGTCAAGCCATAGTCAACTTTTGTAAGCCTCAGTTTCCTCACCTGTATCAAGGGGCTGATATGAGCAAAGTGTTTTAAAATTTTTAAAGTGTAATATAAATGTAATCCAATGTGATTAAATGACTTGTCCAAGGTCACATAGTTAATAAATAGCAGAGCTTGGTTTTGACCTCAGGACCTCAGACAGTTCTTTTGTTCTGGTATTCAGTGGTTCCCAAACTTTTTTGGCCCACTGCCCCCTTTCCAGAAAAAATATTACTTAGTGCCCCTTGGAAATTATGAAACTATTTATTGAACTCAGAATAGAATGTAATACAAAAAAAAAGTGTGGCCATCACCGCTCTCCTGGATCACTGGAGCACCCACCAGGGGGCGGTAGCATCCACTTTGGGAATCACTGTGGTATATCCATCCTTTTATTGGGTAGGGACCAAGGCTGCCCCCTATCCCAGTAAGGACCCCTATCACAAAAAAGCACTGGAAATGATACATCTCCCAAGAAGCTTTCTGGGTTGTTCCCCTCTTCTCCATCTGGATGTGAAGCTCAAGTGGCTATTCTAGTTTCAGTTACTCAGCTCAGGCATGGGCCTGCCTGCATTATCCAAGAATGGATGGACCTTTATATACACACACACACACACACACACATATATATATATATATATATATACATCCACTATGGTTCTCCATAGCCACCCAACTAGCTTTCCTTCACCCAGTTTGCAGGAACACCTTCCCCACTCCCCACCACCATCTATGTGAGAAAGAATACTCCGGATAATTTGTTGAAGCAAATATTGATTGTTCTCTCTCTTTAGAGTAAACTCATTCCCAATCCTCCTTTTTAATTATGTTGTATAGAACTCTCCTCTATTGTTAAGAAATTTTCCTTCATCCAAGAGTTCTCATTTTTCCCCTTATATTCCATCTATTATCTGCCAGTGTTCACTAATACCTAGAATAAAAGAACCATAAGTTTAGAGTTGGAAGGGACCCTACAGGCCACCAAACCCATCCTCCTTTTTTCAGTTGAAAAAAATGATAAAAAAAATTAAGTGACTTACCCAGGACCACATATCTAGGGAGTGTCTGAGGCAGGACTTAGCCTCAGGTCCTCTAGACTTCTGTCCTCCATCATTTAGCTTCCCCTTGAAGACATGACACCTTTTGGCACCCTCTTCAATTCCTTTTCATTATTCCTCCCATATCCCATGACACACAGAACCACGAGGAGGAGCTGACATATTCCTTGTTCCCCACTACCACTTTCAGACCTGCTGTCTGTCAGCATCAGGCAGAAACCACTCCTCTTTTAAAGTTCATTCTATTCTACCTTTGTTGTCATCTATATATGTCTAGTTCATTCTTCCTTCTCCTTCCCCCAAGCTCAATTGAATTTGTCCCAGGTGCCAAAATTCCTAACTCTTTACAGGTGTTTGTCAAGGAGCAATCAGGAGGGATACAAGAGAGATGGGGTGCTGAGTTTGATGGCAGCCTCTCTGAAAGACCTTCAGTGACATCCTTTATTGACCTGTCATGTTATGCCTGAAGACCATTGCATCTGAGCTTCAGCAAGACCATCTTTTCCTTGATGCTCCTGTCTGTGGGTTTTGGGCTTTAGTGTCTGAGCCTCCACTTGTGTGAATTAAAGTACAAAGCAGGTAAAGCCTATGGCCTTAAGGATTACTACTCTGTCTGATTCTTCTGTGGAACCCCTCTGAATCCTCTAGCTGTTGTTAAAGCCTGAGATACCTCTGTCCATTCAAGTGTTGGCCTATTAGTTTTAGTGCCTCCTTATACAGATAATACCGTGATTGTCTTGGGACTGTTCTAAAGTATAAGGCACTCAGGCAACAACCACTTACTTTTTACCAGGCACTATGCTAAGTAACAGGGATGTCAATATAAGCAAAAAGAAAAAGAATCCCAGCCCTACCTCATAGGGAGCTGAAAAGCTAGGCTCGGGGAAAAAGGAACCTATAGGACAACAGGGTAGCAGATTTAGGAGAGGTAGAGCCAGAACTGGTAGAGGAATAAAGGATGACCAATCTGGGCTCCTATCCAAAATTGAGGCCCCTGGATGAAATCCCCAGTGGGAGAAAGGGCCACCAGGTTGGAGGGATGTTCCAGGGTAAGAATGTAAATGCATATTGAAAAAGTCCCAGCCAGAAGCAGAACTGGCAAAGGAAGCTCCTACAATACATATTTACTTCTATTAAGGACTTTGTGAAAACCTTCATTAATGATAACAGTGTGATAAACCATATTCTCAGAGTGGGAAGGCATCTCAGAATTCACATAATCCACTCCAGACATGGACAAGAATCCCCTTTATCACACTATTAACAAATGCTTATAGGGTCTCATTACCTCTCAAAGTGGCCTGTTCCATTTTCATATGGTGGTTTTTTAGGAAGTTGCTCTTTATACCTTGATATAAGCTTAGCAAAGAGCATATAGTAGGTACTTAATAATTGTTCATTAAATATACTTGAGTAGAAATCTTCCTCCTGTAAGCTTCAAACACTGGTACTATTTCTTCCCTTTGGGGCCTAGAAGAACAAGTCCAGCTGTGCTCTCATGTAACAGCTCACCAAAGACTGTAAAGTCAGGGATTGTGTCCCCAGAAAGTCTCCTCTTCTCCCAGTTCATTGATAGAATCTCATGTGATTGGATTTGCATTTTTTCACTATGTTAGTCCTCACTCAGAATTGGAAAGGACCTTCAAGGCCATCCAGACCTATAATTTCCACAATTTACCTACCAAGTGGTCAACTGCTTTATCTGAAGGACTCTAGTAAAAGTGAATCTACTATCTTGAAGCAGCCCAGTATCCTTTAAGATAGCTCCAATTAACTCCTTCATTCAACATATGTATCAATTAGAAATTAGGCAGTGTACAACTGAAGTGGAGGAAAGAGGTCCAGACCCATGATTCCATCAGTGTAAGGAAATCTCAGTGAGGAAAATTCCCTCTAGCAATACAAATGAGCAACTGCCTATCTGGGAAATTGAGGTTTTAATTGGTTTATTCAGGATCCCAAAACCAATATTTGTCAGAAGCAGAATGTGAACATAAGTCTTCAGAACTCCCAAGGCCACTATAACATGCTCTTTTTTGTCAAGGAATAAGGATGCAAAGACACAGATTCTGATCTCAAAGAGCTTATATGCTGTGGTGTTGGTGGTCGTAGAAGATGCAGTAAAATAAATATATATTATATACAAAGTAATTCTGAAAGAGTGGAGGAACCAAGGTAATCTTTCTGTACAAGATGGCACTTGAATTGAGCTTTAAAAGGGATCAGAGATTATTACAGATGAAGAGAGTACATTGTTCCCAATGTAATCTCCAAATTATCTTGTGTGTATCTTGTTTTTTCTTTCTGCACCATTAGACTGAGCTTATTTCTTTTTATCTCTAGAACTTAGCACATTGCCTGGCAAACAGCAGGTATCTAATGAATACCTTTTAACTGACCAAAAAAGGCACAGATGAATGTTGGAGGGGATGTGGCAAAATTGGAACATTAATGCATTGCTGGTGGAGTTGTAAATTGATCCAACCATTCTGGACGGCAGTTTGGAACTATGCTTGAAGGGCTTTAAAATACTATCTGCCTTTTGATCCAGCCATACCACTGTTTGGTTTACACACCCAAAAAGATAATGAGGAAAAAGACTTGTACAAAAATATTTGTAGCTGTGCTCTTTGTGGTGGCAAAAAATTGGAAAATGAGAAAATGTTTATTGATTGGGGAATGGCTGAACAAATTTTGGTATCTGACAGTGATGGAATACTATTGTGCTCAAAGGAATAGTGAACTGGAGGAATTCCATGTGAACTGGAATGACCTCCAGGAATTGATGCAGAGGGAAAGGAGCAGATCCAGGAGAACATTGTACACAGAGACTGATACACTGTGGTACAATCGAACATAACAGACTTTTCTACTAGCAGCAATGCAAGAATCTAGAGCAAGGCTGAGGGACTTATGAGAAAGAAAACTATCCACATTCAGAGGAAGAACTGTGGGAGTAGAAACACAAAGAAAAACAATTGCTTGAACACATGGGCTGATGGGGATATTATTGGGGATGTAGACACTAAACGATAACTCTAGTCCAACTATCAATATTATGGAATTAGGTCTTAATCAGTGATACATGTAAAACCCAGTGGAATTGTGCATCAGCTACTGGGGGGAGGGGGGAAGGAGGGGAGGTTTGGGGGAGAGGGAAAGAACATGAAACATGTAACTATGGGAAAATATTCAAAATAATAAAAAAGGAATATAAATAAATATATCTATAATTAAAAGAAAAAAACACAGAAACAGGAGCCAGGATACCATAAAAAGGAATTAATAAGTAGAATATTTCCTCTAGAGCATGAATTGGGAATTGCATGTATTAAATCTAGAAAGGCTGACACCAGGCTGCAAAGGTTTTTGAAAGTCAGAAGAATTTGTATCTTATATAATATGGAATTCCTGCAGCTATAGTGTGACATTGTCAGACTGGTAGTTTGAGTATGTTACTTGAGCAGCTGTGTATAGGGTGACTTGGAGTAGGGTAAACTTGAAGCAGAAAGATCTATTGGGAAACAAAGTCCAGATAAAAGATGATGAGGGCCCAAATCAGAGTAATGGTAGCATTATGGTAGCCAACAAACCCTTTCTCAGAGAAGAGGTCCATGGGCTTTCTCAGTCTCTCCAAGAGGTCCATAACACAAAAATAGTTAAGGATTCCTTAACTAGGCAATCTATCTCTGAATCACCAAGTTTGGTCCCAAATACTGATTCATTTCTCAGGGGTTCTAGGATCAACAAAGTCACTCTGGCTCCTGAAGTATGCATTGGTTGAGTTCTCTGCCCTCCTCCATTGAAAACCCTGGAGAACTTCTCTTATTCATTCATTTATTCATTTAAACATTCACTCAGTTACTGCTGAATGATGAGGGGGAGAAGCTGAGATAAATGAGACTCACTTTTTGCCCTTCAGGAGCTCCCAGTTCAGATGGAGAGATAAGATATGCTTGGATCACTACTTTGTATTTATTCTTGTGGCTCAAAATCCTTCTCCACTGATTATGGATCAAAATACCACCGGGATGCAGAAAAGGAAGAAAATCATATCTTGTTAAGAAATCAGGAATTGGGAGGTTCCGGGTTAAGATGGCGGCAGAGTAAGAAGCAGCTCTTAACCTCTCCTGACCGAAACATACAAAACTCCTCAAGGGGACATAAAAACAAGTCCAGACGAATGGAGGAACCCCACAACAGGGCACAGCGTGGAAGGTACGTGGAATCGAGACATTTCCAGGCTATAAAGGGCTCTCACTCAATCGCGGGCTGAGCAACCGCCCCACCCCCACCCCCTCCACACTCATCTATAGCTCCGAACCCAGCTAAAAAGAAATAGGGCAAGTTTGGGGCACCCATCGAGTCATCAGCAGCTCCGGGACCTGTTCCTGAGAGCAGCTAGACTTAGGACCCCATTAAGTCAAAAAAAGCACGCGAAATCTGAGCGCACGCGCCAGAGCAGGACGCTGGGAGCAGAGAGTGCCTGCTGAGCAGAGGCGTGGGTGGAGGCAAACACAACCAGGAACTAAAGCCTAAGTGGGGAACCAGTGCAGACGGGTATACGACTGTGGAAGCAGCGCCCTGAGACTTGTAAAGAAACCTCCAGCTGAGGATCAAGCAAGAGGGCCCACCAGGGGGCTTGACCTTGGAAAAAACCAGAACTCAGACCTCAGGAGCCAATAGATTGCGAACAGACACTGAGCGCGAGGATAAAGCTGAGAAGCTGCTGGGCTGATGATGGCTACTCAGCATCAGGAAGTTCAGAAGAGAAAGAATAATAACAAAAAGAAGAAGTCTTTAACACTCGACAGCTTTTACACAGAGAAAATCCAAACAACAGAGCAAACAGAGGAGGAGAACAAACAAGCATCCGGACCCTCCTCAAATAAGGAAAACTCCTCACAAGCTATGGAAGAGGTTCAAAACTGAGATTCTGAGGAAAATGGAAGAGATCTGGCAAGAAAATAACAGTTTAAAAGGTAGAATCTTGCAATTGGAAAGTGAGGCTCAGAAATCAAATGAACTGATAAGCAAATTGAACACCAGAAATGACAAGATTGAAAAGGAAAACCAGTCCCTAAAGGCTAGAATCGAGCAATTAGAAGCTAATGATCTCTCAAGACAACAAGAAAAAATAAAACAAAGTCAAAAGACTGAAAAAATAGAAGGAAATATGAAATATCTCAATGAGAGAGTGACAGACCAAGAAAACCCGTCTAGAAGAGACAATTTGAGAATAATTGGTCTTCCAGAAAAACCAGAAATTAATAAAAACCTGGACTCCGTACTAAAAGAAATTATTCAGCAAAATTGCCCTGAAGTCCAACAACAAGAGGGCAATATAGACATCGAAAGGATTCATAGAACACCCACCATATTCGACCCAGAGAAGAAATCGGTTAGAAATATTATTGCCAAATTCAAAAGCTTTCAAGCAAAAGAAAAAATCTTACAAGAAGCCAGAAAGAGACAATTCAAATATCAAGGAGCACCAATCAGGATCACACAGGATCTGGCAGCCTCCACACTAAAAGACCGTAAGGCTTGGAATACAATATTCAGAAAGGCAAGAGAGCTGGGCCTGCAACCACGGATCAACTACCCATCAAAACTGACTATATATTTCCAGGGGAAAGTATGGGCATTCAACAAAATTGAAGAATTCCAGGTATTTGCACAGAAAAGACCAGGGCTGAATGGAAAGTTTGATATCGAACCACAAAAATCGAGAGAAACCTGAAAAGGTAAATAAGTTACAGAGGGAAAAGAAAGAAAACTTATAATTTTTAAATTTGCCTTTTTAAGGGCCTCAGTGAGATCTAATTATCTGTATTCCTATGGAGAGAAATGTTATGTTTAATTCTCTGTAGTGAACTCTATTCACTATTATAATATTCACTATTATAGTAATCAGAAGAATAATTTACAGGGTGAGGGTGGAACACTAAATAATCTAAGATGGCGTGGGGGATGGGAAAGAGGGGGTAAATAGCAGGGGATACCAAGAGAAACTTGAGTGAATAAGAAAATAGAATATTCTATTACACACAAAGAGGGCATGGAAGGGAGAGGGGACAAATACTATTATAAGAAG
>NC_058130.1:137841208-137857570 GCF_016433145.1 Gracilinanus agilis | reverse complement strand
TCTATCTATCTATCTATCTATATATATATATATATATATATATGTATATATATATATATATATATATATGAACTAGATCTCTCTATCTGCCCAAGGCCAGAATTTCAGTGACCCCTCACACAAGCCTATAGTCACTATGGATCAACATGAGAACTTTTAACTGCTTCATTTCTAATTTTAGGATTTTTTGCCCTCTATAGCCAGGCTCTAATCCCCTGTTTCTTATGACTAACCATATTGGCATCATCTTAGTACAGGTACCTCACCAGCTTTAACCCTAATGCAAAGAGTAGAAATGTGTGATACCACACATAGTTCATTGATAACATTTATCTTTACACCACTTACAATTACTCCATGACTTCCTCCCACTCCTTTTCCCAGATATTTATTCTTTCTAATAAAGAAAAAGAATAATAAGAAAAAAACAACAAAACTAGCCCATGTATAAACATAAATTATTTTTATGAGGTGGAATGTGACTATGTAAATACCCAGAAACTCCTTGGCAAACTCAGATTTTAAAAAGATATGTATGGAAAATAGGAGCAAAGGCAAATAACTAAGGATAAATTCTGAAGTTTGGCATGTTTTTCTGGTGATTCTTTCAGGAGTGCTATAGGCCAGAATAATCTTAAGCTACTAATCAATGCCAATGTCTTTTTTTAGCCAAAAAGGGTAGAGAGATGGAAAAAAGACAGATAAGTGAAGGATCAAAGAAGGAATAGAATTGAACTGCTGCTTTGGGTTAATGTCTTGATGATAATGGACAAGGGTGAAAAGGTTAAACACTCAACCTTCATTTTGCTTTCCTTTTCTTTTTCAAAAGAATACTTTATGGGCTGGGAAGGATAGAACAAAAATACTTAGCAAGAAGTTGAGACCCAAGATCAATGAGGAAGTAATGAAGAAGCATCCAGTGGCCCTCAGGGGTTCAAATTAGCAGGCGCAGGTAAACATTCTCAAATCTGGAAAGAACTAACAGATGTGATTATTGGGCTTCTGTAAAAACTTTTTCCTTCAAAATAATATGGAGAAAAAGAGATCCAGGAAGCCAAGATGATAGAGTAGAAACAGAGAAGGTCAAAACCACTATGAGAATCCTCTCCAACCAATCTTAAAATAATGCCACAAAACAAATATAGGAGTGAAAGAACCAGCAAGGAGACAGAGTGACACAACTTTCATGAAGAGAACAAATTGAAAGGTAGGCAGAGAATATCTCAGACACTCGGGTGAGAGGGGAGTACAGCCAGCAGGAAGCTATGGCAAGGAGCAAGCCAATGGCAAGGCCCCCTCACCCCACATCTACTATTCCTGGTTCTAAACCTGTGGCCGACCCAACATTTGGACCTTGAATCTTTATCTGGACCAATAGTGGTCCAAATCAATGCACACCCCTTAAAGTTCCAAGCAAATCTGCAAAGGGGTCCAGAATTCCAGCCAAGGGCAGTCTGTGCTGCATAGCCTGATTTGTGTGGACCCAGAGTCCAGGAGTCCCAGTTCAGCTTGCAATGAGGACCTAGATCCCAGTTTAGGGCATTCAGTGGACCCAGAACTGGGCCTTTATCACTAGCCTGGGCAAAGCCTGAGGTGCTGGCTTGAGGGAGTCTGGCTGATCCTTGCAAAAGCTCAAGGCAGAGCCCCAGGGCAGGGCACTCTGCTCTGTGCTGTGTGCCTAATCAGATGAAGCCTAGAGTGAGACCAAAAGTCTATACCCCATCTGTGTGGCTAGAATTTGAGCTGTGCCTGAGCTGATCAAACCCAAAGTGAGACCAAAAGTCTATGCCCATGCCCAAGGCTAGAATTTGAACCTTCATAATTCTCAGGGGGTAATTGAATCAGCAGTTGGAGGTGGTTCTCAGAGATACCAATCCACAGTCTACCATCTTAGAAGAAACCCAGAAATGAGGTTAAGAGTAGCATCTCAGAAGAACTAAAGTTTAAGAGGGTGCCATATCCTCCTGGAAAACAGAGAATACCTTTAAAATAAAAGTGAAAGTCAAGAAAAAGGCTAGGAAAATGAGCAAACATCAAAACCAACAACTTAACCATAGAGAAGTTTTATGGATACAAAGAGCAAAGCACAGATATAGAAGGGGATAGTGAAAGTAAAGCAAACACATAAAAGTTCTAAAGAGAAATATGAATTTTGCTCAGATTCTAGAAGAGCTCAAAAAGGATTTCAAAAATCAATTAAGAGAGGCAGAGGAAAAATGAGGTAGAGAAATGAAAGCAATACAAGAAGAAACGGGCCAAATGAAAAAGGAAGTCTAAAAGCTGATGGAAGAAAATCATTCCTTAAAAATTATAATTGGGCAACTAGAAGCTAAGGACTTCATAAGACATCAAGGAACAATAAAACAAAGTCAAAATAATAAAAAAAAAACAGAAGAAAATGTGAAATATCTCAATGAAAAACAATTAACCTGGAAAATAGATCCAGAAGAGATAATTTAAGAATTATTGGATTATCTGCAAGTTATGATTTTTAAAAAAGCCTGGACACCATAATATAGGAAATTATCAAAGAAAACTGCTCAGATATCCTGGAACAAGAAAATAAAATAGAAATTGAAAGAATACACAGATCACCTCTAGAAAGTAATCCCCAAACAACAACTTCTAGGAATATAATAGCCAATTTCAAGAACTCCCAAGCTAAGGCAAAAATATTGCAAGTAGTCAGAAAAAATTCAGATACCATAGAGTTATAATCATGATCACACAGGACTTAGCAACTTCCACATTAAAAGATTGAAGGCATGGAATATAATATTCTAGAAGGTATAAGTTCTAGGTTTACAACTCAGAGTCACCTATCCAGAAAACTGAGTATATTCTTTCAGGAGAAAAAAATGCATTTAATAAGATAAAAGATTTCTAAGCTTTCCTGAGGAGTAAGTCAGACCTAAATAAAGAATTTGAAGTCCAAACACAAAATCCAAGAGAAGCCTAAAAAGGTAAATAAGAAAGAGAAAATTTAAGGGACTCATTAAGGCCAAAATGTTTATATTTCTACTTGGAAAGAAGATATCTGTAATTCTCAAACATTATTCTTAGTAGTAGAGCAGATAGAAGAAATATACTTAGAAAGAGGGTGGGGAAGAAAGCTGACTATGATATGATATGTAAAAAAATCAAGGGGTGCAAAAGAGCATTGCACTGAGAGAAAAGGGAAGAGAGTGTTGGAATGGGGTAAGTTATATAACATAAAGAGGTGTGAAAAACAATTATAATGGAGGGCAGATATGGGTGGTGATGGATAATATTTAAACTTACTCTCACTGTAACTTTTTCAGAGAGGGAATAACAACTATACTCATTGGAATATAGAATCCTTTCTTGCCCTATAGAGAAATATGAGGGAAATAAGACAAAGGAAAAAGGGTAGTAATAGGAGGGAAGGGGAAGGTGGGGGGTGATAAAAAGCAAAACAGCTGAAGAGGGGCAGAGTGAAAGGAAAAAAGAGCAAAATTTTCTCAAAAGGAGAAAATAAAATGAAGGGAAATACATAGTCCGTAACCATAACTGTGAATGTGAATGGGATAAACTCATCCTTAAGATAGAAGTGGATAGCAGAGTGGATTAAAAACCAGAATCATATTATATGTTGTTTACAATAAATACATTTGAGGGTGACATGCACAGAATAAAGGTTAGGGACTGGAGCAGAATTTATTATGTATCATTTAAAGTAAAAAAATCAGGAATAGCAATCATGATTTCAGACAAAGCTTAAGCAAAAAGAGATCTGATTAAAAGAGGCAAGGCAGGAAATTACATCTTGATAAGAGGTATTATAAATAATAAAGTAATATCAATATTAAACATATATGCACTGAATGATATAGCATCTAGATATTTAAAGGAGAAATTAAATGAACTTCAGGAAGAAATAGACTTCAAAAATATACTAATGGGGGACTTCAACTTCCCTCTTTCAGATCTAGACAAAAAAACTAAAAAATAAGCAAGAAAGAAATAAGGGAAGTGAATGAAATCTTAGAAAGTTAGGACTAATAGTTCTCTTGAGAGATTTGAATAGCAATTGAAAGGAATATACCTTCTTTTCAGCATTACATGGCTACTACCCAAAATTAACCATGTATTAAGGTATAAAACTTCCCAAACAAATGCAGAAAAGCAGAAATAATGAATGCATCCCTTTCAGATCATAATGCAATAAAAATTATAATCAATAAACCTTCATGGAAAAATAAATCAAATATTTATTGGAGACTAATAACCTAATGCTAAAAGAAAGGTAGGTCAAAGAACAAATTATAGAAACAATAATTTTATTAATGAGAATGACAATGAGGAGACAACATGCCAAAATTCATGGGATACAGCCAAAGTAGTACTTAAAGGAAAACATATCTCTAAATGCTTACATCAGTAAAATAGAGAAAATTCATATAAGTGAATTGGGCATGCAACTAAAAAACTAGAAAAAGAACAAATTAAATATCCTCATTTAAAGGCCAAATTGGGGAACTATGCTCAAAGGGCTTTAAAAGACTATCTGTCTTGATCCAGCTATAGCACTTCTTGGATTATACCCCCAAACAGATAAGGAAAAAGATTTGTACAAAAATAGTTATAGCCACACTCTTTGTGGTGGCAAAAAATGGAAAATGAGAGAATGTCCTTCGATTTGAGAATGGCTGAACAAATTGTGGTATCTGATGATGATGGAATACTATTGTGCTCAAAGGAATAAAGAACTGGAGGAATTCCATGTGAACTGGAATGACCTCCAGGAATTGATGCAGAGTGAAAGGAGTAGATCCAGGAGAACATAGTACACAGAGACTGTTACACTGTGGTACGATCAAACATAATGGACTTCTCTACTAGCAGCAATGTAAGGATCCAGAGCAAGGCTTATGAGAAATAAAACTAGCCACATTCAGAGGAAGACCTGTGGGAGGCGAAACACAGAAGAAAAACAACTGCTTGAACATATGGGCTGAAGGGGATATTTTTGGGGATGTAGACACTAAATGATAACTCTAGTCCAACTATCAATAATATGGAATTAGGCCTTGAACAATAATACATGCAAAACCCAGTGGAATTGTGTGTTGGCTAAGGGGGGCCAAGGGGTTTGGGGGAGAGGGAAAGAACATGAAATATGTAAGTAGGGGAAAATATTCAAAATTAAAAAAAAATAAAGGCCAAATTAGAAATCCTGAAAATTAAAGAAATTATAAAATTGAAAGTAAGAGAACCATTGAGATCAAAAATAAAACTAGGAGTTGGTTTATGATAAAGAAAAAGAAAATAGTCAGAATGCTGGTTAATTTGATTTAAAAAAGGAAAGAAGAAAATCAAATAATCAGTATTAAAAATAAAAAGGATGAACTCACCACAATGAAGAGCAAATTAAAGCAATCATTAGGAGCTATTTTGTCCAATTATATGCCAATAAATCTGACAATCTAAGTGAAATGGATGAATATTTGCAATAATAAAATTGCCCAGATTAGCAAAAGAGGAAATAGAATCCTTAAATAATCCCAAATCAGAAAAAGAAATTGAACAAACCATCAATGAACTCCTTAAGAAAAAATCCCCAAGGCCAGATAGATTCAAAGTTAATTCTATCAAATATTTAATGAACAATTAATCTCAATACTACATAAACTATTTGGGGAAATAGACCAAGAAGGTATCTATCAAATTCTTTTCATGAAAGGAATATTGTCCTGTTACCTAAGACCAAAAACAGAGAAAGAAAATTAAAGGCCAGCTCCATTAATGAAAACAGATTCAAAAATTTAAAATAAGATATTATTAAGGAGACTATAGCAATAAATCACAAGGATCATTTACTATGAGCAGGTGGAATTTATGTCAGGAATGCAAGACTGGTTTAATATTAGGAAAATTATGAGCATAATTGATTATATCAATAACCAAACTAACAGAAATTACATAATTATCTCAATAGATGTAGAAAAAGTCTTTGACAAAATATAATACCCATTCCTAATTTTAAAAAAACACACTAGAAAGCATAGGAATAAATGGATCATTCCTTAAAATGATAAATAGCATATCCCTAAAACCTTCAGCAAGTAGTTGATAATGCTAATGATAATGCCCCAACAATGGGGATAAGATAGAAGCCCTCCAAATAAGATTAGGGGTAAAGCAAGGATGCCCATTATCACCACTATTAATATTTGTATTAAAAATGTTAGATTTAGTAATAAGGAAAGAAAAAGAAATTGAAAGAATTAAAGTAGATAATGAGGAAACTAAACTATCAACTCTTTGGAGATGGTATGATGGTATACTTAGAGAATCCTAGAGAATCAACTGAAAAGTAGTTGAAATAATTAAAACTTTAGTAAAGTTGCAGAATGCAAAATAAATCCACATAAATCAGCAGCATTTACATATATTACCAACAAAGTCCAGCAGCAAGAGTTAGAAAAATAAATTCTATTTAAAATAACTCCAAACAATGTAAAATACCTGGGAATCTACTTGCCAAGACAAACACAGGAGTTATATAAACCTAATTACAAAACACTTCACACAAATAAAGTCAAATCTAAACAACTGGAAAAATATTAATGGCTCATGAGTAGTCCAAGTTAATATAATAAAAATGACAATTTTCCCTAAATTAATTTATCTATTTAATGCCATACCAATCAAACTACCAAATAATTATTTTATAGAACTAGAAAAAAATAACAAAATTCACCTGGATGGACAAAAGATCAAGAATATCACGGGAACTAATGAAAAAAAAAATGTAAAGGAAGGAGGCCTAGCAGTACTTGATCTCAAATTGTATTATAAAGCAACAATCATCAAAAAATATGGCATTGGCTGAGGAACAGAACGGTAGATCAATGGAGCATATTAGATACACAATAAATTACCTTAGCAACCCAGTGTTTGATGAACCCAAAGATCCCAACTTTTGGAATAAGAACTCACTTTTTAATGAAAATGGCTGGAAAAATTGGAAAACAGTATACCAAAAGCTAGGTATATACCAATAACTCACATAGTATATCCATGGTGGCAAAGCTATATTACACATGCCAGGATGGGGATGATTCAGAGTCCTCTTTATGAGCATGTCCACTGTTGCCCCAGCAAAGAATTCACCAGATTTCATTGCTAAAAAGCCAGAGGGATGTGGGGCCAGGCTGCTCCCCTCCCCATCTCCACACACAACTGAGGACATCACCTGCACCTCTAAAAAGGTTTGTTATCATTGCTCTATAGCAAGATAAGATCAAAATGAATATATGATTTAGATATAAAAGATTGATACCATAACTAAATTAGGCTAATACTGAATTGTTTACTTGGCAGATCTCAGGAGAAGGGAATAATTTATGACCAAACAAGAGATAGTATGATAAGATATAAAATGAATAATTTTGATTATTTTAAATTAAAAAGCTTTTGTTCAAACAAAACTAATCTGAGACTAGAAGGAAAACAACAAACTGGGAAAAAATTTCATAACAAATGTCTCTGATAAAGGTCCAATTTCCCAAATTTATAAAGAACTAAGTGAAATTCATAACAATACAAGCCATTCCACAATTGACAAATGGTCAAAAGGATATGAACAAGCAATTTTCAGATAAAGAAATCAAAGCCATCTATAATCATATTAAAAATGTCCTAAATCACTCTTAATTAGAGAAATGCAAATTGAAACAATGCTGAGGCGCCACCTTATACCTATCAGATTGGCCGATATGGCAGTAAAGGAAAGTAGTAAATGTTGGAGGGAATGTGGTCAAATTGGGGGACTAGTGCATTGTTGGTGGAGTTGTAAATGGATCCAATCATTCTGGAGGGCAATATGGAACTATACCCAAAGGGTTCTAAAACTATATACCCTTTGATCTGATAATACGATTACTGGGTCTGTATTCCAAAGGGATAATAAAAAAGGGGAAATGTTTATAGCAGCTCTTTTTGTAGTGGCAAAGAATTTGAAATTGAGGAGATGTCCATCAATTGGGGTGTGGTTGAACAAATTGTGGTACATTTTGGTAATGAAATACTTTTGTGCTATAAGAAATGATAAGCAAGATGATTTCAGAAAAGGAATTGATGCGGAGCGAAATAATAACTGGAGGAACATTATACACAATAACAATAATATTATACTATTATTACCTGTGAAAACCTGGCTACTCTTAGCAATGCAACGATCTGGAACAATTCTAAAAGACTTATGACTGGGAATTCTATCTACCTACAGAGAAAGAACTGTTGGAATCATCTTTCGCATCAGTGTATTTTTTATTTTATTTTGGAGTTTGAATTATATATGAACTTGCTCTTACAACAATGACCAATATGGAAGTGTGCTTTGCATGACAATAAAAAATTAAAATAAAAAAAAAGATTATGAGAATGGGAGGTGTTATTGTCTTGGAGAAAAGGCATGGTTGTCCTGATTTTCATAAAAAGGAAAACAGTGATATCTGTAAACTCTTGACTTTTCTTAATGGTAAAATTCTGGAACACATTATTAAGGGAATGGTTTGAGAGCACTTAGGGAAATCAAGATCTCAAAAATTCTATATAGGTTCATCAAAAATAGTTCATACCAGACTCATCTCATTTCCTGCTTGACAGGATCAGAACACTGGGTGATTAGAGAAATTCTTCAGGCAATTTCAAAATTTGAAAAAGTCATTCATTCCATCATGGTGGACAAGATGCAGAAATAGACACTAGAAAACTATATGACCAGGTGGATTTGGAACTGGTTAAATGATCAAAATTTAATTTAATGACAAAAATTTAATGAAAATTTAATGTTAAATGACAAAGAATTCAATTCAATAAGCACTTATTAAACATCTAGTCAGTGCAAGGTTCCGTGCTAGATACTGAGGTCACAAAGTCAAAACAAACCAAATAAACAAACCAATAATTAAGAAAAGAAAAATGGCTCTTGCCCTCAAGCAGTTTATACTCTACAGGTTTATACATAAATGAGTTGATACTAACTTGGAATAGCAGCCTGGCATGGTGAATAAAGCGCTGACCTGGAAGTCAGGAAAATCTGGGTTGAAATCTTGTCTTAGCAACATACTGAATGTGAGAGCCTACATAAGTCACTGAGCCTCTAAGCACCCAAAGCAACTCTCTAAGACTATAAATTTTCAGAGCAATTTCTAATGTACATAGGTAGAGTGTGTTTCTTCCCTGGGAGATCTTTATATCCGTAAAATTACACATCCAGTCTAAAATACACCAATTTGAACAAGTTCTCCAGTGAATACTGTAGAAGAGAATTCATGAGTCACACAACAGAGCAAAAGTCCCCAAAGATCTTGAGTGGCTTGAGCAAAGGGTTGAATTGAGTTAGATGGAATTTAATGGACATAAAACAAAACTTTTATACTTGAGTTCTTTAAAATCAGCCTCACAGACACAAGATGGTAGAGGTGTGAATAAAAATTATTTCTAGTGAAAGATGATCTGGGGTCTTAAAGAATGACTACCTCTATATGAGGAAACATGGTAATATGATAATCCCCCCCCAAAAAAACAAAACCAAACCTAACACTGCCATATACTTAATTAGAAGAGATAGTAACTGGAATGAGGATAGTATTTATTTCTTCTATTCAGACTAAGGAAAGACCATATCATGTTTGGTACTGGATAGACTTTGGAAATGAACTGGATGTGGAATAACAGAAAGAACCCAGGACTTGGGAGTCCAAATCCTACTTCTATCACTTCCTAGATGGGTGATCCTGGACAAGTCACAGCCACTCTTAGCCTCAGTTTCCTCATTTGTATAATGAAGGCGATAATAATCCCTACCTCAAAGGGGTTTTGTAGAGATAAAATATAAAGATAAAACCTAAATCGCATGTTTTGTAAATCATAAAGCTCTATAGAAATGTGAGTTATTATTGTTTAGTTTACATATGTGGGAAACTATGTCAGTGTACACAATCCTTAAGTGGGAAAAAAAAGCTAGTTTTACTAATCAAAAACTCATAGAATCACAGAATCACAAAATCCAAGAGCTATAGGGGAACCTCTAATGTTTTTTGTTGGACCAATTTTCCACACCATACCTGACCAGTTATCAGTGATACACTATGGAAACCAATAAACATCTTGCCTCTACTTAAAACTCTTGAATAAGGGGTGGGGAACCCAATACTTGCTGAGAAAACCTATAGGTGATGGATTGTTTCCTTAAGTATCAAGCATGAATTTGCCTTTCTGCAACTTCCTACTGCCCTGAGTTTTATTCTTCAGATACCCAGAATGAGAGGGAATGCTGAGATAATCTGATCCTAAGGGTTCTTTTCCATTTTTTCCATCTCAAACTTCTTTGGCTGTCTGGCAAAGCCTATGAATGGATCTCTTCTCAAAATAATGTTTTTAAATGCTTAAAATAAAATGTGTCTTTGCAAAAGAAATGTATCATATTGAAATGCAGTTCCCAAAATTAAAAACACACATGAACAGGATGATTTCAGAAAAAGCTGGAAAGATCTGAATGAACCAATGCAGAGTGAAATAAGCAGAACCAGGAAAACATTATACACAGTAAGGGCAATATTGTGGAATAATCAACTGTGATAGACTTAGCTATTATGGGCAATACAGTGATCTAGGACAATTCTGAGGGACTTTTCACAAAGAATCCAGCTCCAGAAATAGGATTACTCCCTTACTAAAATGAACAATATGGAAATATGTTTTGCATAATAAACATATAACCCAGATTGAATAGCCTGCCAGCAACAGGAGGGGATAAGGAAGGGAGGGAGGGAAATAAGTTCAGTCATAAAACTTAGGGAAAAAATTGTGGAAATTGTTATTATATGTAATTGGAAAAAATAAAGAAATGTATTTTGATTAAAAAAAAGTAAGTACACACACATAGAAATTCTGTGGATTTCTATGTGTGTGTATTTACTTTAACCGCTGCTCTGTTCTAACCTCTATTTTACAGATGAGGTTTTCTCAGCAAGTATTGCATTCCCCAACCCCTTATTCAAGAGCTTTAAGTAGAGGCAAGATGTTTATTGGTTTCCATAGTGTATCACTGATAACTGGTCAGGCATGGTGTGGAATAAGTGGTCCAACAAAAAAAAAACATTAGCGGTTCCCCTATAGCTCTTGGATTTTGTGATTCTATGAGTTTTTGATTAGTAAAACTAGCTTTTTTTTCCACTAAAGGATTATATATCCAGAGAAGGAAAGCAAATTTGGTAGTGAATTAGTGGCAGAGGCAATGGTTTGAGAGGCAGGCTTGGAGACAGGAGGTCCTGGGTTCAAACCTGACCTCAGACACTTCCTAGCTGTGTGACCCTGGGCAAGTCACTTAATCCCCAATGCCTAGCCCTTACTACTCTCCTGCCTTAGAACCAATCCACAGTATTGATTTTAAGATGGAAGGTAAGGGTTTTTATTTATGTATTTTTTAATGAGTTAGTGGCAGAGCTGGGGCATAGAATCATAATCACATTGTCATCAGCTTCAGTCAGAAGAAGTTTAAAGGTGAACAAGAGGATCTTGACCAGGCAAGAAAAAGTTTCCAGTGTGGGTAGAGGAGAGGACAATTGAACCTGAGCAATCAGCCTTCCCTATTGCATGACTTGAGGAAATGTTCCCTGGGGCATCGTTTCAGCCTCTGCCCTCAGTCCCTCCAAATAGAATGTGGCCCCCTGGAAATAACCAAGAATGGGGTTATTTGATTTCTTTTCATCCTCCACTATAAAATCATGCTCTTCCTCCCAGAGAGGGCTGTTCTTGGGGAGAGCCATAGGAGCCGGCAGTTACATTACTGTGTCTCAGGGGAAATTTCTGCAAATGTGTTTGAATGGAGCATTGGCAAACGGCTCCTATTTGCTGTAAAAATATTTTCACTACATTTGTTCACTGACGGCTGAAGGCGATTCTTCCTCCTTTTACTGCAGTCATTATGGGGTGAACATAAAGTCAAAGGAAGAGCTTTGTAATGTGTCATCCAGGGATGGTTCCCAGCTGCGTCAGAGTCAATGGTCTGGAGATGAGCAGGGAGGGAAGGGGGGGAGGAAGGAGGCTCCAGATTAATAATGGGGTTGGCATAGCGTTAGCCAGAATTGCTCTAAAGCATCCACATACAGCTGTATTGGCGTTAGAGACCCACGAAGCAGGAGCCATGGAAGCTCAGCAACCCTTAGCGTCTCCATGTCCCACCTGCCACACAGAATGGGAATCTTCAGAACATTTATGGCTTCTTGCTGTTGTAATAAAATTAGAGAGCCATTTATTGAGACCTGAAAGTGACCTTAAAGATGATATAATCCACACTTTCCTTTTCATAAATGATAAGAATGTAAATGAATAATAATAATATAATGATAACAATATAAATGAAAATGAGCGATAAAGTGATTTACCCAAGATGACACGTGGCAAGTGATAAAATCAAGGTTTGATTCCAGGTGATCTGACAGTAAATTCATGGCTCTTTCTTTGGTGCCAGCCCCATTTGCTCATTTGGCAAATATTTACCAAATGCCCAGCAGATACGAAGCAAGAAAGTCAACTGGCCTTGGAGTCAGGTAGAACTAGGGTCAAGCCCTTTGACTAACATATACCAGCTACGAGACCATCCACGATTCACTCTTGCAGGGTCCTTGGCAATTCTCTATAACTAAAGTTACAGATGAGTTGCTGGTCTCCTTTGGTGGACAGTTTCTCCTGTGAGAGTTTGTTATATGGAAGAAAACACAGGCCCAGAACAACAACAACAGATGTTCAAAGCAATGAATTTTGGGGGCATGCTAAGAAGACTAGGATAATCCTGAGTGGATCAAATAAAACATATTAATACATACCAAACTAATATTTATTAATTATTGTTAATTAATAAATATTAATTGTATTCCATTAAATTTATTCCATTATTAATAATAAATATTAATTTTATTCCATATTAATACAAACCAAACTAAGAATATAGGTCTAAACACTGTGCTGAGCCCTAGGCATAATGCAGGGAAGAGAGGCAGTTTTTCTCCTTAAAGAGCTCACATTCTGATTGAGAGAAGACAGGAGTGGTGAGGGAATTGGGTCTAGTCTAAGAAGTCTCAAAGATGGTGAGGAGAACAAAAGGGAAGTTCATTGAAGTGAACTTTCCCAAGTCAAATTATACTGTTGATTTGATGATAGGTCTTTGAGAAAGAGGTCAAAAGTGGAGTATAAAGAGGAAAAGGAGAGCATTCATGCCAAGATTGGGGCAGGAAGATGGCCTGGGTGAAGATTGTAGGCACGTCATCCTAGGGAACAGATCTAAAAGGTTCTGAAATGCAAAAGAATGTCTCATTTAACAAAAGAGAAAACTGAGGCCCAAAGGAAGATCACTTATGCCAGGTCACACAGTGAGATAGGAGCAAATACAAGACTAGAGTGCTGGTCTCTTCCTTCCCAGGTCAGGCTTCTTTCCTCTAACCCAGGCTTCTTTGCTGCAGGCTAAATTCCTCTCTGACAACACTGACTCATTGATTTTCATGTTTCCATGTGTACATGCGTGTAATTCAGGATTAGGGGGAAAAATAACTCATAACAAAAACAAAAACTCAACGATGGTAATGATTCACAGCAATATCTCTGCTCTTAAGGATTTACAAGCAGGTTTCAGTGGAATCATTTGGTCTATCTCAGGAAATTCATGCTTTCTCATTGTTCCCTCTCTCCTGCTAGACATTGTCCAGCCACATTCATTCATTTTACATGTTATGGCTTTATATACTTGGAAGGCAGCTAAGATTGTTCACCCGAAGCTGGCTTGTCTGAAATCCAGTCTTCAGGAACCTTCTGGTTTCCAGGATTCTCTGTGATAGAAAACCAAACCCTGGCATTCTTAAGTAAGAAATGTTTTTCGGTTTATCCTTACAATACTGAGTCAGGCCAAAACAACCTGTTATGACATAAGGGATATTGAGCCGGTCAGCCTATGGCTCACTTACATGGATCTGAATAGCTTTAATTTCTTTGTTCACATGGCAGAAAGCAAGTGGAACTTCTAGTACCCCCAATGGTGCCACATTTCCTGGGCAATGGCAAGACCATGGAATAGGAGATGTGGTACTGACTTAGAGATGAGTTATCTCAGATGCTTCAAAAAATGTGGCAATTCATACCCTCAGTGATGTGACATCCATGCTGTCTATATTTGAGTAGACATCTTCTCATGAGTTGTTGGAGCCAAAATACTTCTTCACCAGAAGCCTTACCCTCTGAGAAGAAGCCTCACTACATTTGGATAACAGGAATAATCATTGGATCCATACCTGAAGGACATTTCAGCTTAATCAAAACCTGCCTGGGCTTATACTCCACTGGCTTTGTCTAAGAAATCTAGGGTATCCAGATTAGGAAAGTCAGGCAACCCTGATTAGAAGTATCATGGAGGTATAGTCCTCTTGTCAAGATGCCAAAATTCACATAGAAGCTCCTAGAAATCGAGGGGTAACTTGTTTGATGTGACAGGCAGTTTTGTTGAACTATTTATTTTTGTTTTATCATTCTTTGATCATTCATTAAGCATCTATTAAGGATTTATTATGTTCCAGGTTTAGTCTTAGGATAGCTCCTGAAAGGGAGAGAGACTTATTGAGAAATATAGATGATTTAAAAAACAAAATACATCAATAAAATTTTTAAAGGAAATAATATTTTTAAAAGTTTAATCAAGGGGATTTAAGATTTTTAAAAAGTGAGAGAAAACAGCCTATATATAACCACTGAGTAAAATCAACAAGCATTTATTAATCTCCTGCTCTATGCCAAGCACTGTGCTAGATACTGGATATTATAGAGCTGAATATCATAAAGAATACAGGTAAAATAAGAAGAATAGCAATAAGGATACTTAGAATTTTAAGGATGCAAAAAAAAACAGAAAAAAAAGTACGATAAAAATTCACGATCTCAGATGTCTATAAAAGATTCATAACAAATGACTGATAAGCAAGATGAGTTTGAGATCCTGAAAAAAAGAGGGCAATTTTGATCTGATATGCATCATGGAAATTTGAAGGGATGAGCTCAATCAATGAAATATTACTCTGGAGGAGTCTACCTCATCCAAAAAGAAAAGGAAAGTTCAAAGGGATGGAAGTTGGAGGAGATGGAATAGCATTGTATATTATGGAGATATGCTCATATGAAGAAATCCAGAGACTAGAGATGGGAAACATGGTGGGGAACATTGGAGGGTAAAGATGAACAGAGACAGAAACAGCAGAGTTTGTCATCAGATTATACTATAGACCACCTGGGCAGAGAGAGGAAATATCTGAGGACTTTAGGAAACAGATCATAGACTTGGCACATCATATAGTATTGCTGGGGGACTTCAATTACATACTGCTGAAGTATGTAATTCTTCTGCTGAAGTATACAATTCTTCTGCTGAAGCGTTCTTTCTTCCAAAAAGCAGAGCAAGTAAAAATGTCTTGATGTACTTTAATTAATTTATCCTTCAAAAGGGAGAAAATGAAACGAGAATATTCTATTTTGGATCTGAATCTCACCAACAAAGAAAAACTGGTTGCTGTGGTGGAAATTGCAGGAACTTTAGGAGGAAGGGGATTGACTGCTTTATCTAAAAGTTTGTCATAGAGGAGGGGATAGCTGGGAATATTGTGAAATTCACCCTACATTTTTGGAGAATGGATTTTAAAGGGTTCAGAGAAAGTGTGGGTAGGATTACATGGTATAAATTTTTATAGGAAAAGGTAGCCCAGGAGGGAAAAAAAATGCTTGACAATAAAATTCCGAGAACCCGAAGAAGTATTTAAAAGATTAGCATATAGTTGCAATGTCCTTGAGTTCATAAATCTTCTCTGACATGTACTCCTTATATATCCTTGGGTAATTTGCCTAACCTCCCTGGGCCACAGTTTCCTCATTTGGAAAATAAGTAAATTGGATTATTTGGCCTTTAAGGTCCCTTACAACTCCATCGTCCCATGGTGAAGAGATGAGCTGTTTAAAGAAATCAGTATTGATGCAAGGGGGTAGGGGTTCACCAATTCACTTTACTAAAAGACATGTGTGGGAGATGAAAATATAGGCTGGAATTCAACAGAGGTAATCTCCAAAAGTTTGATATATTCTTGCAAGGATAGTATCTAGAAAATTATATCTCAGAATCAGATGAACTAAAGTTGAGCTTTAAAGTTGAAGCTAATAAAAGTTGGGGATAGCAAAAAGGGTTGATTTTAAATATATCTATCTTTATCTATATCTGCATCTATATGTATATCTATATAAAGATACTTATCTTTATAGAGAGTGAGAGAGATATAAGAAGACACACACACTATATATATA
>NC_058130.1:137743492-137838208 GCF_016433145.1 Gracilinanus agilis | reverse complement strand
TGTGTATAAGAGACAGAGAGAGAGAGAGAGAGAGAGAGAGAGAGAGAGAGAGAGAGAGAGAAATTAGATCAAAGTAGATCAAAGAGTGATTATCACAGACAAAGGAGAAAAAGAACTTTGCAACTCTGTTTTACTCCTATTTCCCCTGCCAAGAGAAATGAGTTCTGGACTTGGATAGAAAAGAACAATAATAACTAACAGGTACAAGGAATTGATCCCCAAGATAAGTAAAGAGATAGTAAGAGAACAAACAAATCACTGTCCTTCATTAGTTCAAGACACCCACTCTATGTGTACTCTACCAGAATACTGAGGAGACTGAAAGATATGACTGAGCCAGCTATTGACCTTTGAAGATCATGAAGAATGTGAGAAGGACAGGAAAAGAGAAATGGCTTAATTTTCAGAAAAGGAAAGAGAATGAAGCATTATAGTCTGGGACATCTAGGTGGTGCAATGGATAGAACGCCAGACTTGGAGACAGGAAGATACATCTTTGTGTATCTTTGGCCTCAGCACTTACTAGCTGTGATATCCTGGGAAAGTCCCTTAATCCTATTTGCCTCAGTTTTCTTATCTGTAAAATGATCTGGAGAAAAAATGGCAAACCACTCTAGTATCTTTGCCAAGAAAATCTCAAATGGGCTCACAAAGCGTTGAACACAACTGAAACAACCACAAAATTATAGTCCAATGTTTTTGATGCTGAAATAGGTATTTTAGTGAACACCTAGATAATGAAGCTGTGGTTTCAAAAAGCCAATATGACTTTGTTAAGAACAGGTCATGCCAAAAGAACTTTCTGTCCTTATTTCACAGATTCACGAAATTTTTATCTCAGGAAATACTACACATAAGAGTTTATCTAGATTTTAGCAGAACACTTGACAAAATTTGTCATGATATTTTAATGGAAAAGATGGAAAAATGTGGATTATATAATAGAGTATGTTCAGTGGTTTCTGAGTGAGTAAAATGGCCAAATAGATGATGCAGTGGACTCTAGCATGGAGTCTGAAGTCATAAAGTTCTGAGTTCAAATTTAAGCTCATATTTTTCAATTATGTGGCCCTGAGTGATCCACTTAATCTCTTTTTGCCTCAGCCTCCTCATCTGTATTTTGTACATGGCTATACTTGTACGTAATTCTGTCTCTGCTAGATGGAGTGGAAACTTCTTGAGGGCAAGAGATATTTTACTTTTGTCTTTGTAGCCTCAGGGGCTATCAGAGTGCCTGGCACATAGTAGGTGCCGTTTTCTTTTTCTGGGCTTCAGTTTCTTCCTTTGTAAAGTGAGAATAAGGATACTTGCCCTGTTTCCCTCACAGAAGGCTTGCAAAAACAAAATGAGGTGTTAGATAGAGAAGAGGCTTTGTAAAGCATGCTGTATAAATTGGAGGAGCAATTCTTAAGCTGCTATCAATACTACATGACTTAGGTTTTTAATTACATTCGATTTAGCACTAATTACAGAATTACAGTTTTTTACTTGCTTTCTAATTTATATATTTTGACTCTTCGAAGAGACCATAAGCTACTTCTGCTATGCCATTGTAAGAGGGATATTTACAAGCTGGAGCATGGCCAAAGGAGGCTAATCAGCATGCTGAGGTGAAATCATGAGCTTCATTGGCCTTTTTGCCATTCCCCAAACCCATCCTTTTATCTTTCTACCATCATGCCTTTATATACACTGTGCTCCATACCTGGAATACTCTCTCTCCTTAGCACTGAGTCTTATAACCACTACCTCCTGTGAAGTCTTACTTCAAGGACCACTTCCTCCAAGAAGTCTCATCCCTGAATATAGTAGTTTATTTATATGTTGTATTTATTTATATACATATCTCTGTATAATATATGTGTATATGAGTATATATATCCACATGTTGTTTATACCCAAAACATGTTATCTCCCCTAGTAGTATATAAGCTCTGAATTTTAAAATTATAAGACTTTAGTATAAAGCCTGGCACATGATATGTTTGTTGATCGCTTATTTATATTTATTTAAAACTCATTACCTTCCATCTTAGAATCAATATTGTGTATTGGTTCCAAGGCAGAAGAACAGTAAGGGCTAGGAAATGGGGGTTAAGTGACTTGCCCAGAGTCATACAGTAAGTAAATGTCTGAGGTCAAATTTGAACCCAAGACCTCTCATCTTTGGCCTGGCTCTCAGTCCACTGAGCAACCTAGCTGACCCCCTGTTGAGTGGTTATTGAAACATTTCCCTTCTTTTAAAGCTCAATTCAGTTTCTGCCTCCTCTCCAGAGGTTTCCTTCATCAGCTCTCACAGGTAGAAGAGATTTCACTCTTCTGAAATTTTTTTCTATTCCTTTGCTTTATACTAATCAACTCTTCTTTCTGTCAAAGAGATTTATGTACATATCTCCTCTTATCTCCTATTCAATTCTGAGCTTTTTGAGATTATGACCTACTTGTCATAACTCAAGCCCTGATTGACACCACCTCCCTCAGCCTCCTCTTCCCTCTGATTAGAGGGCTGGAGGACAGAGGACTGAACTCCTCCCAATGCCTTCCTTTGTAGAGAGCAGACACTGGACTTTCAGCTCACCCCATCTTGCATCTACTGTTCTACCAGGTTTTAGCTCCACGACAAGATGATACCACACTGGGCACTACTCTCTGATGTCTCTCTCCCTTTTTTTTCCCTCCGCCTTTTGGTATGTATTGGTGCCTGCTTTAGATTATAAGATCCTTGAAGGCAGAGACTGTATTTTTTTTAATTGATCATATCCCTAGAATTTAGCACTGTGCATGGCACATAGAAAGTACTTAATAAATATTTATTGGCTTGGATTGTGTCACTTCCACCCATAGCATTTAATGCTGGTCACACAATAGTCATTCTGTAAAGACGTGGGATGAAATAGACTCCATGCCAGACTTATATTTGACTTCTCTGCGGTTAGCAATAACTCTCCCATGCACCATTGAGTCCTTGATTTCAAATGACCCCATCTACCAGATCACTGCTTAATCAATAATAATTGGATATAAGAGTAATTGTCTGTTTATGTTTTATTGTTGTTGGTGGTTTTTTTTTTGTTTTGTTTTTTTGCTCAGCTGATTGTGGAGCCAATGGGGACTCACACCTCACACCAGAGTCTAGAGGACTTCAGCTGGAACAATGCCACTTAAAAACTGAAATGTTGGCTGCTTTGGGGGCAATTCTGCACTGAGAAATATTTGATGGGCCAGTGACGCAGGAAACAACTAAATCAGCATTGAATGGGTGGTGGAAAGAGCTCAGCTTTCAGGGTCAACAGATCTGGGTTTAAATTCCTGCTCGCCTATTTAATACACATGAAACCTTGACCAAAACTTTTTCTGCCTTCTAAACCCCAGTTTACCAATCTTTAAAAGGAGTGGATTGTATTATCGTAGAATTTGAGAGATGAAAGCATATATCAGAAGAGTCTAAAACCTGAGTTCAAACATTGCTTCTGACACCAATTATCTATGTAAACCTAGACTGGGGAAGGAAAATGAACAAGCGTTTATAGTACCTACTATGTGCTAAGCACATTTCAGATATCATCTCATTTGATTTTTACAATGACTCTGTGAGGCAAGTGTTGTTAGTATCCCCATTTTACAATTGATGAAGCTGAGACAAATCAAGTGACACACAAGGTCACAGAGTCAGAAAGTGTCTAAGGTTGAATTTGATTTCAGATCCTCCTGACCTCCAAGATATACCATCTAGATGCTTCTAGGTAGTCACATAATTTCTCTGAGCCACAATTTCTTCATTTGTAAAATGGAAACTAAAGCTTCACATCAGTCCCTATATATCTCCCCCATGGTTCTCTGATTTCATTTATATTAATTATACTCTCTCATATCACAATTATTTGTATACATGTCTCACCTCCCACCCCCCCAATGCCAGCACAGTATCATGTATACAAGATTGGTGCTTAGTAAATGTTCAATGGAACCAAACTCCATGGGTCTTGACCTCAGAAAGCAGAAATTTCTCTAAAATCTACTCTGTGCCCACCTTCAAAGACAGCTGGACAATTCTCTTTCCTTTTAACTGGGAGAATATGGGCTACCAAAAAAATCTCTAACAGTGTATCCTTAAAGGTTACAGTCTTTCTGTCTGTCATTATTCCTTCAGATGCCCTTTGATCAGTATTTCCCAGATCTCTGATATTCCAAAATATCTTTGGGCTGACATGATGGTGGGGTTTTTCCTAATATTTGTTAGTATTTAAAGAGGGCTTTACAGTTTACAAAGCTCTTCACATGGTATCTTATTTTATCTTCACAATAACCCTGTGAGGGAAGTGCTATCATTATCCTCCTTTTATAGACAGGGAAGCTGAAGCAGGCAGAAGTTAAATAACTTGCCCAGGATCACCAAGCTAGGAAGTGTCTGAGAAAGGATTTAAGATTGTCTTCCTGACTCAAAATCTAAAAATGTATCCATTGTACCATTTGTTTTATTTCAAATTAATTAATTAATTAATTAATTAAGAATATTTTTCCATAGTTACATGATTCATGTTCTCTCCCTCACCTCCTCCCTCCCCCCTCCATAGCCAATGAGCAATTCCACTGGGTTTTACATATGTCATTTGATCAAGACCTATTTCCATATTATTAATATTTGCAATAGAACGATTATTTAGAGTCTAGATCCCTAATCATCTCCCCATCAAACCATGTGATCAAGGAAATGTTTTTCTTGTGTTTCTACTCCCACAGTTCTTTCTCTGGATTTGGATAGTGTTTTTCACATAAGTCCCTTGGAATTGTCTGGGGTCATTGTATTGTTGCTAGTACAGAAGTCCTTTACATTGGATTGTGCCACAGTGTATCTGTCTATGTGTCCAATATTCTCCTGGTCCTGCTCCTTTTGCTCTGTATCAATTCCTGGAGGTCGTTCCAGTTCACATGGAATTCTTCCAGTTCACTATTCCTTTGAGCACAATAGTATTCCATCACTGTCAGATACCAAAATTTTTTCAGCCATTCCCCAATTGAAGGGCATCCCCTGATTTTCCAATTTTTTGCCACCACAAAGAGTGAGGCTATAAATATTTTTATACACATATTTTTCCTTATTATCTCTTTGGGGTATGGTACCCAGCAGTATTATGGCTGGATCAAAGGTCAGGCAATCATTTAAAGCCCTTTGGGCATAATGCAAATTGCCTTCCAGAATGGTTGGATCAATTCACAACTCCACCAGCAATGCATTAGTGTCCCAATTTTGCCACATCCTCTCCCATATTTATTACTTTCCTTTGCTGTCATATTATCCAATCTGCTAGGTGTGAGGTGGTACCTCAGAGTTGTTTTGATTTGCATTTCTCTAATTATAAGAGATTTAAAACACTTTTTCATGTGCTAATTGATAGTTTTAATCTCCTTTATCTGAAAACTGCCTATTCATGTCCCTTGTCCACTTTTAAATTGGAGAATGGTTTGATTTTTTTGTACAACTGATTTAGTTCCTTATAAATTTGAGAAATTAGACCTTCATCAGAGGTTTATGTTATGAAGATTCCCCCCCCCCCAATTTGTTGCTTTCCTTCTAATTTTGGTTGCATTGGTTTTGTTTGTACAAAAACTTTTAAATTTAATTTAATGAAAATTATTCATTTTACATTTTGTAATAGTCACTATTTCTTGCTTGGTCTTAAATTGTTTCCTTTCCCATAGATCTGACAGGTATACTATTCTATGTTCACGTAATTTCTGATAGTTTCCTTCTTTATATTTAAGTTGTTTATCCATTCAGAATTTATCTTGGTATAAGGTGTGAGATAGTGATCTAGACCTAATCTCTCTCATTTCACTTCCAATTTACCCAGCAGTTTTTGTAAGGGGGTTCTTCCCCCCAAAGTTGGGATCTTTAGGTTTATCATATACTATTTTGCTGAGATCATTTATCCCAAGTCTATTCCACCAAATCACCCCTGTCTCTTAGCCAGTACCAACTTCTTTTTCTGAAATGGGATTGTTTAAGTATCCTATTTCCTCTTTTGTTAATTTAGGCAATTTATATTTTTGTAAATATTCACCCATTTCACATGTAGGGATTAAATTTATAGTTGAACTAAATATAAGAGAATGTGGTCACTGATTTAAAAAAATTAATACAACTCAAGTCAAAATGACTTTTAGGATCTTTATTTATAAAAAAGAGAGGGAAAGAGTAAAACTAGAGAAGTGTGTAAGAGGGTAGAGTAAGATATCTAATCTAACACACTAAACATTTGCTCTTGTCCATGGATCAACCCAGGCAGGTCTAGTTAGCCCTCATTTAGAAGACCCTCAACTGGAGGGCCTGGTGGGGAGTAAAACAAGGGTTCTACCCATGTGAACTCCTCCAAGAAGGGGAGGCCTCTCCAGGAACTAATTTGTCCAGAAGCCAGGAAAGGAGTCAGCTTTTCACTCACCTGAGTCATAGCTCCATGTTGCAGTCCCAGTCCAAGATGTTTCAAGAGCTCAAAGATCTTTCAAAGACCTCCTGACAGGAAGTTTAGGCCCTTTTTAAAGACCTTTTTATAACGTCCCTTCCTGTCCCTTCCTCCACTTTATGAGGACCAATTGCAGTCTTTAAATTTGCTTAACAGTGCCCAGGGGGCAGTCAATTGCTTCTGGAGGTGTATTTAACTTTAATAAGTGGTTTGTGAACCTCCCCTACTTAACATTAAATAGGGGTGTCTTTGCTTTTGGTTAATTAAATTGAAAAAATAGGCAAGGGGGGGAGTCAATCCCATCTTCACACACCTAGATTGTCATGTTTATTGCCATATAATTGGGTAAAGTAGTTCTTAATAATGTGAAAATAGAATTACCCTCCTTTTGTCTTTTAATGTAATCCATCAGCAACCTTTAATTTAATTAATGAGGAACCTGGAGGTCTTTTACCATTGAGATGTACAGGAATAGACCAGCCCATAGTGAAAGGAAGTAGAAACCAAAGAGTCAGGAAATAGATCCTATAAGCACTGTCCCCCTGGGCAGTACCAGATAAATTAAGAAACTATGATTGGTTCCTGAGGTGTGACATGGGATGTGAGAGAGCTAATGGGCAGAGAAAAATGTTTATAAGGTGAGCCCCAAAGTGAAGTGGCATTCCCATTCATATTCAAATTTGCATTCATGCTCTGGAAGCACTGGGATTCGGACTCAGAGGCTGACTGAAGGAACTTTCTCTTGGGCTAGTGAGACTCTTGCTGAAGAGACCACTTCGATTTCTGGCTGGAGATCAAGACCTGAGGGAGCCTTTGTCAGTGGTAAACAGGATTCCTCCAGATTGGTACTTAGAAGTTATTTGCTTCTACTTGTTCTATTCTAATTTTTAAAGACTGAATTTCATCCCTGGCTTTTTGATCATTCTTTTCCTTTTGGACTGTTTTTCTTTGTGGATCATCTTTCATTTTATTTGTCTCATTTTTAAGCTGCTCTAATCTGACTTTCAAGACACCATTTTCTTGTTTTAGTTTATGTGCCTCTGTTTCCATATAACCAATTTTAAAGTTCTTTTCCCAATTTTCTTCAGCTTCTCTTAATTGTTTTTTGAATTGTGTTTTGAGTTCTTCCAAAACCTGTGTCCAATTCGCTGGAGGTCTTGAGTTTTTGGTTGGTGTTCCTTGGTCTTCTTCTGTTCCATTTGTTCTTTATTCATTATCTGGATAGAAGCTGTCAATTGTAATTTCTTTTTTATTTTTCTGTTGTTTACTAATTTTTTTCTTCTTTCCCCCCATTCATTGGCTGTATTCTTGCTCCTTTGTTTATTTTTTGGATCTGTGGGTTTGGGCTATTTGGTTCTGAAGGGGTTTATTCTCTGCTTGGCTGACTAACTGGATTAGGCTAATACAGATGGCCTGTTGTATTAAAGAGCCCTGAGGCCAGATCTTCCCCAGCTGCCAGCAGAAGGTAAAGGTGAAGGTGTGGAGGCTGAAGAATAGTTTCCTTTATCCTCCTCTCCTTTTTGGCCAGCCTCCTCCCTGTAGACTACCCAGTCATAGCCCTGATTTTCTGATCCTGGTACTAAGGTACTCTGTTGTGGTTGCGGTTACAGGCTTCACCCTGAAATCCCAGTTAGCTGGATTCTTAATGTGGGTTTCAGTGCAGTAGATGGGGGAAGGGTGTTGGAGATTGGGCTTCCCTGTCCTCTGAAGGCTTCTTATCTGCTCTATTGCTAGATTGGATTAAGCCAGGTCTATAGGAGCTGAATGTGCCCTTAGGCCAAAGCCTCCAGAAGCAGAACCCCAAGATGAAGTAGTGGTGGCTGAAGCCTGTGTGACCAAGCTGTGCTCCTCTCTTCCCCTCTCCTCCATCTGCCTCCCTGACAGCTGTTCTCAGAGCACTGAGCCTCTGCACAGCAAGGCACTCCCTCTGGGATGGAGCCCTTGCCCCAAGACCCCAGCAACCACAGGATTCTTAACATAGTATTTGGGTGTACAGTCCTGGGTCCTTCTTTCTTTTCCTTAAACCTGAGAATTAAACCTTCTCTGCCTACCTTTTAAATTGAATCGAGCAAGAGGGTCCCCTGGCTCTGCCCTGTTGTTAAATTTGTTTTTGTGTCTTCCTCAAAGCATTTTGTTTTTTGATTGGTGTGGAAGAGTTTTCACAGAGGACTCAGCTTTTGCTTCTAAGCTACCATCTTGCCTCCCATTATGCCATTTAGGGCACTTTCATTATTGATGTCCATGTGGGCATGGATGACATAGGGAACAATTATCCTCTCCTTTTTATTTTTTTAACTCTTAACTTCTGTCTTTGAATCAATACTAAATATAGGTTCCAAAATAAAAGAGTGGTAAGGGCTAAGCAATTAGGGTTAAGTGACTTGACCAAGGTCACACAGCTAAGAAGTGTTTGAGGTCAAATTTGAATCCAGGACTTCCTGTCTCCAGTCCAGGTTCTCTATCCACTGAGTTCCCTAACTGCAACTAGCATCCTCTTCTGTACTCCATGTACTGCAATTAAGAATTTAAAAACTCCAGCACATTATGCCATGGATATATAATCTAAGGGGTAAAAGTGATATAAAAGAAAGGGTTTGGACCTAGTGGCATAGAACCTAGGTTTAAATTCCAGCTTTCTTGATTAATGGGACAAATGTGATCTGGGATAAATAATTTTAGTTTTCTGAACCTTAGGTTCCCCCTCTATAAACAAGTTTGGAATATAAACATTTTAGAATACAATTTTAAAATCACTCAACTATTCATTTTCTTTCATACAGTAATCCCTAGGATAAAAGGAATAAACCCTCAAGGAGGTAAAATGACTGAGAGAAAAGGACTTTAGAAAACAAAATATTTATAGAACACTCCCTGATAAAAAAGCTAAAAGGCAAAATTGGTCTCCATCGATTGGGAAATGGCTGAAGAAATTGTGGTATGTTAATGTAATAGAATCTTATTGGATTGAAAGAATGAAAAATGTGAGGAATTCAGAGAAACTTGGGAAGACTTGTATTAAGTAATATAAAATGAAGAAAACAGAAGTAGGAAAACAATACACTTAATAATCAAATAAAAATTGTAATAACTCCAAAAAACAGTCAAATTCTGATGAATATTAATGAATACCTATAGTCCTAGAAAACTCACATTCAAACATGCTCCTTCCTCTTTTCAGTAAAAGAGAAGAGTGCTATGATGTGGAAATATAATATGCACTGTCAGATGAGATTACTGTGTCACTTGGTTTTGCCAATGGTTTTTCTTTGTTACAAGAAAGAATTCAATAGGGAGGGGCTGAGCATAAGGGGAAAATGGCTGTAGTACAAAATAGAAGGCAACAATGGTTTTATATTTATATATGTATGTATTTGCATATATCTGTGTGTAAATATATATCCTCTATATATATGTGTATGTAAATATATATATATATATATGTATATATATATATATATATAAAATTTTTCTTGAATTAGATGATTTCTATTCTAAATCCTATGATCCTATGCTACAGAAAGCCATAGCAGTTTCCAGGGATAAGTAACCTGAAAGACCACCACTGATCATTTTCTTTTAACAAACATTTGTAGTCCCCTGTGGACTGCAGATAAAAGAAGGTCATATCTACACATCCTTACACTATAGTTAATAGTTAACACTTTCTTTTTTAAGATTTTTTATTTATTTAATTAAAAATTTCCTAATTACAGGTAAAAACTTAATACTCATTAAAATTTTTTTGACTTCCTAATTCTATCCATCCCTCCCCTCTCTCTTCCCTTGAAAAGGCAAGCAATATGGAATCGATTATACGGGTGAAGTCATGAAAACATATTCCACATTAGCCATATTACAAAAGAAAGCACACACACACACACACACACACACACACACACACACACAACCACAAGAAAAATAAAGTTAAAAAAGTATGCTTCCATCTGCACTGAGTTCATTAGGTCTCTCTTTGAAGGTGGATAGTGTTTTTCATCATAGGTCCTTTGGAATTGTCTTGGATCATTGTCTAGCTCAGAGTAGTTTGGTACTCTGAATGTAATGAATGTTCCAGTAATACTTTCAAGGAGATGTGGGAGTTATCCTCTTCATACTTTGACCTAAGAACTTTCCTTGTTTTACAGTTTGGGAGCTCTCTCAACTGTAAGAGGGGAAAAGGGGTTTTTTTGGTTGGATATAAATATTTAAAGGTGTGGTTGCCAAGGAACTGAATAAATACTAATTCCTAAAATGATTTTAGTAATTTATTTACAAAATATAGGAGAGAGTGGAAGTAGAGAGATGAGAAGAGAGTAGAACAAGAGATCTAACTTAATGAACTAGATTTATATTCAAGTCTGGGCTTTATTCTAGCAGGGCTTCAGAGGCCCAGCCAGAGAGCCTAAAATTCAATTAACAAGGGGTTTAGCCACAAGGGCTTCTCCCAGTCAAGGGAGTCTCCAGGAGGCTAATGTAGTTGGCTTTCTTCACTCACTACATGTAGTTCTAAGGAAGAGATTTAAGAATAGTCTCACCAAGGTCTAAGGGTCCCAGGTCCAATGCTCCTCCAGGTCCAAGTCACGAACCAGAAGAGAGCTACGGAAAGCTGTCTCTCTCTTTTAAAAGGGCTTCTTTTCTGTCACTTCTTGTGCCTTCCTCTTAGTTTATGTGTCCAATCACAATAGATTCTTTTCTTAGGACTGCCCAGGAGGCAGTAGGTAAATTCTGATTCATCACTCACTCTAGCACACATGGGTCACAGACCTCTCAACTTGTGAATTAAGTGGAGTTGTTTATACTTTTGGTAATTAGATTTGAGAATCTCATTATCACACAACCAGTCAGGAAGAAGCCACTTAATTGACAGCATGGTCATATTCTAACTGCATTTCCATGTGTCCTTACACATAGAAGTTCTATAAAGCCCCTTGTAGACTTTAATTGGCTACTATTGCATAAGAATCGGCCAGAATAGGCTAACTGGCTAATAGGCTGGTCAGGAATACAAATGGTCTCTTTCCCTGAATTTGATGTTGCCTTTGTCTTTTCTTCTTCTAACTGGAGGAACTTAGGTCTTGAAAACCAAGAATTTCAACCCCATCCCCAACTTCAGTCCCATAGTTTTTTGATAATTACTGGGCAAATGACCATTATCCGGCTTATACTTGACCCATCAGAGATGAAAAGCTGGGAAGAATAGAGAATGATCACTATCAGCTAGGGTAAAGTCTGAAAGAGAGGACCAAGTACCTAGTTCAAACAGAGGAATCCAGAGAGAAGACTCAAATTCAAGATATGAGTTATCTGGGAGCATCCTGTTCTTTGTTATAATGATCTTGGTACCCAAGGTCGAGAATCACTTGGGATTATGGGGAGATGAAAGTCCTGAATGACTAAGATGCTGAGGGAGCAAGGCAGGTGAGCACTATTGTGTGTTCAATGGAGCTGATTAGCATCCAGCAACCTTATGGCTTCCCACAGGAGACTTTGAGAACCAACAGGGAGCAAGTTGAGTAGGTACATAGCCTTGAAATCCAAAGAAGACACCAACCATACTACAACATTGAAGGCATGAATGTGCCCTGGACAATCCATTTCCTGGATACATAACTGTATTGTTTCCTGAATACATAACTATTATTATACCTAGTTAAATGTGTTCCCTATATGGATGCCTCTTCCTGCATATTTGTTGGAGAGCTCATCTCAGGATTATAAGAGAAAGGTTTTGTTGCTATCTTTCCTGACTGTGCCATTTCCTTGAAGGCCTTACATAAAAATAATAATTCAACCTGTCTGCATCTTTCATATAACTATTGAAGGTAAATATATCAGTGGGGGCTCACGAATTATGGTTTTAGGAAAGATGAACCCACACTATGCCTGAAAGTGGGGTAGCCACTTACTGAGAGATCACAACCCACCCATACTCTCTCAATCCATGTGATGCTTATTCTGGCCCTTGCATAAATTCTCCAGTAAAGATTTATTCAAACTGCTCAGATTTTCTTGAGCAACAGGCTAATGATATAGTCATGCAAATGGCCCCATGAACTCTCCCAGGTTTTTAGTTGAAGTCCTGGATTTCCACAACTTTGGCATATCACAAACTAATGTTCCAGCCCCAGGTTTTCCCCTATTAGCTCCCCAACTCAGGAATTGTGAGAAGAAACATGGTGTAGAGCAGTGGTTCCCAAACTTTTTTGGCCTACCGCCCCCTTTCCAGAAAAAAATATTACTTAGCCCCCTGGAAATTATTTTTTAAATTTTAATAGCAATTAATAGGAAAGATAAATGCACCTGTGGCCATCACCGCCCCCCTGGATCGCTGCAGCACCCACCGGGAGCGGTGGTGCCCACTTTGGGAATCACTGGTGTAGAGGTTAACATTCTGAACTTGAAGTCACAACTACCTGNATATATATATATATATATATAAAATTTTTCTTGAATTAGATGATTTCTATTCTAAATCCTATGATCCTATGCTACAGAAAGCCATAGCAGTTTCCAGGGATAAGTAACCTGAAAGACCACCACTGATCATTTTCTTTTAACAAACATTTGTAGTCCCCTGTGGACTGCAGATAAAAGAAGGTCATATCTACACATCCTTACACTATAGTTAATAGTTAACACTTTCTTTTTTAAGATTTTTTATTTATTTAATTAAAAATTTCCTAATTACAGGTAAAAACTTAATACTCATTAAAATTTTTTTGACTTCCTAATTCTATCCATCCCTCCCCTCTCTCTTCCCTTGAAAAGGCAAGCAATATGGAATCGATTATACGGGTGAAGTCATGAAAACATATTCCACATTAGCCATATTACAAAAGAAAGCACACACACACACACACACACACACACACACACACACAACCACAAGAAAAATAAAGTTAAAAAAGTATGCTTCCATCTGCACTGAGTTCATTAGGTCTCTCTTTGAAGGTGGATAGTGTTTTTCATCATAGGTCCTTTGGAATTGTCTTGGATCATTGTCTAGCTCAGAGTAGTTTGGTACTCTGAATGTAATGAATGTTCCAGTAATACTTTCAAGGAGATGTGGGAGTTATCCTCTTCATACTTTGACCTAAGAACTTTCCTTGTTTTACAGTTTGGGAGCTCTCTCAACTGTAAGAGGGGAAAAGGGGTTTTTTTGGTTGGATATAAATATTTAAAGGTGTGGTTGCCAAGGAACTGAATAAATACTAATTCCTAAAATGATTTTAGTAATTTATTTACAAAATATAGGAGAGAGTGGAAGTAGAGAGATGAGAAGAGAGTAGAACAAGAGATCTAACTTAATGAACTAGATTTATATTCAAGTCTGGGCTTTATTCTAGCAGGGCTTCAGAGGCCCAGCCAGAGAGCCTAAAATTCAATTAACAAGGGGTTTAGCCACAAGGGCTTCTCCCAGTCAAGGGAGTCTCCAGGAGGCTAATGTAGTTGGCTTTCTTCACTCACTACATGTAGTTCTAAGGAAGAGATTTAAGAATAGTCTCACCAAGGTCTAAGGGTCCCAGGTCCAATGCTCCTCCAGGTCCAAGTCACGAACCAGAAGAGAGCTACGGAAAGCTGTCTCTCTCTTTTAAAAGGGCTTCTTTTCTGTCACTTCTTGTGCCTTCCTCTTAGTTTATGTGTCCAATCACAATAGATTCTTTTCTTAGGACTGCCCAGGAGGCAGTAGGTAAATTCTGATTCATCACTCACTCTAGCACACATGGGTCACAGACCTCTCAACTTGTGAATTAAGTGGAGTTGTTTATACTTTTGGTAATTAGATTTGAGAATCTCATTATCACACAACCAGTCAGGAAGAAGCCACTTAATTGACAGCATGGTCATATTCTAACTGCATTTCCATGTGTCCTTACACATAGAAGTTCTATAAAGCCCCTTGTAGACTTTAATTGGCTACTATTGCATAAGAATCGGCCAGAATAGGCTAACTGGCTAATAGGCTGGTCAGGAATACAAATGGTCTCTTTCCCTGAATTTGATGTTGCCTTTGTCTTTTCTTCTTCTAACTGGAGGAACTTAGGTCTTGAAAACCAAGAATTTCAACCCCATCCCCAACTTCAGTCCCATAGTTTTTTGATAATTACTGGGCAAATGACCATTATCCGGCTTATACTTGACCCATCAGAGATGAAAAGCTGGGAAGAATAGAGAATGATCACTATCAGCTAGGGTAAAGTCTGAAAGAGAGGACCAAGTACCTAGTTCAAACAGAGGAATCCAGAGAGAAGACTCAAATTCAAGATATGAGTTATCTGGGAGCATCCTGTTCTTTGTTATAATGATCTTGGTACCCAAGGTCGAGAATCACTTGGGATTATGGGGAGATGAAAGTCCTGAATGACTAAGATGCTGAGGGAGCAAGGCAGGTGAGCACTATTGTGTGTTCAATGGAGCTGATTAGCATCCAGCAACCTTATGGCTTCCCACAGGAGACTTTGAGAACCAACAGGGAGCAAGTTGAGTAGGTACATAGCCTTGAAATCCAAAGAAGACACCAACCATACTACAACATTGAAGGCATGAATGTGCCCTGGACAATCCATTTCCTGGATACATAACTGTATTGTTTCCTGAATACATAACTATTATTATACCTAGTTAAATGTGTTCCCTATATGGATGCCTCTTCCTGCATATTTGTTGGAGAGCTCATCTCAGGATTATAAGAGAAAGGTTTTGTTGCTATCTTTCCTGACTGTGCCATTTCCTTGAAGGCCTTACATAAAAATAATAATTCAACCTGTCTGCATCTTTCATATAACTATTGAAGGTAAATATATCAGTGGGGGCTCACGAATTATGGTTTTAGGAAAGATGAACCCACACTATGCCTGAAAGTGGGGTAGCCACTTACTGAGAGATCACAACCCACCCATACTCTCTCAATCCATGTGATGCTTATTCTGGCCCTTGCATAAATTCTCCAGTAAAGATTTATTCAAACTGCTCAGATTTTCTTGAGCAACAGGCTAATGATATAGTCATGCAAATGGCCCCATGAACTCTCCCAGGTTTTTAGTTGAAGTCCTGGATTTCCACAACTTTGGCATATCACAAACTAATGTTCCAGCCCCAGGTTTTCCCCTATTAGCTCCCCAACTCAGGAATTGTGAGAAGAAACATGGTGTAGAGCAGTGGTTCCCAAACTTTTTTGGCCTACCGCCCCCTTTCCAGAAAAAAATATTACTTAGCCCCCTGGAAATTATTTTTTAAATTTTAATAGCAATTAATAGGAAAGATAAATGCACCTGTGGCCATCACCGCCCCCCTGGATCGCTGCAGCACCCACCGGGAGCGGTGGTGCCCACTTTGGGAATCACTGGTGTAGAGGTTAACATTCTGAACTTGAAGTCACAACTACCTGGGAATTGAATCCCTATGTCAGATACTTACTAGTTGTGTGACCCCAAGAAAGTCAAATCACCCATCAGCCTCAGTTTCCTCATTTGTAAAATGAGTATCATAATAATTGCACCTACTTCATAGGGTTGTCATAAGGATAAGAGATGAAATTATGAGATGAAGTTCTTTGCAAACTTCAAAGCTTTACATAAATCCCAGCAATTAACATCTTACATTAGAGGATCATAATAAAATTAGACAGAAGTTTAAGGGCCATCTAATCCAAATTTCTCTTTTACCAAGAGGAAACTTAGGTACAGAGTAATTAAATGATTTACCTGAATCACACAGGTAATAAATGGCAGAAAGATGATTTGCCTCTGCTTCTATATCTAGTGTTCTTTCTACCATATCATAATACAACTATCTTCATCTTCATCATCACCATCATCTACTCTCTTTTCTGGGATCACTCTCTTTGGACAATCTCAGGCAATTCTTAACTCATCAGACTTTTCTAATATATTAAACAATCTGTTTGTTACCATTCAGTTGTTTTTAGCCATGTCCAAATCTTCATAACCCATTTGAGATTTTCTTGGCAAAGATAATAGAATGGTTTGCCATTTTCTTCTCCAGCTCACTTTATGCTTGAGAAAACTGAGTCAAACAGGATTAAGTGACTTGTCCAAAGTCACACAGCAAGTAAGTATCTGAGACCACAGTTGAACTCAGGAAGAGAAATCTTCTGACTCCAAGCCTGGTACTCTATCCTCTATGCCACCTTGCTGCCAAAAAGTCTACAGTCCCTCGTATTTCCAGGTGGTGTCCTTGTACTAACTAGGCTCAACTTGACTACATTCTGAGATCAGGTGAGATTGGTTCTTTGACTCACCATAGAGGCAATATTGTGATTTGTAAAGACATTTTCTACTATTATAGTCCTCCATTCACAAATATGACCAAAAGACCAACAAGAGAGCCCATTCCTATACCACGTCCTACTTGCTTACTCATTCCAGAATGGAGATAATATTTATCATTATTTTAGTTCTTGATGCCAAGATGGAGAAAATTGCAATGGTGAGCCCAGTGATGGTCCATGGCTGGTATCTGAGGATTAGCTCACTAAATGTCATCACCAGGCTGGCTGCAGTGATGAATTTCTAGACTGCAACAGCTCTCAAAGACCTTCTTCTAAGTCACAGCGGGGTTGGTGCTCTGTTAATGGAAGGCTTCACTGATGAAATCACAGATCATCGATGAGTCGATAATTATGCTCTTGATACTTGGATGGGCCTGTGACCTCGCTGCCATGCCTTCTCTCCTACTACCAGTCAATCTTAGCCCCACTACATGCTCTCATCCTGTGTGATTTGTGTGAGGAAGGAAGTCCTCCATAGAAGATTCACTCAACCCATTTAAAATCTTCCAGGGGACCTTTATGTTTAAATTATGTCCCTTTCCTATTGGATGTCCCAAAAGTCTTAGTACAGTACTAATCTTTAATAGCTCAAGCTTTTAGAACTTAGACTATTCTGAGCCTTTTGGGACACCCTGTATCAGGCCAAATATATGAAAGTTCTTGCAAACCTTAAAACATCATATAAATGTTGTTGTTATTGTTTGTTAAATGATTATATGCTTATTATTGTTACTATTATATGTTAAATATGTGATTGATAATAGTAACAAGGAATATGTATTATATTCCTTTGTGGTAAATTTATTATTATATGAAATTCTAGCAATGTATTAACCCACACATTGCTTTCGGGTTTATTCAATTAAACAAAAATTTATTCAGGATCTACTCTGTACAAGACAGCATAATACAATGGATAGAGAACCAAACTAGGACCCAGATAGATCTGGGTTCAGGTCCTATCTCTGACATATTTGCTATGTGACTCTGGACAAGTCACTTATCCTAACAGTCCCTAATGAACTGAGGCTGTATTGTAGAAAAGAGCTGATCTGTAATGAAAATCATAGTCTCAGGCTCTTTCTTTCCCCCTCCCTCCCTCCCTCCCTCCCTCCTTTCCTCCTTTCCTCTCTCTCTCTCTCTCTCTCTCTTTCTCTCTCTCTCTCTCTCTCTCTCTCTCTCTCTCTCTCTCTCTCTCTCTTTTTCTCTCTCTTGCTTTCTTTCTCTCTCTCTCCTCCTTTGTCTGCCTGCCTGTCTGTCTGAGAGGAAATTAAGTAGTTTATTCAATAAAATACTGAACCTGGCATCAGAAAGACCTGAGTTCAAATATTGCCTCAGATACCTAACCTCACTCATTTCTAGTTTCTTTATATGTGAATATTATTAATATTAATAGTAATAGCACCTACCTCTCAGGATTGTAAGGATCAAATGAGGCATTATGAAGTGCTCTGCTATATAAATGCTAGATATTATTATTATTTAGTTATATATATAATATGTATTTGTTCAAGTAATATAAGGTTGTTTGTTGTTCAGTCATGTTCAGCTCTTCATGATCTTATTGTTTTGGTTTTCTTGGCAAAGTTACTAGAATGGCTTGTCATTTCTTTCTCTAGCTCATTTTACAGGTAAGGAAACTGAGGCAAAAAGAGTTAAGTGACTTGCTCAGGGGTCATATAGTTAAGAAATGTCTGAGGTTAGAATTTGAACTCAAGTCTTCCTGATTCTAGGTCCTGAACTCTATCCACTATGCCATCTAGTTATCCACTATAAAGAATACATTTTTATAACCGTGAGTCATAAATCAAGGTGCTGTGGTGGCATGGAAAGAGACCTGGACTTGAGACCTATGTCAGTGGACCTCATTTCAATTTATGACTGCTTTTTAATATCTGTGGTACCTTGGATATTTCACTTTTCTCTAGGCTTCAATTTCTTCATTTGACAAATGAAGGGTTTGAACTAGGATACTTCTGAGGTTCCCTGCCACCTCCAAATCCTATGGCATCCATGGACCTGAGTTTGGGGTCCTACCTTTGAACTTACCCACTGCATGACCCTGGGTAAGTCACTTAAATTTCTTGAAAATTCAGTTTTTTCATCTACAAAATCAAGCCAGTAATATTGTACTCCCTACTTCATAGGAGCGCTGTGAAGGGAGTGCCAGAGAAATGTCAATTGTCATAATATACTATAAACTTTAAAGTGCTATATAAATATGATTTATCATTATAGTGATCATTATATAGCTTTCAGCCTAACCTCTTGGGGCTAAGAAGGTTAACACACTTCTGAGATGCCCTTTTGTGGTCTTCCCACATTTTGCATAGATTCGAGCTGCCCAGAAACATTTTTACTTGTCTCAGGAACTACTTCCAGCTCAAGTTCCTCCCCCCCTTCCCCATGTTCCCAAGGGAAAAATGAAACTCTAGACAAACTTATGAGCAGAATAAATTTTCCATGATTCAGTGGCTCCAGCAAATCCATTGTGTGGCTGCTGTTCTCTGGAGGGCAAGTGTCTTCGAAGGAAAGAGCTATACATTAGCGGGAGAGCATTTGCAACAAGGCTCCTCTCACTGATGCAAGATCTGGGCTCTGCCAGGCAAAGGCCAGAGTCTGGAGCTGGTCCTCAGAGCAAAGGGGAGAGTGGGACCCCCATCCAAGGTTCCCCCTCATTTTGTCAACCTTTCAGGGGTATCCTATTTTCTGGAAAGGGCTCAATGTACTGTGAAAGCTATCAACACACTAACAGAGCTGTGACTTAGAAGGTCTCAAGAATTTCTCATCATTTTTTCTGAATGCTTAGTGAGACAGGAGTCCTTGGTTCTGAACCTTGTTCAACCACTCAGTGGCTACGTGACCTTAAGCAAGTTACTGCTCCAAATCTTAACCTCGGTATTCTCATCTGTAAAATGTGAGGGAGGGGAAGAGAATCTCTAAAGGAGCCTTAAGACCCCTTCTACCTTTAAAATATATAAAGTTAGCTAATTTTCCACCTGGTAGCGATCAATGTCATGGGAAGGTGGCATAAGTCAGTCTAATTTTAGGGCCTGTTACCCCCTGAGAGAGAGCGAGGAAATAAAATTCTATAGAACAAGGACCATAACCATCATGAAACTTTCTCTGACTTTCAATCAGGACTTTGCCCCAGGAGTGCAAACATTTAGAGAGCACTGACAGAACTTGTCTTCCTTCACTAGGGAGAAACAACTGAGCTTAGCAGTTAGCTAGAATATTTAGGTGAAATAGGAAACTATCAGGAGGATATTCTCCACCCCATCTGCTATACAAGTTGAGCTCTGGACCATTTCTACTACTTACACAGTGGTCTCCCCAACGTTACATTATCCCATTGTATTGGCATCTCTGTCTTCCTCCATGGGATGGAGTTTCTCCCTCCCACCAAAAGGCCTTGTATATTGGGTCCCAAAGATCTTCCTGGGCAGCTAGGTAGAGCAATGGATAGAGCACTGGACTTAGAATCTGAAAGACTCATTTTCATGACTTCAAACATGGCTTCAGATACTTATTAGGTGAGTGGCCCTGGGCAAGTCACTTAACTCTGGTTGCCTCAGTTCCTCATCTGTAAAATGAGCTGGAGAAGGAAATGGCAAACCACTCTAGTAGCTTTGCCAAGAAAACTCCAAATGAAGTCAATAAAAGTCAGACATAATTGATATGACTCAACTACAACAAAAAGTATTTCCTCTAGATCTCTCTCCTCTGGTCCATAGCTATTTTCCTTATGTACATTTGGTGGGGCAACCTTGGAACCTTCTGGATCTGGAATTTCTACTAAAGTCTCTGGACTTCTGGCCTAATACTCTTTCTCTTGTCCTATATTTTCCATCCCACCATCTTCAGGTGATTGTAAGCTTAAAAATTAATATACAATAGCTCCAAGTATTATATTTTATAAGATTTATTAATAATAACTTGAAAGGAAAATAAAAATGATAGAGGAAATCGGGAGCCGTGGTCATGAGAGAAGAGAGCAAGAGGGCAGAGTTACACCCAACTTATTTACCAAACTTGAGGATGCAACGTGGACAAAGGGAAAAGGATTCTGGGAGATGAAGTCCAAGGGTCCAAGATTTCTAATTACACATGAGTGAGGAGCACACAATATACTAGCAGTTGTAAATTCACAGAATCTCAGCATTAGTCCAGCCTGTTAGGGGAACAGAAACCCCATCTATAAAATCCCTGAGGAGGGGTCATTCAGCTCTGAAAACTCTCAGAGATGGGGAATCGACTACCTCACAAAGAGGAAGAGAAGGGAATATGCATTTGTATAGAGCCTAGTATGTGCCAAGTGCTTTACAAATATCACATTTGATAAATTTAACACAATAGATTCAAAAAATAGCCTCGTCTACATTGGGAAAGCTCTTGCTGTTCAAGAAGTCTGATTATTTCTGGGTCTCCATTTAGAGAGCTGTTTGGGTATAAGATGGGAGATTCTCCTCTCAGGATGGGGAAAGCCACATTTTTGGACAGTCTTGATAATGTAAGGGAAGTTTGAGAGAGCCAGCAGGAGGCCCACACAGTCTCTCTTTAAAAGAGAAGATTAAGAGTTAACCTGGAAAAGACCATCCTGTCAGCTTAAGTTGGGCACCTGGAGGGAATAGCAGAAAGCACGAATCAACTTGTAAGCCCTCTGAGATCAGAGGGAATAATCAATACAACTTTGGTAAGAACAAATTCCTTCTGTCTAATTGAATTTCCTTCTGCAACAGGACAACAGAGCTGACAGGGCAGAGAGAAGAAATAACTGAAGCCTATAGTGGATGCCAATGCAGGAGCCCAACAACCTGCAGACTAACCAAGGAGGGGAGGAGGTAGGAAAGACATCTCTCTTGTCTCTCCTTCACCTTTTATGAGTTTCAAGTCTGAACCATTCACAGGAGAGATTAGGATTTGATACCCAAAGAGGTTTTAGAGATTCTCTAGTCCACTTTCCTTATGTCCTTTCCTGCCCCTCAAAGAAAGTTTCTATAAACAGTCTGGGTGTGATGATAATTTGGGAAAGAGAAGGAGCAGGGACAAGGGCAGAAGAGAGAGGAAAGGAGAGTCATTCCCTTTTTTTTAAACCCTTATCTTCTATCTTGGAATGTGTTATAAGGGTAGGCAATGGGGGTTACATGACTTGCCCAGGGTCACACAGCTAGGAAGTACCTGAGGCCAGAATCAAACTCAGGGCCTCTCATCTTTAGGCATGGCTCTCAATCCACTGAGCCACCTAGCTGCCTCCTGTCATTCCCTTTATAGAGGACCACTTTCTGCCTCAGCAGCCAATAGAGAATTGCTTCCTCATCCCTGAAGTTCCACAGTCCTTTCAGCACTGGAGCATACTTTATCATCCCCAAAGCATCCAGGGGCTGAATGAGCAATGATGGTTCCTTAGAATCAGGAAGGGTCGCTTTGTCCATACTCTGTTTACAACCCAGTTACACACAGATGGGGAAACTGAGGCCCAGGAGAGGTTTGTGGTAGATACAAAAATCTCACAGCTGGTAAATAGCAGATCTGGGATTCCAATCCAGTTCTCCTGATTCCAAATCCAATGCTCTTTCTATTACCCAACACTACCTCTGCAGTGTTTTCTGAAACCTCTACTACAGGGTACGTATGAGGCAGAGGGGAGCTGTCATTTTCACTAACACTATCCCAGCTTATTATTAGATATGTCTAGCTTACCCAAATATCTACCAGGCAGAGAGGAGAGGGGCTGGGAGTCAAAGATGAGAAATACAGAAGAAGATAATTGGAAAACCAGCAAATAATCCATCAATAAATCCTATTATTTATTAACAGAATTCTAGTTAGCTACATACTTTAGAGGCAATGTGATGCTGGGGAAGAAAGATAGATTTAAAACCAATGGACTTCAATTCAAACCTTAAGAGACCCAGCTACTAATGACTCATGTGACCTTGGGAAATACTCTTCTCTTTGGTTCTAAATTCTCTCATCTGTAAAACAAGGGGGTTGGGCAAAATAATCTCTACAGGGTTCTTCTAGTTCTAAATTCTTTGATCTCTTAGCCTAGAAGGACTGGAATTTAAGAATACCTTAAAGCACTAAATGGCTTCGATTGGTATGTGACACCTTTTATTAATCCATAAGGCAAAGAAAACAAAGAGAGTAGGATGCATTTTTCAAAGAAAATTATATTTTTGTATCATTTAATGCACTCAGTTTTTCTAGTGCCAGTTATGGCACTGACCACAAATATAGACCTGGCTAAAATATTGACCATTGCCATGGTGATGAAAGTTGGCATTTATAGGTTTCATTAGTCACTTTCAAGACCAAACATTTTATGTGGCCTCATTGAGTTTGGGAAATGGAAGCCCAATTTGGTTTCCATAGGGCCCAGCCCAGTTTCCTTTTGGTAATAGTAATAATAACAATAATAATAACTCACATTTCATAGCACATTGCATAAATGTTTTCCTTATTAGAGCCCCATGAGATTCATGATAACAATAATAACACAATGACAACAACAATATAATAATTCATATGTATACTGAACTTCACAGTTTAATAAGTATGTTTTTTTCTTCTCACATAACCCTATAAAATAAAATACTTTACCTCATTTCAAAGATGAGGAAACAAAACCAGAGATGTCAAATATCTTGTCTACAGGCACTTAGTTGGTAAGGAGAAGCATTACTGATATGTGTATATATAATGCATATGTATATATTTACAGATATAGAGTGTATATATGCATGTGTATATATAAAATATGAATCATGTTGAGTGTTAAGTCAATTTGATATAGTGAGAGAACACTGGTTCTCAAATTCAGAAAGTCCCTGATTCCAATTTTGTCTCTGACATTTGTTAGCTCTGTATCTCTAGGAAAGTCTCTTAAATAGTCAGTGCTGTAGGCAGCTCTATAGTCTTTAAGATGATAACTCATGGAGAAGGAGCCAAGCTACATTGGTACAAAACATTTCCTCACCTGAGAATTCCCTATAACAATGAAATCACATGTCTAACTTTTGTTTTCTATGTCTCATATTTTTAGTTATTAAGTAACAAACACAATTTATAAAAGAGGAAACTGAGTCACCAAGAGGGGAAGTGAATTGTCCAAAGTTGGGATATCCATGACTGTCAAGGTTGGGGGCAGATAGGTGGCTCATTGAATTGAGATCTACAGACAGGAGGTCCTAGGTTCAAATCTGGCCTCAGACACTTTCTAGCTGTGTGATGACCTTGGGCAAGGCACTTAACCCTCATTGCCTAGCTCTTCTGCCTTGGAACTAATACATAGTATTGTTTCTAAGACAGAAGGTAAGGGTTTAAAAAATATAAAAATCAAGGTTATGACCTAAGCTTATTTTTCTTGACTTTTGGGCATGTGGTATTCTCATACACACACACTTTCTCTCATACCTGTTAGGTGCCCAATAAATGTGAAAATGAGTTGAACTGACTTGAATAAAGTTGAACTGATTGAAGACAACATCCAGGGTCTGGTGAGGATTGAAGCTGTGGATAGATCAGATTTGAGGATTTGGGTCTCTGTTTTCCTTCAACATCAGGAGACATGGCTATCTCTGTTGCTGAGTTCTTGGAGTCTTGAGCTAGGAATTCAAAATCATTTTATCGGAATTACCACTTAGGTAGAATTCAGAGTTTTCCTAGTATAATATACCTCTCTGGGGGCCTCAGTAGGATTAAAGAAAATATACAGTGAAGCTCATTTACATCAGTTTTTCAAAGCTCCAGAAGTTTAAGGGAAACATCATTAGCTGGAAGAAACCCAGCACCAATGATACCTCTAATGAAACTTTCTAATGTGAAAGTCAATATGAAGGAAAACACCACATGTAGAAGCCACATATTGAGCCAGGCTCCCTAGGGATCATTTCTTCCTCAGCTATTCCTGGAGAGGGGTGGGGAGGGGAAAGGGAAGCTGCCATATGAACTCTTAAAGAGAAGAGGAACCAAAAAGAACAGTTACCATCGCTCTTTGAAGTGGGGCTGTAAGTATTGCAAATGCCAGCTTACTCTGACTTAAGTCTACAGGATAAGCAAAATAATGAAGCGATGGGTAAATTAACACGAAATATTCTGCCTTTCATATGATGGACCTGATAATTTTTGTAAGCCCTCTGAGTGATGTAGCTTCAATTTAAAGAGTCACTATTATTATCATTATTATTATTTACAAGAGGCAGCATTGTGTAATGGATAGAGAACTGACCTACAAGTCAAGAAGACTTGAGTTCAACTCCTATTTCAGACACGTATTTACTGAGTGACCCTGGGACAAGTCACAACTTTTCGGTGCTGTAAGCAACTCACTAGGACTGTAAGTTGTAAGCCAGCCTGCATTGATAGAGGGAGTTCTCTCACCTGGGAGTTCCCTATAGTAAAGAAATCGCATGTCCAGTCCCTATCCCCGATGACCATCATTATTGTTGCAACGAGGGTCAGTTCCATTCTGCTTAGCTTTAGCTAAGTCAAATATGATCATAGTAAAGGTGGAGAATGGACTCAAATGGTTCTGTTTGTGACTATTTTCAAGAGACACATTTCTCTCAGATTGGTGACATTTATAACAAGGAGGCTGTCATTCATGTATACATCACTGTAGTTTTCATTTTTAATAACTATTACTTCTACCTGTGGACCTGTAGAACCAAGAGAACAGAATCCCGTTGCCTACTGATGGCTACTGGTGATTATTTTTTTTGGTCATATCAAGCCATGAAATAAATGAAAAAATATTTAAATGATCATTGGTCTTGATGGCCCCTTCTTTTACCACAATCATGGCAAAGCAGCATAAAAGTGAGCAGAGGATGCTAACATTATTTTAACTCTAGGTACTCAAAATATGAAATGATTGTCTGAGAATTAATGAGTCATATGCTACTAGTGGAAATAAACCTTGAACGTCTTGACCTTTCTACTATAAGGAAAAGCAGGAGATGAAGAAGTTGCAGCTAAATGGAAAGATGGTTCTCCTCAGAGAGTCAAATAAGGGAAGAGGAAAAGCTGTTTTCATTTTATGTCAGAGGCAACAAGAAACATTATCTCTTGGAACACTTGGTCCTCTGCTACAGAGGATGAAAGGAGAAAAATATATGAAGGACTTGACAAGATACTCTAACTTAAATTAATATTATCTTGAGCGTGACTTCAGTGTGAAGTTACTCCTAGGTGAGGACAGTGGAAAATGTATTGGAAAATGTGGTTCAGGATCATGAAACGAAGGAGGCCAACCTCTTTTTCGTCTGAAGTCTCAGGAGCGTATATCCTATATATTCTTCATGATGCAAGTCAGAAGCCATTGAATATGATAAATATCAATAAAAGAACACAAATAAGATTACTTAACAGTTAAGAATGGTTGGTTGTTGATGTGGGAATCATTTCAGAACCAGTTGTCTGCATGTGGTTACATTAATAATAAAACTTTAAAATATTTGTTGGTCTCATTTAGGTGGCCCTGCCATGTCCTTGGGTTAGATGGCATCAGGACAATGTTCATTCACATGTAGGAGAATTTGGAGGACATCGTCATCTTTCTGTGTTCAGTGCTCAGAAAATTTCAAGAAAATGGCAAACACTTTTGGAAAATAAAGAATGTTCTATTTCATATTTTGGTAGCAAGAAGTTAGGTAGATACAGTGTTGGACCTGAAGTCAAAAATATGAGTTCAACTCTGAGTTCAGTTTCTTCATCTGTAAAATGGAATAATAGGAATATCTTCTTCCCAAGATGGATAAAATGAAATAATAGAAAGAGGCAGCATGGTGTATTGCAAAGGGCACTGGACTTAGAGCCATGAAGACTAGGTTCAAATTCCACCTTAGACAATTACCAGATGGGCAAGTAATTTTACTTCTGTATATCTCAGTTAATTCAACTATAACACAAATTAGAGATTTACTGAACATAACTCATTTTGCTTGTATCACAGAATCTTACATAATCTTTCCACATTAATGGGAGGTACTTTGTTCAAGAAGAGTCTGTTAGGCTACATTTTGTTCTACCAAATCAATCCTAGCACTCCTACATTGGGAAGACACTCTTTATGTATATGCAGGTCCTACTGAACTCTGTTCTCTTACCGAATCAAGCTGAGAAAACAAGAGTATCTTATTTCGTCTATGAACCCCAAGGTCTTGGGTGGAACTGACACCAAATTCCCTGTCCTATCCCCTACTTCTCTGCTTGCCAGCAATGGACCTAGCAGGACAAGGCTCCAGTCCCAGTCCTTCTTCAGGATAGTATTTGGAAACTTTTTTGCCCTAGAATCTAATGCCATGCCAAAAAGCACTATATCCTTTGCCTTGCTTCACCTAATAATCTCAGTGAATTAAAAATAGCCCTCAGCAATCAATCATCAAGTATTCAGAGAGAAGATCTTTTACCAACAACAACTTGTTCTTGGACATCCTCAACTGACCAAAAGTTGAGCCTAAAATTCCCACTACAGTGGGTTGAGGCAACAAAGGATTACCTCAGAAAGGGAATATAAAACTATATCTACATTGGGGGCAGTGAGGTGGCTCGGTGGATTGAGAGCCAGACCTAGAAATGTATGGTCCTGGAATCAAATTTGGCCTTAGACACTTCTTAGCTGTGTGAACCTGGGAAAGTCTTTTAAACCCCATTTCCTAGCCCTTCTCACTCTTGTGCCTTAAAACCAATCCACAGCAGTTGTTCCAAGACAGAAGGTAAGGGTTTTGAAAAAATCTACATTGAGAAACACAAAAGTAAAGATGATGCCTACTCAGGTAGAGAGAAGGCTTAGGACAAAAAAACAATAGAGTTGCTATTCTCTTAGTTCATGTTTGTTTTTTCTGCCAAGGAAAAGTCTTAGAATTGGAAAGAACATAACAAAAACAGCTCTTGGTAGTTGGTACCCAAGATGTGTTTGGAGATAGTAAGAAAGCACCTAGTCTTTTTCTATGATGAATTCAAGCCACCAGCCTAGAAGAGCTATATCTTCAACTACTTTATGTCCTGGCCAATATGATAGCTGATCCATCTTCCAAAAATCTTAAAAAGATCATTCAGAATGTGATCAGGACTACAGAACTACGGTAGGGAAAATATTGTTCCTATTTCCAAATGAAGAAGAGAAGGAAGTCTATATGTTATAGGTTTTTAGAGTGTGACTTCTTTCCTGGCAAAATTCTAGAATGTATTATTGAAGGGATGATTAATGGACACAAATCCACATAGCATGATATACTATGTCTTTGCTTCAGGGCCTGGAAAATTAGAAGACCCAACAACTTGAGACATATCTTTCTTGTTGTTTGGTCTGCAGGAAGATGAGTGTTCCTGAATTCAAATCTCGCCTCTGACACTTACTAGCTCTGTAAGTCATTTACTAGCTGGTCAAATCACTTAACCCTGTTTGCCTCAGTTTCCTCATATGAAAAGTGAGCTAGAGATGGAAATAGTAAACTGCTTAAGTACCTTTGCCACAAAACCCCCAAATGGGGTCCTGAAGAGCCAGACATGATTGAAACAAATGAACAATTCATTCTTTTAGCAAAGTATAAGAAAATGAATCTGGGAGCTCAGAGGTTGGCAGAGGAGATGAGGAGAGGAGGCTTGTGTTCCACTAACTATGATGACAGCATATTGACTGTAGTATGTCAACTAGGCAGTTTGGTATTGTAGAGAGGGTACTGTATGTAGAATTAGAGGACCTGGGTTCAAATTCTAGTTTGGAACCTTACCATCCTCTCAGATATAGTTTCCTCAACTATAAAATCAGGGGATTGGATTAAGTTAGTGGTCAAACTCAAATAGAAATGGGGGGCTTCTATTCTGTACATAAAGATCCCTGCAGATTGACTTGGAAAACTATAAATTAGTATCATCTATGTTTTATTGTATTCTTGTTTTGTTAAATATTTCCAAATGTATTTTAATCTAGTTCTCATGTTTGACTCTTCTGAATTAGATGACTACTAAGGGCCCTTTAAGCTTTAAAACTATGATCTCACAAAGACATGTCAAACCTGACCCATCTTATTCCCTCTTGACAGATGCTTCTTCTTTCCACTCTTTCTAGGTGAATTGGTCTGCTACAAGCAGTCATCTTCCCCCACCTTCCAGGAGAGGGTAAGTAACCCTAGTACAATACAAGAATGGCAAAGCCTCTCCAGTGTAATAGAGTATGGGGACCAAAATCCAGCTGGCTGAGTTAGATGACTTCTAAAGACCCTTCCAACTTTTATCCCTTTGGCCATTATACTAATTCTCCCTGTCATTTGACTGAATTTATCTTAAGGATTCCTTAAATCAATTTCATATTATGAAGTCCAAAGTTGACTTGAGGGTTTATTTATATAGCATCTTTATTTTATTTATTTTATATTATATTTATATAGCATATATATTTCATATTATATTTATATAGTATATATATAAGCAAATGCTATGCTTAATGCCTTACTCAGGAACTTCAATAAACACAAAGTTATCTCCTCAGAGTTTTTAGTGTCTCAGATCATCAACGTTGTCTACTTTCTTGACCTTTACCAACCCTCTGAATCTATCCATAGGAATGGTCACACCTTATATAACCTGAATGTTAGCTGAGACCCCTAGGCCTCTCTCTTCTGATAGATGCACTAAATTCAATCTTGAAAGCTTCTCTAATTTTCTCTGCAATTCTTTGTCCTCAAATAGAAGTTTCTGTTGGGAATGTCAGAAAGAATTTGTTTTCTCTAATATCTTCAGGCCCTTGGAAACAGTAGATTTCCACAGTTTTACCAAAATAAAAACACCAAGTTTGTTAAAGGTATGTAAAGAACAAAAGGAATTATGTTCTATGAACTTTTATTGAAGTGCTAGTTTCCCCTCCTACCTCCACTTTGCCATTCAATAAACTTCCTGCCACCTTGAACTCCAATCTGAAATCACTAAGCACTCTTGATATTTCCCTCTAGAGATGTCTCCCCAGAGTTCCAAGTTCACCATGTCTAAAACTAAATATGCTGTGCCCCCCAAAATCTACTCTTCCTCAAACTTTCTATTTTTGTCAATAGCATCAGCATCCTTCCAGTTATCCACATACATCACCTTAAGGTCATCCTTGATTGATCCTTCCTTCTTCCTCAACCCTCATATCCAATCAGTTCACCAAATCTTGCTGATTGTGCCTCTGTTACATCTCATATCCAGTCTCTTTTCTCTACTGATATAGTTACTTTGCACATTCAGATCCCTATCACCTCTTGCCTGGACTAATACAACAATCTTCTAACTTGTGTCCCCACTTCTTGTCTCTTCACAAATCTAGTTCCTACTTATGAGAAAGAACACTATCCACATCCATAGAAAGAACTGTGGGAGCAGAAACACAGAAGAAAAACAACTGCTTGATTACATGGTTTGGTGGATTTATGATTGGGGATGTTGACTCTAAATGATCACTCTATTGCAAATATTAATAATATGTAAATAGATCTTGATCACCAGCACATGTAAAACCCAGTGGAATTGCATATTGGCTATGGGAGGGGGTGGGAGGAGAGGAGGGAAAGAAGATGAATCATGTAACTATGGCAAAAAAAATCTAAATAAATAAATTAATTAAAGGAGCTCAAAGCAGAAAATAAATAAATAAAACCAATCTAGTTCTTACATTACTGCCAAAATAATCTCTCTGAGTCCCCCAGTTTGATCTTGTAACCATGTTGCTTGAAATTTATCTTGCTCATATGATAAAATATGAATCCTCAGTCTGCTATTTAAATCCGTCTATAATCTGTCTCCAACCTACCTTTCCAGAATTATTTCCTATTGCTCTCCTTTGTATATCCAAATGCTCCATCTGGTCAATAGCTACAAGTACCCTGAAAATGATCTCCTATATTCCATCTTCTTGCCTTTGCCCAGTATAAGGATGATATTAGAAAATAGGTCTTGTTATATTAGTTTAGAGATAAGAAGTAGAGAAGCTGGCTTGAGAAAGAATTGGAGTTTGAAGCAGATATGAGACAGTGCCAATTTCAAATGCTGACAGTTTAACCATTTTTCTGTGACAGTTACTCTCAGTGGCAGTTGGTCTCTGGCAGTTGGCAGAGTCACACACAGAGACTCTTTCTCAGGGCTGGAGGAGGTAACATCTTTGCTTCTCTCTCTCACTGTCTGAGGGAAAGACCTGAAGAAGCTTAGTGTTTTCTTTTCTAACTTGGGAAGACCAATGAAAGACCTGGTCTTTGGTTTGGACTCTGAGTCTGCTAAGGCTCAGATTTCTAACTTGATTCTTGTTGAGTCTCAACAAGCCTTTGTTATTTTTATAACTTGAAGGTGAGGTTAAGAATTAAAAGGATATTATTGTTAGCTTATTTAGAATAGTAAAAATTTCAGTTAGTCAGATCAGGAAGGATTAGTGTAGCCTGTGAAAACAGGAGAAGTGGTTCCTTGCAGAACTAGAGAGTTTTATTCGGGTGGAGTTAGAAGCCCTTAGAGCAGTGGTTCCCAAACTTTTTTGGCCTATGTTGTAATTAAAGACCTGATACTCCTATCTATTAGATGTAGATGAAGATAAAGTATAGAAAGAGGATAGCAGGACACCTTTCTCCTTTATAACAGTTGCCCAGGTAGGATCCTTTAGGTCAATGGATGATATCCCTTCAGGATCCACCTGGGATTAATTGATATTATTTACTGGGCTCTTTAGCTGGGTGATGTTGGAATCTGACTGCATCTCTCCCTTCCCAAAAGCTTTGAATAACCAATTAAGGAAGGTACTTTAAAACTTTGAATGTATTTGGCAAAGAAGGATAATGGTATGGGATAGAGGTATTGGGAGACCCTAGTTAAATGATAATAATGAATCTCTAAACTGTAGGCAAGTAAAGGACTTAAGATGATAGCTTCTCTCTGGTACAGCCTGGCCAGAGCCACACCAGAGTTGGCAAACTGCTGTATAATCTTTCAGCTTCTACTTCATTTGATGATAAACCTAACCATTTGAGATATCCACCCCTTTCCACCCTCTTCTTCTTCTCCTGCCTACTTCCCGGATCCCTCCCTGGTCCTGGGAAACTTAGATGACTAAGATGATTGACTTCCTAATATCTAGGGGCAGTAGAATCAGAGATGGTGGTCTAGATACATGTTGTTGATGGTACAGGAACAAATAGGAGGAGCTTACAGGGTTGAGTCTGCAAGTCTCAATCCCACCAAGACCAGGATCCACTGATCTCCGGTCTCAGGAAAAGACAAGAACCAAGAACCTCTGCCAGGGCTACCAGAGTGGTTTTATACACCACCCCCCCCCCCAGGCCAACTGCCCTCTCCTGTCCGCATGCCTCTCTGGGAACATTCCGACATCCAACTGATCCACCTGTCAATCATTGTGTGAACTCCTAGCTCCCAGAGATATAACACCTACCACCCCCTTTCCAGAAAAAATATTACTTATCCCCCTGGAAATTAATTTTTTAAATTTTAATAGCAATTAATAAGAAAGATAAATGCACCTGTAGCCATCACCACCCCACTGAATCACTGCAGCATCCACCAGTGGGTGGTAGCACCCACTTTGGGAATCACTGCCTTAGAGTTAGAAATCCTTTTTTATCCTTATATATTTCAATAAATATTTTATTTTTCATAAAAAGAGTCTCTTTAGTGTCCTTGCACCTGGCCCTGAAAAGAATTTCATTTATGAGCTTCACTGATATAAACTGAAGATACTTTGTTAGTACAGCAAGCAGAATATCTAAAATCAGTTTATAACCAATAATCAATACTTTACCTATTATTTTTATGTTCATGTACTTTTTATTTTTACACCAGGGTGTTGCCCCCATGTCTGAATTGCACTCCTTCCTCAGCTTTACTTCTTAGAATTATTAACTCCCTTCAAGGTTTAGCTGAGGTGTCAACTATTACGTAGAACCTTTCCTGAGCCACCTAAATATTAATGTTATCTTCCTGACAATCACCTCATAAGTCCTGATCTGTGCTCACATGATACCTCCTTTCCCAGCAAAATATAAGCTCCTCAAAGGGAAGGGCCTCTTCATAAACTAACATAGTGGTTTGTATAGAATTAGCATTTAAATGTTTGTGGAGTTGAGGTGAGGACAGGTAGATGTGAATAATATCTGGGATTACCCAGAGCATCATGAGATTACAGACATGTGGAAGGGTACAAAGCAGAGATATTCCCCAATAATGCTTTATGGAAGAATGCAATACCATGATCTGTGAAGAATCAAAATTACAAGTGATTCAAGGAGAGCAGATGGATGGCTCAGTGGATAGAGTGCCAGGCCCAGAGATGGGTTCAAATATGACCTGACACTTCCTAGCTGTATGACCTTAGGCATTTCACTTAATTCCAATTGCGTAGCCCTTATCACTCCTTCGCCTTGGAATCTATACTTAGTATTGATTCTAGGACAGAAAGCAAGGCTTTTAAAAAATAAGTGAGGGGCAGCTAGGTGGCTCAATGAATTGAACCAAGCCTAGAGATGAGAGGTCTTGAATTAGAATCTGGCCTCAAATACTTCCTAGCTGTGCGGGCAAGTCACTTAACCCCCATTGCCTAGCCCTTACCACTCTTCTGCCTTGGAATCAATACACGGTATTGATTCCAAGACAGAAGGTAAGGATTTTTAAAAGATAAGCGATCCAAAGAAAATTGTAATGATGATGTATTATAAATGTGAGCAGTATAGTCCTAATTGTATCTTGCATATGAAAAGCAGCATGAAAGACATCATTAAGGATTTATGTTTTTTAAAGGATAGCAGATCTAGAGCTAGAAGGAGCTTCAGAGGTTAGTGAGTCCATCTCTCTCAATTGTCAAGAAAATCGAAGGCCTTAGAGATGAAGTCATCTAAGTAATATCAGATCCAAGATTTGAACCCAGGTCCTCTGACTTCAAAACTGTTGCTTTTCCGACTCTATCATACCACCACTAAAGAGATGGATCACTCACATAGGGAAAAGGAAACTTCCATGGGAGATTTAGGGAAGGAAAAGAATGAAAATCCCAGGAAATGAGTTGAACTCTACCTAATTAAATGAGCTGAAGGACTCATTGAAATAAATATGCCTTCCAGCCTTCTGCCTAACCAGTTTGCCATCTTCTCTCTATTCACTGGACTAAGAACCCTCCAAATTAGACCTCCCTCACATAGGAAAGTTATCTTCTCAGCTTTGGAACTCCACTCTGGGGCTGAGCTATCTTGATTGGTGGGTGAGTGAATAAGTACAACTCATCCAACTGACTACATCTACTCAGCTTACTTCACTCACTCTACCAACCATCCAGCCTTGACATTTTGCCATATGTAGATGCAAGGAGCATTTACATGGCAAAATGGATAGAGTACCAGGCCTGGAGTCAGCAAGACTCATCTTCCTGAATTTAAATCTAACCTCAGACACTTCCTAGCTATGTGATCCTGGACAAGATACTTATCTTTGCCTGAGTTTCCTCATCTGTCAAATGAGCTGAAGAAGGAAATGTAAACCCCTCCAGTACCTCTGCCAAGAAAACCCTAAGTGGATTTGCAAAGAGTTGGACACAATTGAAGAACAACTGAAGATGAGTAGCATCCTTCCTTTTACCCCAATCTATCCTGTTCCTTCTCTCCTGTCAACCTTTCTCTCTAAGATCAATTATCAAATCAATGTTCCCATTGCTTCTGGAAAGACGATGACAATAGTTACTTATAACACCACTTACTCTAGATTAAAACTCCATTTCCTGAAAAGGAAAGACTTCCTGGTTAAGATGGCGGCAGAGTAAAAAGCAGCTGCTTAACCTCTCCTAACTGAAACATATAGGACTCCTCAAGAAGACCTAAAAAGAAATCCAGAGGAGAGAAGGGCACACAACAGGGCGCAGCAGTGGAGGTACGTGGAATCAGAGCATTTCCATGCTATAAAGGGGTGAAACACCTCTCACTAAAACGCAAGCTGAGCAACCCCCTCCTCTACCCCACCCCACCTACAATGCCAAAGCCAACATACACAATAGTTAGAGCAAGTTTGGGGCACGCTTTAAGTCCTTGTCAGCTACCTGTGATCACCAGGGCCTGCTCCTGAGAGCAGCAAGACTTAAGACCCCAAGAAGCTAAAGAACACGTGGACTTTGAACACAGACCCTGAGTGCAGGCACAAGTGCGGGCGTGGATGCAAGCCCAGACATGGATCCTGAGCTCAGACAAGGAATTGGATCTTGAGTCCAGGCGTGGACCTTGAGTGGGGACCCAGTGAAGAGGGGTGCACAACTGTGGAAAAATAAAAAGAAGTCAAAAGACTGACAAAATAGAAGGAAACATGAAATATCTCAATGAGAAAGTGACAAACCAAGAAAACAGGTCTAGAAGAGACAATCTGAGAATCATTGGTCTTCCTGAAAAGGCAGAAATTAATAGAAATTTGGACTCCATACTAAAAGAAAATATTCAGCAAAATTGCCCTGAAATTCTACAAGAGGGAAATATAGACATTGAAAGGATCCATAGATCACCCTCTAGACTAGACCCAGAAAAGACAACCCCTAGGAATACAATAGCCAAATTCAAGAGCTTCTAAGTAAAAGAAAAAATTTTATAAGAAGCCAGAAAATGACAATTCAGATATCAAGGAGCACCAATCAGGATCACACAGGATCTGGCAGCTTCCACACTAAAAGGCCGCAAGGCTTGGAATATGATATTCAGAAAGGCAAGAGAACTGGGTCTACAACCAAGGATCACCTACCCATCAAAACTGACTATATACTTCCAGGGGAAAGTTTGGGCATTCAACAAGACAGAAGATTTCCAAGTATTTGCACAGAAAAGACCAAGACTAAATGGAAAGTTCGATATCCAACCACAAAAATCAAAAGAAACATGAAAAGGTAAATAAGAAAGAGGGGAAAGAAAGAAAACTCGTATTTTTTAAATTTGCCTCTTTAAAGGCTTCAATATGATCTAATTATTGGTATTCTTATGTGGAGAAATGCTATGTATAATTCTCTGTAAGGAACTCTAGTCACTATTATAGTATTCACTATTATAGTAATTAGAAGAATTATTCATAGGGAGAGTTTGGAATATTAAATGGTCTAAGATGATATGGGGGTGGGAAAGAGGGAGGCGAATAGTAGAGGACACCAAGAGAAACTTGAATGAATAAGAAAAATAGGATATCCTATTACACACAAAGTGAGCATGGGAAGAAGAGGGCATGAATACTGTTATAAGAAGGAGAGGAAGAGAGCATTAAGAGGTAATATTTAAACCTTACTCTCGGTGTAATTAACCCTGAGAGGGAAGAGTAACTTTATCCATTAGGATATAAAACTCTATCTAACCCTACTGAGAAAGTCAGAAGGTATAAACCAAGGGGAGCAAAATAATAAATGTAACATTCTAAGATCATAATGCAATAAAAATAATAATTACTAAGGGCACCTGGACAGGCAAATCAAAAACTAATTGGAAATTAAATAATATGATTCTCCAAAACCAGCTAGTCAAAGAAGAAATCATAGAAATAATTAACAATTTCATTGAAGAGAATGACAATGAAGAAACATCCTACCAAACTCTGTGGGATGCAGCCAAGGCAGTACTCAGAGGTAAATTTATATCCTTGAGTGCATATATTAACAAATTGGGGAGGTCAAAGATTAGTGAATTGGGCATGCAACTTAAAAAATTAGAAAGCGAGCAAATTAAAAATCCCCAGATGAAAACTAAATTAGAAATACTAAAAATCAAGGGAGAAATTAATATAATCAAAAGTAAAAGAACTATTGAATTAATAAATAAGACTAGAAGCTGGTATTTTGAAAAAACAGATAAAATAGACAAAGTACTGGTCAATCTAATAAAAAAAGGAAAGAAGAAAACCAAATTGACAGGATCAAAGATGAAAAGGGAGACCTCACTTCAAATGAAGGGGAAATTAAGGCAATCATTAAAATTATTTTGCCCAATTATATGGCAATAAATATAGCAATCTAGGAGATATGGATAAATATTCACAAAAATACAAATTGCCCACATTAATAGCAGAAGAAATAGAATACCTAAATAATCCCATATCAGAAAAAGAAATTGAACAAGCCATCAAAGAACTCCCTAAGAAAAAATCACCAGGGCCTGATGGACATACAAGTGAACTCTATCAGACATTCAAAGAGCAACTAATCCCAATACTATATAAATTATTTGATATAATAAGCAAAGAAGGACTCCTACCAAATTCCTTTCATGACACAAATATGGCACTGATTCCAAAGCCAGGTAGATCAAAAACAGAGAAAGAAAACTGCAGACCAATCTCCCTAATGAACATAGTTGTGAAAATTTTAAATAGAATATTAGCAAAGAGACTCCAGCAAGTGATCAAGAGGATCATCCACCATGATCAGGTGGGATTTATACCAGGAATGCAAGGATGGTTCAACATTAGGAAAATCATCCACATAATTGACCATATCAACAATCTAAGAAACAAAAATCACATTTTTATCTCAATAAATGCTGAAAAAGCTTTTGAAAAATACGGCACCCATTCCTATTGGGAACCCCGGAAAGTATAGGAATAGAAGGACCTTTCCTAATAATAATAAATAGTATATACCTAAAACCATCGAGAAGCATCATATGCAATGGGGATAAATTAGAAGCCTTTCTAATAAGATCAGGAATGAAACAAGGATGCCCATTATTTCCTCTATTATTTATCATTGTACTAGAAACACTAGCAGTTGCAATTAGAAAAGAAAAAGAAATTGAAGGTATCAAAATAGGCAATGAGGAGACTAAGCTATCACTCTTTGCAGATGATATGATGGTTTACTTTAAAAATTCTAGAGAATCAACTAAGAAGCTTGTAGAAATAATCAACAACTTTAGCAAAGTTGCAGGATACAAAATAAATGCACATAAATCATCAGCATTTCTATATATTTCCAACACACTAGAACAGCAAGAGGTAGAACGAGAAACACCATTTAAAATCACCCTAGACAATATAAAATACTTAGGAATCTATCTACCAAAACAAACACAGGAGTTATATGAAAACAACCAAAAACACTTTCCAAACAACTAAAACTAGATCTAAACAATTAGAAAAATATTGATTGATCATGGGTAGAATGAGCTAACATAATAAAAATGACCATTCTACCCAAATTAATTTACTTATTTAGCACCATACCTATCAAACTACCAAAAAATGTTTTACTGAATTAGGAAAAACTATAACAAAGTTCATCTGGAATAACGAAAGATCAAGAATATCAAGGGAAATAATGAAATAAAAATGTGAAGGAAGGGGACCTAGCAGTACCAGATATTAAACTGTACTATAAAGCAGCAGCCATCAAAACGGTATGGTACTGGCTAAGAGAAAGAAGGGAGGATCAGTGGAATAGACTTGGGGTAGGTGACATCAGCAAGACAGTGTATGATAAACCCAAAGAGCCCAAATTTTAGGACAAAAATCCACTATTTGCCAAAAACTGCTGGGAAATTTGGAAAACAATATGGGAGAGATTAGGCTTAGATCAACGTCTCACACCCTACACCAAGATAAATTCAGAATGGGTGAAAGGCTTGAATATAAAGAGGGAAACTATAAATAAGTTAAGTTAAGGTAGAATAGTTTACTTGTCAGATTTCTGGAAAAGGAAATATTTTAAAACCAAGCAAGAGTTAGAGAAAATTATAAAATGTAAAATAAATTATATCAAACTAAAAAGCTTTAGTACAAACAAAAACAATGTAGCCAAAATCAGAAGGGAAACAACAAATTGGGAAAAAATCTTTATTACAAAAAAAAAACTCTGACTGGGGTCTAATTACTCAAATATACAGGGAGTTAACCCAATTGTATAAAAAATCAAGCCATTCCCCAATTGATAAATGGGCAAGAGACATGAATAGGCAATTTTCAGGTAAAAGAAATCAAAAGTATCAATAAGCACATGAGAAAGTGTTCTAAATCTCTAATAATTAGAGAAATGCAAATCAAAACAACTCTGAGGTATCACCTTGCACCTAGTAGATTGGCTAAAATGAAAGAAGGGGAGAGTAATGAATGCTGGAGGGGATGTGGCAAAACTGGGACATTAATGCATTTCTGGTAGAGTTGTGGACTGATCTATCCATTTTGGCTGGCAATTTGGAACTATGCTCAAAGGGCTAAAAAAGAATGCCTGCCTTTTGATCCAGCCATACCATTGTTGGGCTTGTACCCCAAAGAGATCATAGATAAACAGACTTGTACGAAAATATTTATAGCTGCACTTTTTGTGGCGGCAAAAAACTGGAAAATAAGGGTATGCCCTTCAATTGGGGAATGGCTGAACAAATTGTGGTATATGCTGGTGATGAAATACTATTGTGCTCAAAGGAATAATAAAATTGAGGAATTCCATGTGAACTGGAAAGACATCCAGGAATTGATGCAGAGCAAAAGGAGCAGAGCCAGAAGAACATTGTACACAGAGACCAATACACTATGGTAAAATAGAATGTAATAAACTTCTGTCCAACAGCAATGCAATGACCCAGGACAATTCTGAGGGATTTATGGAAAAGAATGCTACCCGCATTCAGAGGAAGAACTACAGGAGTGGAAACAGAAGAAAAACAACTGCTTGAACACATGGGTTGAGGCAGACATGATTGGGGATGTAGACTCGAAATTACCACACCAATGCAACTCTCAACAATTTGGAAATAGGTCTTGATCAATGATACATGTTAAAACTAGTGGAAATACACATCAGCCATGGGGGGGGGATTTTTGGGGGATGAAGGAGAATGTAAGAGCATGAATTATGTAACCATGTTAACTTTTCTAAAAAATAAATATTAATAAATGTTTAAAAAAATAAAAAAATAAAACTCCATTTCCTGGTAATGACCTTCTTCTATATATTGCCTCTCACTATTAGAATTTAAGCCTTTTGAGAGCAGATTGTATTCATGTTCCCAGTGCTTGGCACACAGATACTTTTAGCAATTTTTTTTCATTCATCTAATTTACACAGTGCTTTTACAAAGCTACTACAAAATTATGAAATTAGGCAGCACTCTTGTTTTTGTCAATCTGTCCATCATTCTTATAATTCATTACACTAGCACATAATATCTGAATTAATTCCTCTCCTAGAACCTAAATTTCCCTCTCTGAAAAATGAGTCTGAGTATATCATTTCTAGGGTCCCTCTTAGTTCTGGGCAGTTGGGCCTGAATCCCAGCTCTGACACTTCCTCATTTTGTGACCCTGGTCAATCTCACCTTTCTTGGCCCCAGGCTTCCTATTAGTCAAAAAGACTTATTCACACATTGCATTTATAATGTCATTTTAAGTTTTGCAAAGCACTTCATAGACATTATCTCACTTGATTCTCATAATAATCTTGTCAAGTTACAAATTAGGGAAGTGAGGCTGAGAAAAATTAATTGACTGACTCAGTTTCACATGACTGGTAATAATACTTCTACTCCCTACATAAAGATGTTGTGGGAAAATGCTTTGCAAACTTAAAGTACTAGGGAAATAGGTGCCATTATGATCATGAAATAAAAATCAAGCAGCCCCCACATACTGACAGGTCTTTACAGAATTCTAAGTGTTTTGCATAAAAAAACTAATCTAAGAAAAATTCCAGTAGATAGCAGAACTAATAATTTCTTTCCATTTTTTTAATGCCCCATATTCGAATACTACATTTTCCTTGTGAAAACAGGTAGAGGACAATTAGCTAAGAACAGTTTTGCCTAAAGGTGCTATTTCCCAACTTGAAATCATCACAGGAGATCACATTTAATCAGATCTAATTTTGCACTATTAATGTCATTGTTGGGTGACAGAATTGGCAACCACAGATAACAGGCCCAACTTTAGAGGTCTTCCTGTCATAGCAATAAAGGCAGGACCTAGCCAGAGAATCCTGTATTCTCCCTGAAAATCTTTTTGTCTCAGAAGGGCACAGAATTCACCCAACTCCAGCTGGTTTACCTAACCCCTCACAAGATCAATTCTCTGGTCAGTCATGACTTATTCTGACAAAACTGTATCCTATGGGAGCTGTTCTTATAGAAGAACAGAAAGGAGGTATGAATGCCTTCAGATTCTCTCTCTTTATTGTTAAAGTTTTTCTTTCTTTTATTTAATTCTAACTGTTTACAAATCAAGGAAGTTTTAAAAAATCTGTAGCCAAGCAGCTTATTTCATATTTTGATTGTTTTATTTTCAGGATGAAGAGGAGTCAATTTTCTTTTATAAAAATTTATTCATTATTTTGAACATTTTTTTACTTGGAATTCCAAATTTTCTCCCTCCTTCTCATCTCTCCCCCTCCCACTGAGAGGGCAAGCAATATATATTAATTTTACATGTGAAATCATGTAAAACATATCTTATAGGAGTCATGTTACAAGAAAATAAAGTGAGAAAATTATTCTTCAGTTTGCACTGTTTATCAGTTATATTTCTGGAGGTGGATAGTATTTTCATTATGAGTCCTTTGGCATTGTCTCAAATCATTGTTTTGATCAGAGTAGCTACATCTCTCACAATTGATCATCATTATAATATTGCTGTTAATGTGTACACTGATCTTCTGGTTCTGCTCACTTTGCATCTTCTCATGTTTTTCTGAAACTCTTCCCCTCATCATTTCTTACAGCAAAATAGGCATACCCCATTACAAACACATGCCACACTTGTTCTGCCCAAAGTCCAGTTAAGCAACCCCTCAGTTTCCAATTCTTTTCCCCCACAAAGTTACTATAAAAGTTTTTGTATAAATAGGGCCTTTTTGTTTTTACTTAGATCTCTTTGGGAAACAGACCTAGTATTTAGTAGTATTCTGGATTAAAAGGTATGTACAATTTTATAGCCTTTTGGCCATAATTAGAAGTTGTTTTCCAGAATGTTTGAATCTGTTCACAACTCTACTAACAATTCATTAGTGTACCTATTTTCTCTTATCCCCTCCAGCAATTGTCATTTCTGATAGATATGAAGTGGTAGATGACAACTGTTTTAATTTGCCTTTCTCTAATATATAGTAATTTAGAGTATTTTTTTCATATGACTATAGCTTACATTTCTTCTTCTGAAGATTTCCTATTAATATCCTTTGCCCATTTATCAATTAATAAATGACTTTTATTTTTATAAATTTGACTCAGTTCTTTATTCAATTGTGAGATGAAGCCTTTATAGAAGAAATTTTCTATAAAATTTTTATATTACTCCATTATCTATGGTACCAATTAGCAAAATATAGTTTTCCCAATTATCTTTTAATTAGGTCTATTTTTGCTTTTGCTTTGTCTGAAATCATGACTGCTACCTTTGTCTTTTTTATTTCAATTGAAGCATAATAGATTCTGCTCCAGCCTCTTATTTTAACTCTATTTGTATTTCTTTATGTTTTATGAATGTTTTTTTGTAAACAACATATTGTTGGATTCTAATTTCTAATCCAGTCTACTAACTGCTTCCATTTCTTGGGTGAGCTCATCCCATTCATGTCCACAGTTATGATTATAAACTATGTATTTCCTCTATCCTATCTTCTGTTTATCCTTCTTTCTTTTTATCTAGACCTTCCTGAAAAGTTTGTTTTGCTTTTGACAATATTGTTCCTTAATTGGCCCTCCCTTTTTTCATTCCTCTTTCCTTTTCCTCATCTCTTTCCCTTCCTATTTGCTTTTTTCATAAGATAGGTTTCTGAGTATGTATAAATTTATTCTTCCATCTTTGAACCAATTCCAATGAGAGTGAGGTTTAATTGTCTGCCATTCCTCCCATTTTCCTTCTGCTGTAAAAGTGTTTCCTTGCACTCCTCTTTTAGGTGAGAAAAATTCCCCCATTTGACTTCTGTCTTTTCCTTATCCCAGTGTATCCCTCTTTCCCACCTCTTCATTTTTTTAGAGATTATCTCAACATAAATGACTAATACTTATGCTCTGTGTCTATGTAGACTCTTTCTAATTGCCCTAACAATAATAAAGTTCTTAGGAGTTACATGCATCATCTTTTCATATAGAAATATAAACAATTAAACTTTATTATGTTCCCTATAATTTCTCTTTCATGTTTACATTTTTGTGCCTCTCATTTGTCTTGTGTTTGAATGTTAAAATTTCCATTCAACTCTGGTCTTTTCATCAGTAATTCTTGAAAATCCTGTTTCAATAAATATCCATTTTCCCTTGATGAATTATACTCAGTTTTGCTGAGTAGGCGATTCTTGGTTAAAATGCAAGCTCCTTTCCCTTCCAGAATATCATATCTCAAACCCTTTGCTCCTTTAACATTGAAGCTGCTAAAGCTTGTGTAATTTTGACTGTGGCACCACAATATATGAATTGTTTCTTTATGGCTGCTTGCAATATTTTCTTCTTGACCTGAAGAACTGAGATTGTAGGCTACCCAGAGAGGAATGGAGAAGTGTATGATTTATGGGCACTAGAGATTATAACATGTAATCAGCCCAGAATTGGATAAGAAAAACATATATAACAATAACAACAATTGCATAGCATTTTGTTCCAGGTACTGTGCTAAGTTCCTTATATTTATTATATTATTTAACTTATATAACAATCCAGGGAAATAGGCACTATTGTTATCAGGCCCATTTTACAGATGAGGAAACTGAGGCAAACAGAAGCTAAGTCCTTCGTCACCTTGCTATTAAGTGTCTGAGCCTAGATTTGAACTGGGGTCATCCTGATTTCAGGTTTACTATTCTATCCATTGTGCCACCAAGATACTCTCAGAGAGGTTACTAGAAAAGGAAGACTAATCATGGGATGAGAGTGATACATAAATGAAAGAGAATCTATAGGTTACCACACAACATATCATTAGGATCCAGGCAATTCAAGCCATGCATTTTTACTTAAAGCCTTCCTCTCTTTTAGTTTCCCTGGGCACTCATTATTCTCACATTTAAACACACATGCACACACATTCAGAGGACATTCTGGATAAAGAAACAGAAACAGATGGCAGGAGAAACAGAGAGAGAGAGCACAAGTGGAAACACACACACTCACAGATGCATCTCAGTGCTTTCCGTCTTATTTAAGAGAAATGTATATACAAACACACCAGAAACTGGCAGGGTTATTACAACCAGCATTCAGAGAAGAGGAGATATCTTACAAACCAAAACTCATTTATGAGGCAGGAAAATTTCACTGAGAAGAAGGTACCAGGAACTATCATCTTACCTGCAGACTCTCCTTTAAAAAGTCATCATTTGTTGAGTTCCTTTTTTGCACAATCTTATGCTAGACTGGGAGCTGGAGAAGCAAAATATGAAATGAAACAATTTCCCACCCATCCACCCACCACCCTCCAGCTTTCATTTTATTGGGCCGGAGGAGGGAAATGATAATGAGGAGGTAACTGGACACAAGAATAGTTTCAGGAAGGAGAAAGCTAGAGAATTAACAACTTCTCATTGGAGTGCTGGACAGCTCCACAGGCCAAGTGATGCCTAAATTGATCTTAAAAACAGGTCAAGGATTCTGAGAGTAGGAGATGGAGGTGTGACTTTAGTGGCTTGTAGCTTGTAAGAGAAAGCCTATACAGGAGTCATTATCTTTGATCCAAGGAGAATTTTAGAGGTCACTAGTCCAACCTCAGTTTTAAAAGGAGGAATCTGGAGACCAAAGGAGAAAGTGAATTGACCAAGGTCACAGAGTTAGAAAGCAGCAAAGCTGAGACTTGAACCTTTCCAATATACAACATATCATTCCCTTCCTCAAAACATTTGGACAACTCACCATTGCCTGGTAGAAAATATCCAAATTACTTCCTTTAATATTTAAATCCATAATTTATCTCCAAACGTTTTCCCCCAATCTTCTCTCTCTTCTTCCTTCAATTGATGTTATGATCCAGCCAAAAGGAAACTGATCACATCCTGTTCTTTCTCATCTCTGTATGTTCTCTTATCTCATTTGTTATTCCTGGAATTAACTCTCTTCTATTTTCATCCCTCCCTCACTACCCCTATTCCCCTAACATCTTAAACTGAATGTCCCTTAGATATCTTAAATTCAATCTATCTAAACTGATCTTTCCTGGCAAAAAAAACTTCCCCTATTCCTAATTCCCCTATTGAGGGTACCCACAATTCTTCCAGTCAATCAGGCTCATAACTGAGGTGTCATCTTCAACTCCTTACTCTCTCTAACTCCACCATTGCTGTGTTGTCAAATCTTGCCAGATTTACTTTTTTAAATCTTTCGTATACGGCCCCTTCTCTCCTCTGACCCTGCCACCATCCTAGTCTAGGTCCTCATTATCTCATGCCTAGCCAGTTGCAATAGCCTTCTCCTGATCTCCATGTCTAAAGTCTCTCCCCACTCCAGTCTATTCTCCACCCAGCTATCACATTAATCTCCCTAAAACCCAAGTCTGAACTTGTGACAACCTTATCCCTCTTATGTTCTCATGTTTCTCTGTCACCCCTAGGATCAAATATATAATCCTCTGTTCAGAATTCAAAGTCTTTCATAACCTGGCCCCTCCTCTCTTTCCAGTCTTCTTACACCTTACTTACTCCCACATAATCTATGATCCAGTGACATTTGCCTCTTTGCTGTTCCTTACACAAGGCAGTCCATATCCCAATTCTGAATTATCACTAGCTGTCCCAAACTCTCTCCCTCTTCACCTCTACTGCCAGGTCTCCCTGGCTGCCTAAAATTCCTCCTTCAATAGGAAGCTTTTTCAAAACCTTCTTAATGCTTTCCTTCTGTTGATTGATTGTCCCTAATTTTATCCTATACACTCAGATACACACGTGCACTCTCACATATACACACACGCACAATCCATACACGCACAAAAATGCACACATGCACACATGTGTGCTCATGGGCACACACAGGTATCTATCCTATTTGCACACAATTGTTTACATTTTGTTTCTCACACTTGACTATGAGCTCTTTGAGGAAAGGGACTATTTTAAGCCTTTGTAACGCTATTGCTTTACACAGTGTATGTATGTAGTAGGTAGTTAATAAATATTTATCAACTAACTGACTGACTCCATGAAACCTTTCTTGATATCCTAAGTTGGAACTAATCTTTGACTCCTCTAATTTCACAGTGCTTTAACCTCCTCTTATGTATCTATGATGTTCCAGATTATATTTTACTTATCTGTGTTTTATCATAACAACTAGATGGTAAATTTATTTAAGATAGGTGATGAGGTTTTATGCATATTTTATCTACTACAATACTCACCACAGTACTTTTTAATTAGGTGTAAGAAATCCATAAAATCTTAATGAATGATTGAATGAATGAACTAACATATCCTTTAGGTCTTTTCCTGAGATAGTCAGAGGATGCAGTTTTCCCAGTTTCCCATGGTTCAATAAATAGAACCTTGGACTGGGTGCCAGGGGAAGATGGTTCCAGTTTTAGCTCTGGCACAACATGTGTTACCATGGATAAATCACTATCCATTTTTGGATAGTGACTTATCTAAGTAACTCCAGTGATGTTATTTATCATTATCCTCATCTATAACATGAGTTGGATGGCCTAGATCTGTATTGACAAACCTTTTAGAGATTGTGTGCCCAAACTCCACCTTCAACCTGTCTGTGAAGCCCCAGACATTGGAAGGAGGAAGTGCTCACATTGGGCTGCTGGTCAAAGAGGTCAAGATGTGTGAAAAATGTCCTCAGGTGCTATGGAGAAGGGGAATGGAGCAGCCCCCTCCGGCACACCAGAGCTCCTTGCCACATCTTTGCCAACACGGGTGATGATCTCTCAGCTGCAATCTAACTCTAATGGATTGTGATTATTTAATTAGGACCTCTCTCTCATATCTTTAAAATAAAACTAGACTAACCCACTATATTTTTCAGAGTATTTAAACAGGGTCTTGAAACATTTAACTTTTCTTTGAGGCATGCTCACTTCCAGGAAAATGAGTCCTGTTTCTGAATCCTTTCATCCAAATTGCTATTTGATAAAAATTCTTTGAAGACAGAATCCTATAAACAGGAGTTTAAGATTTGCCCAAGAACAAACAAATTCAGATGAACAAATGTTCATTGACTTGGAAAAGTCAACTCCTTGCTGTTTAAAAGGAATCTAAACTTGCAAGAGGAAACAAAAAAAAATTATCCACTATTTTTTAGGACAAAATTCCATTTTGTTTTTCCTCAAAGAGGGAAGGCATTTGGTACCACCAAGTTCTCTGTTATTAATGATGTCAGTACCTTGGCTATTGTTCATTTGCTATACTTGTGCCAAATAAGAAGTATGCAGCCTTTACCTCTGTGGGAAATGGAAGACCATAAAGTGTAATTTTTTCTTTTGCTAGGGTCAGGCTGGCCCCTGATACAGATTCTCATCTTTCTTTTTAATATCTAGATCAGGAGTAGAGACCCTAACTTCCATGCCCAGCCCATTTCTGGGGACTTGCAACACCCTAAGTCTCTTACCTGCACCCAACTCTGAACTATCAAGTAGCTTCAGTGAACTAGTAAGACAATCAGGAACCCAAAGAAGTGACGTATTACCCTGTACTGTATGCCCAATGTCATTGCTACTAATACACACCCTTTTCTAATGATAAGAAATTGGAACCAAGATTGGTTGGTTCAACTCAAATAAACAACTCCAGAATAAGACTGATCACAGCCCTCATCACTGCTTACTTCCCCCATTCTGGGGAATAATTTATATGATCACTAAACAAACAGAAACCACCAACTGTAGCCTAAATAGATAACTGTGACTATTTCCATAAGCCACCATAATGACTCTCAGGAAGGAGAGTCAGGACCAAACCACATAGATACCGTAGCCAATCTATCACATTACTCCATATTTTTTGGCATCATCAACACAAACCCATTTGATCTAGTCTTATATGACCCATGAACTGTGACTCCTGAATACAAGCCCATGACTTTGGGGTCATGTACTCAAGGCTAGATGGAGCCTTAGAGAGCCTCAGTGACCCTCCCCTCATATTATACAGATGGGAAAAATAAGGCTTCAAGAGGTTAAATGATTTGTTCACTCCAGTGACCTGTTCAATCCAGATCATGTAATTCTAGAGCCAATCCACTGACCCTCATGGCGCCCCATATGACTTCTGGTTCCTGAGTTCAACCTGTCTGGATATTTTCTGTTACTGGTACAAAGATCTTCAGGGCAAATTTCCTGGGTTAGGAATCTTGGAAGCAGATGTAGCATCTAGTTGTCACTCTAGAGCCCAATCTCACAAAACTGTCACTAACCTTTCTCTGTGTTCCTGAGTTAGTACTATTTTCTTTTATTGTCTAGCCATCTACTATGTTGTGAGACATAAATTGTGGCTTCTAGAGAGGCAGAATGAACTATTTCTCTCCACCTGTGTAGCTGGAGTCTAGAACTGGGTGGTCATTATATAGATATGCTTTCTGAGGATTTTTCCACATCATTTGCACTCTGGCATCATAAAGTCATAGGCTATAGAGTTGGAAGGGATATTAGAGATTATCTAGTCCACTGGGTCAAAATCAGAAAAAGGGGTAACTAAACCATACTTAAGTATGCCTGTGTGTGCCACATATACTTAATATATCACATGTTAACATTATCTATACATTTTTAATTTATGTTACTAAGTATTTCCCAGTTGCACTTTAAGTTGGTTCTGCCACACTCAGAATTGCCATCCAGATGTGGTTCACAGGCCATATGTTTGACCCCTCTGATCAAATCCAACCCTCTCTTTTTAAAGATGGGGCCTCAGAGGTCTAAAACAGTAATATGCCCACAGCAATATGAACTGGAGTCTTGATTCAAACCCAGGCTTTCAGGTTCTTTCCATTATAACATCGAATGTGAGACTAAAGAATTTTTACTTGATTTATTCGGGTAATTTAGCATCTGTGTGCCTCAGTTACCTCATCTGTAATATAAAGATAATAATAGTGCTTACCAAGGAGGAGATCTCAAGTGCTCTGTAAACCTTAAAGTATTAGATTAATGTTAGCTATTTTACATGTATAACTTTAATTTTTTACATGTATATTTAAAACATTCCCAGTGATCTCCAACTTAATGCCAGCTTCCCCATCCAAACTTATTTTCCAATGCTTCCCTCAAAATTTATGATTTTGTTCTGCCATTCTCCAAACACACCACAGTGGCTGCTAAGTGAAGTCAACAGGTCTTTCTGGTACACCTTCTATTTACTACATACCATTTGAACAAACTGAGATCGGGGACTAATTGATTTCCAGAGTGTCATTTGGAAGGAAACATATAGATCATCTAATCTAATTCTTGCATTTTAAAGTTGATGATACTGAGACCCAAAGGGAAAAATGATTTTACTAGGATCACATAATTTCTTTTTTTTTAAGCCTAAAGCAAGAAGGATTCTACTATACAATTATTTCTACACATGCCTATCCAATAATCATTAACCAACCAATTCATTAACACAAATTTATTAAGTGACTACCCTGGACCAGGAAACTTCCAACTTCATATTATTTTAGGTTTACTGAGAATTATAAAGCAATTATAAGGCAAGCTAGATAAAGTGCCCATTTTACAGATGAGGTCATTTTCTGGGTTCAAATTCTCTCTCTAATGCTTACTAGCCTTATAACCTTGCACCAAGGAGAGTACCTAATTTTCCTGAGATATAATATGAGGGAGTTGTATTTTGGCCATATATCCTATAATCCTATGGAATAATTTGTTCCAAAGTATCACAGTAAGTCTCAAAGTCCCTATGTGAAACTAAGTTTACACAGTTCAAATTCATTGTTTTTCTCTTGAAGAGAATATATTATTTCTCTAGTGTAGTGGGTTGGGATTAGGGATTTCTTTTCTTTTTTTTCTTTTTCTTTCCCTTCCCTTTTTATCCCTCTTCTTCCTCTTCTCACTCCACCCATTTAAAAGGTTGAAAGCAATAAGATGCTCTCATTCCAGAAGATTCAAACAAAGGGATTTGATATTAGATTGAGGTTTTCTATAGGGACCAGAAAGCTTTAAATACATACATGCATGCATGCATGCATACATACATACATACATAATACATACATACATACCTGATTCATTTTTGCCAGCATTTGGGCCAACCAGATTCCAACTGCAGCCAGTAGAGTCCCTAAAGCTGTTACAGTCTTGAATAATTAGAAATTTACCTTGGGGATGGTGGATTTCTCAGAATTAGAATTTCTCCTTTCAGGATATGCCTCCCCCTCTTAACAAGGAAGAAAACCTGCTTCCTCCCAAATCATAGGCAGCAGTTCAGGATGCTTTTCTGATCACTTGTGGCAGCTTTTCCTCTAAGTCATTAGGGCTAAAGGACATGCTTCAGAGGCATGGGAGACAATATCATCTAATTAGGCTCTTACCCATTCTACCATCCAGGGTCAGAGAGCTCATTCTAACAAAAAATAGCAAACAAGCATGTCTCCACAATTTGCTGGAAGAAGTATTTATTTGAGAGAGACATGGCAATAAAGCCTCAGAGATTTACCTAGATTTTAGCAAAGCATTTGATAAAGTTTCTCATGCTATTCTTAAGTGGGAAATGGAGAAATATGGGTTAAAGAATGGAACCGTTATAAGACTTTGGAACTGGATAAATGGCCAGATCCAAGAAGTAGGTATTAATGGTTCAAGATTTGGAAGATCTCTAGTTGAATGTCCAAGGACAGTGGATCTGTCCATGACTGTGTATTAATTGTTTTAGTCAATCAATCAAAATATACATATATATAAAATGCCTACTATGTGCTTAAGTACTGGGTTAATCAGTGACTTGCATAAATACATAGATAAAATGCTTATTAATTTGTAGATGACTTAAAGCTAGGATAATGTGCTAACACACTGGAGAGTGAATGAAAAAATATTTATTTAGCACTTATTATGTGCCAGTCAGTGTGCTAAAAAAATGAGCCAATCCCTGTCATCTTGGAATTTATATTTTAATAAAAGAAGACAAAACATCTAGGGGAGTAGTGGCCAGAGAAAGTAGGCTAAGTCTGGGAAGTCACAAAGATAGTGAATTAATATACAAAACAGTCTATTGGTATGCCCTTTCAAGAAAACAGTTGTAGAGTTGGTTGTATTACTGTGCTCAGAGCAAAAGGCAGAATTCAGGAGGGAGGTTACCCCTAGAGGGATAATATATTTAATGTGAGAATAGCTGAATGGGATCTTAAACATAATCTGGTCAGGGACCAGCTAGATAGGATGTGCTAGGCAAAGGTGCATTTACTCCAGTAAGAGTTCCAAAACTGAGTAGATTAGCTTCCCCAGAGATGACTGGCCTGGATTCTGGGGGTCTGATGGAAAGGGTGGTAGGCCAGGTGGGGAGAAGTGGAAGACAAGGAAGCAGCATGTATGACTAGATGACCTAGTCCAGTGATGGGCAACCTTTTGAGCCTGGTGTGTCAAAATTCACCAAAAAACTGACCATAACTTGGGTGGTGTGTCACTTTGAGAAAAAAGCCATAATTTTGTGATATTTATAGTTTAAATAACAAAAATGTATAATTGTAATATACAACTGTATTTAATAAACCAAAATAGGTAAATTAATACAGGCAGAATGGTCATCTATAGTGCACAGTGTCTATACTACACTATAGCAAATGTTTCATCCTTGGCATGCAGCCCCATACTTCTCTGTATGCGGCTGTGTGTCATCAAAAAATGGCTACATGTGTCAATGCTGACACATGTGCCATAGGTTTGCCATCACCGACCTAGTCAATGACCAGATGGGACATGAAACGTAAGTCTATTGCGAGGTCCAACTAGACAGATATAGAAGGTGAAGCAAGTTTGCATTCATTCAGGACAGATTTTTTGTTTTTGTTTTTATATTTTTAAACCCTTAACTTCTGTGTATTGACTTATAGGTGGAAGAGTGGTAAGGGTAGGCAATGGGGGTCAAGTGACTTGCCCAAGGTCACACAAGTGGGAAGTGTCTGAGGCCAGATTTGAACCTAGGACCTCCCGTCTCTAGGCCTGGCTCTCAATCCACTGAGCTACCCAGCTGCCCCTCGGACAGTTTTTACAAAGCTGAGTAGATTCACTTCCCCAGGGACTAATGCCATGGATTCTGAAGGTCCACTTTATAAGGCATAGTGAGACAGAAGGGATGATGGCAAGGTTGATAAAATCAGTGTTCCAAAAGGTGAAGGCATGATGCTGGAACAAATCTAATAAGATAAAATGTCATCGAGATTTATTTTTTAAACTTCTACACTTGGATTTTTAAAAAAATGAACTTCAAAAGCAAAAAATGGCAAAAGAATGATTAGAGAAAAGTTGGCCTGAAAAAAAGATCAGGGAGTTTTGGTTTAGTGTTGTGCTCAATGGGAACTGGCATTATGGAAACAAACCAAAGAAGCTCATTTGATCTTGGGCTGCTTTGAGAGGTCATGATTTAAAAAATAAATAAAAAGACAACATAGATAATGTTAATTTGTCACTTTCCAACTCAGCATTTTCTATTTGAGTTCAACATTATTGAGCTAAATGTCTGGGAGATGTTTAACCTGGAGAAGAAAAGTCTAGGAGTTACCCCGGAACGGTGATCAAGTGTTTTAATCTGTTCCCAGCATTTCACTGACCAAGAATTTTCAATGGCTCCCTATTGCTTCAAGGAGAACATTCAAACTAATTTGGCTTTTCAAGAATTTTTTAGAACTTCACATTCTGGCAACAAACTATCTTTCTAGACTGATTTTACATCATTATCTCCACTCATTCATTCTTTGTCATTCAATCCTGTCTGACTTCTTTTGACCTCATTTGGAGTTTTCTCTGCAAAGTTACTGTAGTGGTTTGCCATTTCCTTTTCTAGCTCATTTGACAGATGGGGAAACTTAGGCAAATAGGGTTAAGTGACTTGTTTTGGGTCCCAGAGTAAATGTCTGAGGCCAGATTTGAGCTCAGGAAGACAAATCTTCTTGACTCCTGGTCAGCTACTCTATCTGCTGTACCCCCTAGCAGTGCTTTCATGCATTCTTACATGAAAACAAAATGAACCATTTGCTGTATCCCCAAAGGACCTTCCACGTCTCATCTCTGTGACTTTGTACAAGGCTTCTGTACCAATTGCTGGGATTCTGTGCCTTCTCTCTTTTACCTCTTAGTCGTCACGGCTTCTTTCAATGCTATGCTCAGTACTCATCTACTACACAAAGGCCTTTTCTGATCATCTTGATTTTTAGTGTTTAACACTTCCTCAGTATAATGTTTTAACTTAATTATCTGTGAACCTAGCCTTTTCCTCCAGTAGAATAAACACAGGGACCCACAGTAACGGACACATAGTAGATACTTATTCTAGGCCAGACCCAGATCAGATCAATCCAATGATTTAGATTTCTGATTACGATGCAATACACCACTCATGAAACATGAAGTGAAATCAAAAGCTAGTGGGAATACAACTAAAAAGGATGCAATTCCTGGCTGATAAAATAAAATCCTATCCATCCCCCAACCCCTTGATTTCATATTCACCACAGAAATAGCGAGGTTAGATCAGAAAGGTAATCTGACAATGGAGAGAAATTCTGCTAAATCTCTGGTGTTCTGACCCTCCCACCCACGTCAATGTGGCTCTTTATATTCCTCATCCTTTAACTTAGCCAAATCCTCAGGTTAGCCTCCTTGCCTCCTTAAAGGGAAACCTATGTAAATAAATATTATATATATATATATATAATATAAATAAANGATTTAGATTTCTGATTACGATGCAATACACCACTCATGAAACATGAAGTGAAATCAAAAGCTAGTGAGAATACAACTAAAAAGGATGCAATTCCTGGCTGATAAAATAAAATCCTATCCATCCCCCAACCCCTTGATTTCATATTCACCACAGAAATAGCGAGGTTAGATCAGAAAGGTAATCTGACAATGGAGAGAAATTCTGCTAAATCTCTGGTGTTCTGACCCTCCCACCCACGTCAATGTGGCTCTTTATATTCCTCATCCTTTAACTTAGCCAAATCCTCAGGTTAGCCTCCTTGCCTCCTTAAAGGGAAACCTATGTAAATAAATATTATATATATATAATATAAATAAATATAAATAAATAAGTAAATATACATATTTACTTATATATTTACATATATTCACTTATATATAATTATATGAAGTGTAATATAATTATATTATATATAACCTGTATAAAATGAATTCTGTTCTTAGCCACAACTCGTTGAACTGAATTAGGATTAGATTTGTTCATCTTGGTCCCAGAGGGCAGAAATAGGAGTAATGGAGGAAATTGCCAAAAACTAAACTTAGGTTTGAAGTGAGGAAAATCTTTTAAATCATTAGATCTACTCCAAGATGAAATGCTCTGCTTCAGAAGGTTCTCCCAGGTTGGGGAGAAAATGGATTCTCTCATTGGAGGTTTTCAAAGGCTGAATGAATGCTAATTTTCCATGGTATAAAAGAGATTCTCTGATGACTGCTGCTGTCTTTCCTACCATAAAATTCTGTGATTCTGAAAAATCTGGATTTGGAGGGAAGGGCACAGAGCCGTTGCTCAGCTCCTAGAGACCTAAGAATAGCCAATGCTTTTATAACACTTTAAGGTTTGCAAATACATTTACACATATTGTCTCATTTGATCCATCCTCCTAAAGTCAAAAGTGTCTCTTTCTTCACTGTCTATGTAGCATCACACCATGCTCTCTCTCACTTTGTGTTGGACTGTTAGATAGGTTTACTTATAATACATTGCAGCCATACGTTTTACAAATGAGAAAATTGAGACTCCCCTTTAGTTTTTCGGCTCGCATAGTTCTCCCTTCCCCTTCCTCATTCATCTTTATCAACCTATAGCCTACTAGGTGTTTAGGTACAGATCAGGCCCCCTACTCTCTTCCTTGACTTCTCTGGACTCCAAGGACTACTACACTGAATGTGAAACATGTTGATGGCTCTGAAGATTGACTCTCTTTTATGATTCATTTTTATTTCATTTTCTAGCTTTGCGAATCTAAACAAGACATCTTGGCTCCCTGAGACTCAGTTTTTCCATTCATAAAATGGAGGTCATAATGTTTGCATTACCCACTTCACAGGTTTGTGAAGAGGATAAAGATTTGTAAGGTTAGACAAGTGCTACAGAGAAATGTGTTATTCTCTAAAAGGCGGCCAAATTCATTGATAGGAATGGTCAATCTCTGCTCCATAAACTGAGAATAAAACATACTTCTCTTTTTTTAAGGGACAGATGGAAAACTGCTTTGTCTATTGGCGTAAATATAATCCTTGTTGCAAAGGAGGGTTCAGTGGCAGGGGGGGAGGTAGGAGGCATATAGAAATTTAAGAAAAAAATGGCTGATGTAGTACAGGAGAGAGAAATACTCCCTTGGGTAGGCCAATCCCCTCCAAAGTACCTTAATTTCCCCAACTTGAAAACAAGAATGATAATATATACCCTGACCTTGATACCTCTAAGAAAACTCATGAAAATAAATGACAACATAGCCAGGAAAGCCTTCTGAATATTTTGGAAACAAAGTGATCTTATAAACCCAAGTTGCTTGCTAGCTAACATCACTCCTTCTAAACTCCAAGGAGAGAAGCAGAATGGTATAACTGAAAGAATGGGAGCTGAGAGATCTGGGTCACCATCCCACTAAATTATCAAATGGAAGAATTGGGAGGAACATTATCTAGCCCACTTTCAAGAGGGAGAAACTGAGGTTAATGTGTTTAAAGTACTAGGAATGTCCAGGATAAATCAAGAATATTTCTGCCTTCACCATCCTACTAAATTATCAAATGGAAGAATTGGGAGGGACTTTAGCCCACTTTCAAGAGGAAGAAACTGAGGTTAGAGTGTTTAAAGTACTGGGGATGTCCAAGCTAAATAAAGAATATTTCTGTCTTCAGGCGTTTAAAAGACTGCTATATGAAACAGAGGCAATAATGCACTTATTCTTGGCTCCAATGGGAAGAATCAAGAGCAATTAGTGAGAAAGGCAGATTTGGGATTAATATAAAGGAAAAGTGTGGCATGTATCAGAAAGACTTAGTTAACATTCCATTTCTGGAACATACTGGAAGCATAGCCAAGTCATTTAAGTCATAGGCAAGTCACTTAAAGTCTCAGTACACCTGGCAACTCTCCATGGCATTAATTACAAGGAAGTTACCAAGCCATATCAGTAGAGGAAATTTCTTCATTGTGAATTAAATTAATGAAATATTTTAGTTCTATCCCTCTCCTATCCAAACCAACAATAGTTATAACTTTCTAGCAATTGTTATTCAGCCATATCCAATTCCCTGTGACCTCATTTGGGGTTTTCTTGGCAATGATACTGGAGTGGTTTGCTTTTTCCTTCTCAAGTTCATTTTACAGATGAGGAATTGAGGAAAACAGAGGTTAGTGACTTGCCCAGGGTCACACAGTCAGTAAGTGGCTGAGGCTAGATTTGAACTCATGAAGATGAGTAGTCCTAATTCTAGGCTCAACACTATTCACTGCACAATCTATCTGTCTCTACTAACAATTAGAATCATCCAAAAATTGTCAGGCCTTGGGAGAGACTGATTTCCCTATTGCTTCAAGTAGAGACTGGGAATGTTGTAAGGGGATTCCTGCTCAAATGGTATAGGACCAAATGAAAGGTTCTAGACCTGGGATTGTGTGCCAGAGCTTAGATTAAAATGGGTTAAGTCCTTTCTGGGGCTCAGTTTTCCTCCTCATAAAAGGGAGAAGAAAGGAGAAGAGGGCTAGAAAGATGCCTTCCAATGGCCTATCCTGTACAAATCTATAATACAAGACTAGAGGAAGAATGAAGAAATCTCCTGCCAAATATTATAATGTTTTCCCCTTCTCCTCCCCGAACACCTAGAATGAGAAAAATTCAGTCTTCACCTGCTTCCTTTCCATGATTCACAGGAAAATCTCAAAGCAATGGAATCCTAATGGTGGGACTGAAGGCACCATGATTTGGGGAGGGGACCATTGCTGTATATTTTCATAGAAAAGCCTTCCCTAGTCTTCTAACAAGATCACTCCCAAAATTTTAGTGAGCAACCCCTTCCCCCTCCCTGACTTCTTCTGTAAGACCCCAAAAAATACATTTCTAATGGTAGAAGTTCAAATACCATGCCAAGAGTATGGAAAGGAGGCTGGAGAAAAAGAGAGCTTCCCAGGTCCTGCCACAAAGGCACTTGCTTCCTTATAAAGTCTAAATGAGGATAATGTCAGTACAGATCCAGCCACTGAATTCAGAGCTGGAAAGGACCTTAGAGATCCAGACTGAACTTGTTTCTGATACTCACTCATTGTGTGACCATGGGCAAGTTATTTAACCTTTCTGAAGTTCAATTTCCTCATTTGTAAAATGAGATTTTTAATGCCTACAGTACTCATCTCATAAATTATAATGAAGTTCAAATCAGTTAATATATGCAAAATACTTTGCAAAACTCAAAATTCTATATAAATGTTAGTTATTATTTTTTTACAGATGAGTAAACCAAGGCCCAGAAAAATGCATTGTCATGGCCAAATGAGGTATCAGTGACAGAATGCCTGAATCCTAGTGGAGGGCTCTTTCCAGGAGGATGAGCTGCCTCTTAGAATTTATCCATCTTTTTTGCCAATTAGTAGGGATTTAAAACACTGTTTGCAAATAACAAAAACAACCCTTTTCCTCTCTCCCCTCCAGCCCCCGCCCCACCTTTTGCCAGGCTGGGCTAGCTGCAACTGAGCAGTTTTACATATAGTGCCTCCTCCACCTCTACCAATTCTGAGAAATGACAGAAGAGCAGGATATGAGGAAAAGGCATCAAGCTCCCTGAATCTAGACATGGGAAATGGGGGAGGAGGGGAGACAGCAACCATCAGGCCTCCTACGCACTTTGAAGATGGTCCATCAGTAGGTGCGGTCTATAAATATTAATTGCATTTTAGATGTGCCTAGAAGCTTACATCTGGTTTAATTTACTCTCCCCCAAGGCAGTCAGAAGGCAGGATTTGTTTACAGATGTGAATGGAGTTCTACAATTATTTTAATTAGGAATGGCCAAATTTGATCACATTAACTTGGAAAGATCTTGTTCTTAATTACAGCCTTCCATAACCCTGGCTCCTCTGCTCTCTTCTTACCCCATCCTCTTTGTTTTGGGGAGAGGTAATAATCATTCTTTACACAATTTGGACAGGGCTTGAAGACACATACTTTCTGGACCCCAATGGGTGTCTCCATCTGTAGAACAAGGTCATTCTACTAGATGATCTCTAATGCCCCTTCCAGTTTTGGCATTATTCTATTGTTTGTGTTGGTTTCATTTGGGCTCTCAAGAAACAGAAACACCAATTCACATTAATTATATGCAAACTACCAGTGCTATATGAGAGAGAGAGAGAGAGAGAGAGAGAGAGAGAGAGAGAGAGAGAGAGAGAGAGAGAGNAGAGAGAGAGAGAGAGAGAGAGAGAGAGAGAGAGAGAGAGAGAGAGAAAGACATATTCATGAGCTGATCTGCGTCACTGGGTCCCTGGGTCTCAGAGGTCCACCCTAGCTTCTGAGTGAAGAAGCAGCATATGTGGTCATTTCAATAATCCAGTTCTTCCTACATCTGCAAGCTGGTTCTAAGAGGCTACAGTAGTTAGCAGTGGGTACTGTTTTATTCTCAGGAGGGCAAAAGGAGCCAGTTTCTTGCAAATGCATCAGGGTAGGGTAAACAGGTCATAGAACCATAGATTTCAAGCTGGATGGGACCTGAGTCCATCTAGTCCAAACTGCCCATGTCATAGACAAGTGCACAAAGACCTATAGAGGTTAAGGGATTTGCCAAAGTTCACTCAGGTAGCAGGTAGCAGAGCCAGAATCTGAACTCTCAAGGGACATCATAAATATAGCAATCACGAATAGGTTAGGTGAGAAGCTACATATAGAAGTTGTTAGAATTGCTTCTGTTGCCTAGGGTTGCACTTATAGACTTCTTAGTCATTTTAGCTGTTTCTAACTATGGATTGTCCCCTTTACACACTTCTTGCTATAGAGAGAAGGCAGGGTAGTTTGACCAAGTTGTTTCACTGTTCCTAGGCACTTTCCTGCTCTCATATGAGATCCAGTTCTATAGAGGAGGAAACTGAATTTAAATCCTATATCATTGTGGCTCTGGGCTATATGAATCTGCAGAGGCAGAAAGGGGCATTATGAAAGGTCAGAGAACAACTAATATTCATACCTGATAAGTATGACTTTAGTATTGAATCATTCCTGTACTGAGACTAGAAAGGAATAGACTCTGGCAAAGTCTACATGATAGACATATACATGACTCCCAGTGGATGGAAGGCTGTACCTGGAGTCAGCAAGAACTGAATTCAAATCTGGTCTTATATAAACACCAACTAGCTATGTGACCCTGGGCAAGTCGCAAACTCAGTTTCCTTTTCTGTAAAGTGGGGATAATAATAGCACCTTTCTCTCAGTATTATTGTGAGGATAAAATGATTAATATATTTGTAAAGCATTCTGAAAACCTTAAGGCAACATATAAATGGTAGCTACTAGTAGTTGTAGGAGGCAGTTAGCTGCTCAGTGGATAAAATGCTAGATATGGAGTCAAATTTAGCCTCAAATACTTAGTAATTGTGTCACCCTGGTCAAGTCACTTAACCTCTGTTTGCCTAAATGCCCTGAAGAAAGAAAGAAATGGCAAACCATTCCAATATCGTTTCCAAGGAAGTCCCATGAAATAGTTCTTTCATGATATGGTCCACAGGTTCACTAAAAGTCAGACACAAATATTATTGTTATCATTATTATTATTATTATTATTATTATTATTATTATTAGTAGTAGTAGTAGTAGTAGTAGTAGTAGTAGTAGTAGTAGTAGTAGTAGTAGTAGTAGTAGTAACAGTAGGAGTAGAGAGACCTTCCTTCACTATAAGCCCCAGGTTAGCTGCCCTCCATTCTAAGTACTTTACAAATCAGAATCCCCTTCATAAGCCCCCACCAATATGTTTTCATTTTTTCAAGTTAGCCACAGAACACATTAGATCTAACAAAAGCATTTAATCAAACACCCATATAAATAAAATGAAAGCAGATCTCTTTCTCCATTAACCTTGACCTCACTCTCCCCCTATGTGCATATCTAATGGAAGAGAGGACTTTTATAAAGGACATCCAAATGAGGAACATGTGTGGCCAGGGCACCTGCAGAAAGGGATTTCCATTCATGAAAAGCCAGCTCAATACTACAAAGCTTCTGTCGTCTTCTGCTGAAGACACCATCTCAGTACCCCATTCTATTGGTCCCCACCAGGCATGGTATCTCAGTTACTCCCCTCATTTTGCCTCTGCTGTTTCCTGGTGTCTCAGCTCTAGCTGAAGTGTCCTGAGTGCTTTTGGCCACATCTCCCATCTACTGGGCATGGGAAGGATGCTATGGTTAATAAGCCTCTCTGCTGCAGAGAAGAAGTTACAACTCTTTCAACCTGCTAAAAGCAAGTCTACTGTTCTGTCCACCTCCTTCTCTGCCTCAGTTATAGTCCTCATCTAAGGCTCTGTCCTCAGGGACCCCTGCAATTCTGCCCTCCATCTATTGAAGATGTTGCAATTAAAAAGCCTACCTCCAGCAGGTGAGACTTAGGCTTATTTTCAATTAGCATTCTTAGCCAATAACTATGGATGAAGCTTTTTGACCCCTAGTTCTCAGCCAATGACTACAAGGCTTTCTATAGCTCATCTTAGCCAGATTTCTCAGGCAATGTCTGTAAATCACCTTCATCTCTACTAAGACCCACCAAAAGATGCAAAAATCTAAGTCAAGAGCAGATCTGTCAGATGAATCCTTCTTAAAACACTTGGGCTTGACTCTTCTGTTATGGATGAATATATTTTGTTCTGCTCTGTTCTCTGCCATCTCCCCCAAGTACCTGAAATTGTTACACTTTCACCTAACTTATGGAAGGAAACTCATTTGAATTATTATGTCTTTACATATCTGAAACTGAGAAATATCCCCAGAGTTCTACTTTTTGAAATGGGAATAAAAAGGCTGTGGCCTTGAAGTAAATTTCTTTAGTCCTATATATTAACCCTTTTATTCTATGCCAATGGTGGCATAGTAAATGGTGGCAAGTCAAATCTGAATGACAGTGAATCTATATCCCACCTCACAGTGTCTACCTACTTTGAGACCTTAGCCTTTCCTAACCTGAAAGAAAATAGTAAAAGCATTGCTTTATTTTAGTAATATTTTATTTTTCCAATTACATGTAATAACAATTTTTAATATTCATTTTTTAATTTTGAATTTCAAATTGTCTCCCTCCCTTTCCACCCTCCCCCACCAAAGAAGGAAACAATTTTTTATAGGTTATACATGTGCAGTCATGCAAAACACATTTCCATAATAGTCATGTTGTGGAAGAAAACCCAGACAAAGAAAAAACATTTTAAACAGAAAAAAAAGTAGTCTGCTTTGATCTGCATTCAGACTCTATCAGGTCTTTCTCTGGATGTGGACAGCATTTTTTTATCAGAAGTGAAATCACTTCTACCTGTGATATGAGGGAATGAGAAGAACCAATCCCTCTTGGAAGAGTTTGCATCTTCAACAAGACCCAAGGAGGAATCATCATTGACTCCAAAGGGAAAAAAAACCCTCTAATAGTAGAATTCCAGACTTCATAGGAGCTTTCCTAATACTTATCAAATCTCACCTTCTCTCTCTAGGCAGTGACCCTGATAGAGGAGGACACAATGAAATGAAAGTGAGCATAGGGACAGAATTAGTGGGGTTCTAAAAAAGACTTTCTCCTTGGGCTCTTTATTTAGTCTCTGACCGAGGGCAGATGTCACCAACTTAGCACAACAACCAAAGCTGCAACTGGGCTAGGGCAACAGATATTTCGTCCCAGAGTGCCAAATATAGAGTACTCATTCTAAAAGAACTTTCCATTATAGAATCACAGCTTTAAAGGTAGAAGGGACATTGGAGGCCATCTAGTTCAACCTCATCATTTTATGGGTGACAAACCTAATGAAGGGTCAAGGTTTCCAGGACTTGCTCAGGGTTGCCACAGCTAAAGATGGCAGAGGGAGGATTTGAATCCAGTTGGATCTTACTGATTCAAATGTAGCATTCCACCCATGGTGTGATGCCAACTTAAAAACCATAGAGTTTAATGAATAGTTGAGATGGAAAGCTCATATGCCAGAGTAAGCTCCTGTCCCTGCCGTCTTCCCTATTTTCCCCCTCAAGTGAGGGCCAGTTCCAGGCAGCTTGCCTTGGAGGTGGAATTGTGGAACTTGCCTCACTCATAAAAATGACTAAATACTTTCCATGCAACACCACCAGTTTACATGGTCATATTAGTCTACCTGGGTATAGTCACCAAAAAAGGTAACGTTTTTCATTATAGTTAATTGTCTTTTTTTATGAATTCCCTAAATGATTAATCAAATTGAATGTGAGGGAATAAAGGAAAACGGATTTTTAGAGGTAATGGTGAGGAAGAAATATAAATTCTGAGGATGGAGGACAGCTAGTACAATGGCATGTGTGGCACAATCAATAAATATGCCAGTCTGGCAAGATTGCAGAATATGAAGAAGAAAGTAACATGTAAGAAACTTGGAAAGAGAGGAAGGGGTTAATGATGAGACCTGTTAAATGGCATATAAAGGAGCTTATAATTGATCTTCAAGGTAATAGGGAACCACTGCAGTTGTTGACTAGAGGCGTAGTATATTCAGGATTTTAGGAAAACCTGCATTTTATTTCATTTTATTTATTTTTAAAAGCCCTGCTTTCTGCCTTAGTATCAATTCTAAGATGGAGTGGCAAGGGATAAGCAATTGGAGTTAAGTGGCTTTCCCAGAGTTCTACAACTAGGAAATATCTGAAATTGGAAATAATCTTGACCAAGACTCCTTAACCTTCTTTGTGAAATGGGCCCCTTTGGCAGTCTGGTGAAGCTTATGAACACCTTGTGAGAAGAATTTTGGTTAACTACCTTCATAATGAAAGAAAAAATTAAATTTCAGTTAGAAGTTAGTGAAAATCAAGGTATAATTTCTTTCCACCAAACTTCATGACCCCTCAAAATTCATTTATAACTGCAGATCCCAAGTTAATAACTCCTTGATCTATTGAAAGCCTTTCAATTTTTGGAGAAGAAAACCAAGGCCCAGTTTGGGGGAAGGCCTTCACCTACATACAGTTTTCTCTTTACCATATCATGATACCCTAGTAAGGGAAACATGCTTGTTTTCATCCATTAACTTTTCCATATGAGTTTATCAGGCCACTTCCTGAGAGATCAAGTTTTTTTTTTAAACCCTTACCTTCCATCTTGAAATCAATACTATGTATTGGTTTCAAGGCAGAAGAGTGGTAAGGGCTAGACAGTTGAGGTTAAGTGACTTGCTCAAGGTCACACAGTATCTGAGGCCAGATTTGAACCCAGGACCTCCCATCTCTGGGCCTGACTCTTAATCCACTGAGCCATCCAGCTGCCCCCAGAGATCAAATTTATTGTGGAAGATGGAAGGTGGGAGGGCATTGCCAAGGGGTAGGAGGAGACTCATTCCAAAGGGAGGGCAGATGCTGAAAAGAAGTTTTGTCTTCTTGTCCTTGTCATAGGATACAAACATTTAAAGAGTAAACAACAGGACCATCCTGGGTCACATCTCCCTGAACCGGCCTTTGATAGCTATTGTCCTTTCTCATAGCTCACCTTGCTTTATCCTCTGCCTTATCACTAGTTAAGTCCATCAGCAACATGGAAAACTGATGATGTTCCAGGAGGAAAATACTCTCTCGCTGCCCCTAGTCTAAAACCTGCTTATCATAGCTCTAAAGAATCCCCATTCCTCTAAAAGGGTCTGCTACTGGTTTCAAGATTTCTCCCTGAAAACTCGTTTCCCCTTCTCAATCAGCATAACACGTAACAGAACTCTGGGTAGACTACAAAAGACCGAAAGCTGGAAGGGAGAGAAGCTCAGAGAACATCTATCTATTCCTTCCCTGTGAAGAGTTGGAAATGAGACATTCGGAGAGGGAAAGAGGACTTGGCTAAGGTCATGGAAGAAATAAACAGTCAAAACAGGATTTGAACCCAGATCTTAAGATGAGGACACACTAAAACGAAATCCATTTCTGTCAGTTGGAACAGAGAGGGAGGCTGGCCCATCTCCCAAACCCTTTTCCTAAAGGGCACCTGTGAAAGAGGCAAACAGTTGACATGACTTTTAAACTTTGTGATAAATTGCTTTTCCCAGAGATTTATTTTTTTTCTAGAAATGACAGTTCCCATCATAGAAAATAATATCCAACAAGTAGTTACTTTGACATTTAAATGTTGAGCCAGAGGAAGGCAAATACCCTTTGCCTGGAGTGCATCTCCAACAGAATTAAGGAAAGTTAGATTTAACATGTTGTATGCTTTGCTGTTTCTCTCTGAAAAGGACTTTAAAGAAAAGGTTGGATCAGGCAATGCTGAGCCAATTTTAAAGAAAATGTTTTTATCCCAAAGCAGAGATAGAATTACACACAAAAATACACCCACTTAAAGGCTACTATCAGTCATTCTCTAAATAAGACATTTGTTTCCAGCAACAGATTTTCTACCAAGAAATAGTCACATTTTATAAGCAAGGATTTCTGGATATATGAAATCAAGACCTGGGTTCTAGTCCCAGCACCATCATTTATTAGCTGTGACAACTAAGCAAAACATAGAAGCTAGAGGAGATGTGTTTCCTTATCTGTAAAATGGGCATGATTTCTCCTACTACTTGTTTCAAGGGTTATCAATGAGGAAAAATTGTTGTTGGTAAGCACGATTACTCCTACTACTTGCTTCAAGGGTTATCAATGAAGAAGAATTGTTATTGGTAAGTCATTTGTCAGGTCTAACCCTTCGTGACTCCATTTGGGGTTTTCTTGCAAAGATACTGGAATAATTTGCCATTTGTTTGCCATTTCCTTTTCCAGCTCATTTTCCAGAAGAGTAAATTGAAGCAACTAGGGCTAAGTGACTTTCCCAGGGTCTCATAGCCAGTAAGTGTCTGAGGTCAGATTTCTCCTCAGGAAAAGGAGTCTTCTTGATTCCAGGTCTGGTGCTCTATCCATTATCCCATCTAGCTGCCCATAAGTAAAGAAGACATGTTGTAATTTTGCTTTCTTTCTTGAGTTACTTTCTCCATCAAACAATTCATGCCATGAAGGCATCCTTTGTTCTGATCACCTAGTACTGTATGTTATTCATTCGTGTTAATATGAGGCAATCCTTCCAGGACCTCACTATTCCCTTCTACCCCCAGTGAAGTCATGATGTGAGGGAAGGAGTCTGGATCTGGACCTGGACAACCTAAGGTCAAAGCCTTGTTCTGCTACTTACTCCCTGTGTAATCTTAAGCAAGTCATTTTATCTTCTCTGACATTCAATTTCTTCATCTATAAAATTAGAGGACTGGTCTGAACTGAAGTCTTAAACTCTAAGATTCTTCTCTGCTCTAAATTTATGAGGCTATGGACACAGATCTTAGGATTCTGAATTCAATGCTATTCCTCCTCTGTCCAAGCTTTAGAGATGAGGATTATGTAAAATTTAGGGTACCCTCATTTGTGAGCCCCTAGAAATCTAACTCAGATCAAGTCCCTTCATGAGTCAGCTTTCTTCAGAGAACCATAGTTCAAAACTGCCTAGCCAGATGGACATTTGTTTACGAGGATATAGAGTAGCAGAGCTGAATGGAGTCTTAGAAATACCCTCTTTTGGTGGAAGATGCCATCATCTTTCCAGGTACTCAGGTAGCAACCTTGGAGTCATCCTTGGTTTTTCCCTTTCCCTCTTCCTCCCATACCCATGGTTTGCCAGGTTTTGTCTGTTCTAACAGCAATGCCTCTCTCTCCTACATCCACTTCTCTCCATTCACATGACTGCCATTCTAGTTTAGACCCTCGTGGCCTCGTAATCGAGTTCTCAGCATCCAGCTTCTCTTGTCTCCACTCCCTCCTCAACATAGCTGCAAAATTGGTATTCCTAAAGCAGAAATCTGAACAAATCACATCCTTTCTCAAGAAACTCCTCCTCCATGGCCACTAGATCAAATACGAACTCCTTGAATGGACATTTAAAGCCTTTGGCAATCTTGTGACAGAGTAGCTTTCCAGGCTGATTGAACATTATTTCTCTTTGGGTACGTTTGACATTTCAGCCAAACTAACCTACCTGCCCTGATCATGACATCCAGTCTCCTGTCTCCATGCCGAGAAAACTCTCCCTATTCTTTGTCTCAAACTCTCAGAATTTTTAGCTCAGCTTCAGATAAGAGACTCCTCCTCATTCCCCTCTTATTAGTGTGTTCTCATATCTTGAAATTACTGTTGTTATCCAGTTGTTTCAGTCATGTTTAACTCTTCATGATTCCATTTGGGATCTTCCTGGCAAAGATACTGGAGTGGTTTGCCATTCCTTTCTCCTGCTCATTTTACATATGAGGAAACTGAGATAAACAGAGGGAAATGACTTATCTGGGGTCACATAGCTGGTGTCTGGGACCAGATTTTAACTCAGAAAGATGCTGACTCTAGGCCCAACACTCAATCCTCTGTTCCAGTTAGCTGCCCAATCCAGCTATTTTGTATTTGATTATCTGGGTACATGTTTCCTTTTAAGGGAATGTAAGTTTCTTGAGGGCAGGAGTTTTTCTGGGTTTTCTTTTTGCTTTTCTTTTTACAGTGAGTCCCCATCTCCCAGCACAGTACCAGGTCCATAGCTGCTAAATTAATGCTTGTTGAATTGATTTAAATAGTTGAAAACAAATACCTGTGATAAAAAGAAAAGTGAATTCTGGGCAAGGTGATATTTAAGAAGTCTGAACAGAATGAGAATCCTTGTAGTTCAATCAGAGAAGGCTTCTTAGACAATATATGAATTGAATCTTTATTTTAGGAAAAGAGGGACTTTAGCAGAAAAAGAAAGAGGAAGAGTCTGTTCTAGGAGGGAGTGGTGTCTGCATAGGCAGGGAAAATGAGAATGAGGGGAGAGGACAGTTTACTTGAATATAGTTAGTATATGAAAGAGAATATCTGAGATGATCAGGATGATTATGCTGGGGTGGAAGGCTTTAAATGCTAGAATCTCCAGTCCATAATAGACAATGGGGAGCCACATAAGGTTTTTGAGGAGAGGAATAACCTGACTACTCAGACAACATGGTGGAGAACATATTGGGGGAGAGGAGTCCCCTTGGAAGGCCTCCAAGAAAGGGCCTACTTTCTATTCCATTTTCCAGTGAAGTCTATATTGGCTAGTAGAAGTCCAAGAAGACTATTAGCCTGATGTCTTCTCATCTTGTCCCAGCTCTGCTCTTCATTCTCACTGTGGCCTCCTTTGAATTCCCATTTGTACAATTCATTGGTAATTCATCCTATCCTGTACATTGTCTTATAAGGGTCCATTCTACAGATGTCTTAAACTATTATGTAACTTATTTCTATAGAACTTTCCACAGTATTTAACTTTCTAAGTCATATAATTTTCTCATCTTCACAAATAGATGTTAAACCCCTTGAGGACAAGGGACTTGCCTTCTCCTCTCTCCATAGTCCCTTGGTGTTGCACATGTTGACATGTTCAATAATTATTTGTGGATTTTATTTGTTCTTCAGTTCACTGTCAGTTCCCAGATTTGTAATATGAGGATTAAGAAGCCCTCACTCATGTTATATTGTGAGAACCTGGAAAAGTGGGAATAACACTGGACTAGGAGACAAGGAATACCCTGATATAAAAAACAGAAAACTGGTTTGGGGGTCAGAAGTCCTGGGTTCAAATCCTGCCTCTGATGCAGTAAGACCTGTGTGTCATTGGGCAAGCAAGTCAATTGATCTTTTGGGACCTCAGTTACCTCATCTATAAAATGAGCAGATTGGATTCTTGGCCTCTGAGGTCCTTTCCAGATCCTATGAGGAAGAACTGAGTGCTAACTAGTGTCCTAGATCTTTTTCTGCATGAACTTTGTCTTCAGTGGTCCTCATTTTCATCACCAATAAAATGGAAGATTGGTTGAGAGGATCCTTACCTTCTACTCATCTACTCTCTCTCTCTCTCTATCCATATATATTTATATGTATGTATGTATATCTTAGATCATAGTCATTTTCTTACTTCTCCCCCTTTAGAATGTGAACCCCTTGAGTATAGAGACTATTTTCCCTTTCTTTATATCTCCTGTTTAGCGCAGAGTCTGACATATATATATATATATATATATATCAGGCATTAAGTATATATACTTAATGCCTGATTTAATTGATACCTCTAAGGTCCTTCCCAGTTCTAAATCCCAAGATCCTACAGGAACAGATAATATAGAATTTGGAGTCAGACTAGTGAAATCACTGATAATAAGGAATTTCCAAGTGCGGGGAACTTGTTTTACCAGTGCTAATATGGACTTTCTCAGATACTTAAAATATTAGAAAGTTGCCTAGGAGTACTGACAGTGAAATGACTTGCCCAGTGTCACCCAATCAGCATTTTTCAGCAGTGGGATTTGAACCCAAATTCTCTTGAAACCAAGGCCAACTTTCTATTCATCATACCACACTATACCTCCACTGATACCATTAAGAAACAGGCTAGCAAGCTTCTGTCAAGATATTGTCTACCTCTGTTTCCCAAATGGAAAACAACATCACAGAGCTCAAACTGTTGCTACAGCTTCCCGTCCAAACCTTCCTTTATCTGAAATACTGAGATGGTCATTTTACCATTCAAAAGATGTCAGGTTGGCCTCTTACTTCTTGCAGCATCTGGGATGCCAGGTCTCTGTAAAGATACCCACATTCTCAGGCAGCTCTCTCCATCCCTCCCTTATGTGCAAAGGATACATGCTACTAACCTTGGTGGTCTCCCAGGAGCCAAGACAGAAACATGAAATCTTTGAGGAAGAGAGACCTGACCCCACAGCCTCTAGTATAGAATCTGGTGTCAATGAGAGGAAAGAGGCAGTGGTGATTAAAAACAGAAATAATCAGCCATAGCATGTTAACACACCAAAGAGGACAAAGCTAGCATGTTCTAGAGACCTTGAGGGACCATAGCCAAGCTTACTTGACTCCCCATTTATCAACTTCCTCTCCAGACTTTCCACCACCTCATCAGCCTTGCTAAACTCCATCTGACTCTGCCCTGAGGCTCAGCCTCTCTCCACTCCTTTACCAGCTCCCATTTATGTTTTGTCTTCATTTATTAGAATGTAGACCCTCCCTATCAGGGATCATAACATTGTCCTATATTTGTTTCTCAGTGCTTAGTAGAGTACCACAGCATAGTAAGTGCTTAATGAATGCTCTATCAGTCAATCATCTTCTTCTACCCATGAATAGATTTCAAGAGGTCCATGAACTTGGATGGGAAAAACATTCCATTTTTATTTTTGCTTACCTCTAACTGAAACGTATAGCTTCCTTCAATTATTTAAAAACATTACTCTGGGAAGGGGTTCATATACATCACCAGAATGCAAAATGTGTCCAGAATACAAAGAAAATGTATTTTTTCTGATTTAGGGGATCTCCACTTAGTGGATAAATATCAAATTCCTTGATCTGCCATTCAAGGCTCATCCCAATCATCTGACTGACCATCCCAAGATCATCTCTAAGCCAAACCCTCTACCAAAGCCATACTAGTCTCTTCATCATATTTTGCACATGGCAGGCTCATGCCAGCCTTTGAAACTTTGCCTATACTGTTTTCCCAGCCTGGAATATCCACCCCTTTCTCCTCTACTTTTTTCATTTCTTTCTGAATATATGTTTATATTTAATTTATTCATTTCTTTTAAAATATGTTTCTATGTGTTTATTATATATATGTGCATACATACATATATATATGTATGTATATACATATATATAAACACTGATATTGCCTGGCTATAGGAAAGAAGGAGAAATCAAGGAAGACTACCTGGATGGAAAAGCCTTTGATTTGAATTTTCTTACCTTCTTCATAGTGTCTAACGTAAGACTGAACACAGTAATTGTCTAATTAAATCCTTGCCTTGCCCTGAACCTTTCCTTAGAGGAGAGGTATCTGAGCAATGTTTATGGGAGAGTTGAATGGGTTCCCCAGTGATTGGCACATACTAAATTCTTAATATTTAAGAACTCAGTAATCTGAGGTACTTGGGCCAGCTCTCCAAAGCACTTTCCCATCCTCAGCTTCAGGAATCACTGCTCCAGTCTTTTATCCTGTCAGATTCTCCCCAGGTAGAGAGGGTCAGGCTAATCCCTTCCCCTACATGGAACCAATTGGGTAGTTCTAAAACCCCCTAACCAAGTGGGCAGAAGGGAGCTGGGCAATTGCTTCCTTCCCAGAGTTAGAGAAAATCCATTTTCTCTTCACTAATCCATCTCCTCCATCCCTGGGTACTGTCTAAGAGGAATTGCAGATCGCGGTAAATTCGTTATGTCCCCATGAATCAGGAGTGTGAAGTCTCAATTACTATCTGCTGGAACTGGAGATAAGGAGAATAAATGATTACAGAAAGGCGGTTGGCTGACGGGAAAATAAGCCTCAGAACCACCTGGGAAGGGAGGCTGAGCTCACTGCATTCCATACCCTGCCTCTCCTCTAGCCTTCGACTCCTGTAGGACCTGCATGAGCTCCTCATTTCCCCAGCCATGCCTAGCCCTGAGTTTGGTTACACTCTGCTGGGTAAAAGATAGCTTCTGTCCTCTGGAAACTTTCTAGAACGGGAGGAGAGAGCTTTGGTTGAGAGGGAAAGAGACACTAGACTTGTCCCCACCTAGGACAAGGCACTGCATCCCACTAGAGAAAGAGAGCATTTTAATATATGGCTACCGAGGCTCCTTCTCCTGTGGGTTAATCACTAATCTTATGATCTTCCCAAAACCTTGGGGATCCAGAAGAAGAAAGAAACTGAGGTGAAGGTGGGGCTTACTTGATGGAAAAGAAAGGGAATTTCAGCACCCAAGTACATTATAGGGTCCTTGAAAGAAGGAACCAGTTTTCTTTTTCTTTTCTTTTCTTTTCTTTCTTTTTCTTTTCTTTTTTTATATTTCCAACACCTTGCCTATAGTAAGCACCTTAATAAATTATCATTGAATCTAGAACTAATATAGACAAGACAATAATAATTAAAGTTCTAAAAGATATTTATTATACCAAATACTTATTAATCTCTAAACTACATAGAATAAAAAATATTCAAAATATAGAGGCTTAGTAAGAGAAATTTTTCCTCCTGTGAGGACAGGATGAGGTCGATATCATTCCCTTGGTCCTATTGGTTCCTGGATGGTTCCAAAAAGGCTAAGTTGAGTCTCCAAATCTCAATACTCTTATTTAATGAAAAAAGCAGTCATTTTATCCACTTGTGGAATAGTTGGCAGAATATTCAAGGTATCAACATAACCAGAGAGCCTCTTGTCCTTAGTATATTTCTCTTGGGATGCTTTCAAAAGTAACGAGAACAAATAACAGTGAAAATACTAGTAATAACTCACATCTATAGTGCTTAAAGTTTTGCCATGTGCTTTTCTCACAGACAACAAACCTGTGAGGCAGGAATAATCATTACAATAATCACAAGAAGAACTAAGATTTATACTGTGTAAGAACACAAGCTTTGTAGTGCAGCAGACTATCCTGCCAACTAGGCTAAATGTAAGGGGGCAAATTTGTTCTGCATTGATTATACCAGTTGTAGGATGGAATACCCTCCTAGAAAATATGAAGATACTGAAGATCGTTATTAATAAATTTAGGCTTATTCATGTTAATTAGCTTAACTAGGGGAGTTTACTCACAAGAAGCCAATCTTGGGTGGCAGGAGGACAGAGTAATATGGTGGATCCCTGCCACCAACCCAAGCCAGCTCAGATATCTATAAATAAAGCAAAGAAGGCACAGTGCCAGGGATGGTCCAGGGTCACATGCAAGTTTTCCCATGGGATAGTCAGAAGTTCTTTTGCTGTTTACATTTACTTAAGGTAGTTTATAATCTCTGGGGGTGATGGCTCATGTTCTCATTCTGGGTACCACTGTACATAGTGATCTGTATAGCTTACAATAACCCTGAGGGTTAGACAGAGCATGTATTCCTACTCCACTTTACAGAGAAGGAAACTGAGGCTAAAAGAGACTTGCTCGAGATCATAGAGCCACAGACCATTAGAGCGGAAAACAACTTTAGATACCAGGGTTGCCCTTGGACTTGGGAAATTTTGATATGATTTCTGACCTTGACATTTACTAAATATGCAACCATCCCAAGGCAAACTGGCCAGTTACTTATCTTTTCTGAAGCTCATAGAGCTTGTTTGTACATAGCTGCATGCATATAGTCTCCTTGAGAAGAAGGATTATTTTTTTGTCTTTATATCTGCACTACAGAGGCTGGCATATGGTAGGTGCTTAATAAATGCTGAATGAATGAATGATTTCCTTATCTTTTAAATGTGAGTGATAATATCTTTAGCAATTCCAGTAATTGTTTTGAAACTCAAATGAGGTAATGTATGTAAAATGCTTTGTCAACTTTATAACACTGAATAATGTCAGCTCTTATGGCTGTTATTTTTGTTATTTTCTAGTCTAAATTCTTCATTTTAGAAAATAGGAAACTGAATTAGAGAAGGGGAAATAATTTGATCAAGGTCACACTCAAAAAAAAATCCTGGAGCAGACAATGGAAGCCAGGTTTTCTGACTCTAAGGTTAGTGATCTTCATTCTAGACCACAGAATTAAGTCAAATAGAACAGCTGGAATTTATGCAATGCTGAGCTCCGTGTCATTCAGCAGCTAGGAGGCACAGTGGATAGAATATGGAGTCAAGAAGACCTGAGATCAAACCCTGCTTAGATACTAAAATTTGTGACCCTGGGCACATCAAAACTTCTTTTAAATTTTATTTCCTCATTTGGGAAATGAAGATAATAATAGCATTTACTTTGCAGATCTGTTGTGAGGATAAAATATGATAACATGTAAATAAAGAACTTGTTATTTATATAAAATGAATTTTGGATGTTCCTACTGTTCAATTGTTTCAGTCATGTCTGACTCTTCAAGAACCTATTTGAGATTTTCTTGGGACAGATACTGGAGTGGTTTGATATTTCCTTCTTCAATTCATTTTACAGATGAGGAAACTGAGACAAACAGGATCAAGTGACTTGCCCATGGCCACACAGCTAAGTCTGAGGCCAGATTTGAACTAAGGTCTTCCGGATTCTAGGCCTTAGTATTCTATCCACTGCACTACCTAAATACAAACTATTAATAATAATAGTAATAGTAATAGTCCATTTCCACCTAGTAAGCAGAGTATGCAAGCATGCAGCATGTGTATTGAGTAAAATAATATACCTGGTAAGAAGGAGATTTTACTTTTAGTCATGGTTTTGATAATCCCTTTACTAAAAGGCTGTAGCAAGTTACTTCCCAAGGAACCACATGTTCAAAAATGTTTATAGCAGCTCTTTTCATGGTGGCAAAGAATTAGAAAATGAAAGGATATCCATCAATTGAGGAATGGCTAAACAAGTTATGGTATATGATTATGGTGGAGTACAGAGAAATGAGGAGCAGGACAATTAGAAAAACCTGGAAGACTTACATGAACTGATGTAAAGAGTAGTGAGCAAAACCAGAACATGGTCCATAGTAACAGCAATATTGTAAAGAAGATCAATTGTGAAAGGCTTTGCCAATGATCCAAGACAATTCCAAAGAACCTATGATGAAGAATGCTATCTATTTGGAGAGAGAACTGATGAACTTTGAATGCAGATTGAAATATATTTTTTCACTTTCTCTGTTTTTCCTGTTTTTTGTTTTTGCAACATGGTTAATGTGGAAACATGTTTTACATGATTTTACATGTATAATTGATATCATATTGCTTGCTTTCTCAATAGGTGGGGAATTAGATGAAGAGAGGAAGAGAACTTTGAACTCGATTTTTTTTGTTTTTTTTGTTTTATTTGTTAGAAAAAAAAATTTTTACATGGTTACATGATTCATGTTCTTACTCTCTCCCCTCAACTGCTCCCCCCATAGCAAAAGTGCATTTCCACTGGTTTCTTCATGTGTCATCAATCAAGACCTATTTCCATATTATTGATAATTGCACTGGTGTGATCATTTAGAGTCTACATCCCCAAATCATGTCCGCATCAATCCATGTGTTCAAGCAGTTGCTTCTCTTCTGTGTTTCCACTCCTGTAATTCTTCCTTTGAATGTGGGTAGCGTTCTTTCTCATAAGTCCCTCAGAGTTGTCCTGGGTCATTTCATGGAACTGAATTTAAAAAAAAAATGAGTGTTAAAGAAATGATACTGGGAATTCCTGACCATCATATCATATATACATATATATATATATATATATATATATGTAGTTAAGGTAAACTGTAAAACTTATTATATATTATATATATAAATTATTTATATAATATAAATATATAATCATATAAATACACACACACACACACACACACACACACACACACACATATATATATATATATATGGTTAATTAACAGAATACCAAATCCTGTGGGTGATTAACTCCAGGGTGGTTTGATAAAGGAGAGGGATAGGGAAATGGAGGAGAGGGAAACCACCAGGAGAATCAGCTGGGGTTTTCTCAGTAGGTTCTTGTTGTCAGTTAGGTGCCAGGTTTGTCTGGGAAAGGAGGAGAAACAAGGAAGGTCTATATAAAAGGGTTTTAATAACAAACTAGGATAAGGAGTGAAGGGAAGTAGGACAAACTACCACTTAGGTCTACTGAGAATAGAGGTCTAGTGGGATAGAGGGGTGGTTAAGGCTACGCTGAACACTAAAGTCTACTAGCAGACTGCCTAGGACAAGGTCTGGCTTGTCAGGGGTAAGGAAATCTCATGAAGATGTCCTTGGCTTGTCTCAAGATGTCACAGCTGGTCCCAGGAAACACAGGTTACACAGCAAAGTAAAATCCGAGTGGGAAGTGAGGGAGATGAGATTATCTGTGTGTCCACTAGCACAGATATATCCACTTCTCTACCTACAACTCCCTTGGTCTTGATTGAAGATCTGATCTCCAAGTCCAAGGAACCAACTCCAAAGTATCAAGATCCCAAAACACACACAGGCTCACCCTGACAGCTGCTCCCAAAGCCAACTGCCAACTCAGAGTCACTGTGTGAAAGTTCCCTGTGACAAGATTCCAAGTTCTCTTGCCAGCTTGCCAGGGTTGCTCTCTGCTAACTAAAATCTTAATCTACATTTTCCTGTAACAATATATATATATATGCATGCATATATAGATAGATAGATTATGTATTTATTTATTTTTGCAAAGAGCCACTCATACACTTATGGTGATGGCAATCTAACATTTCTGATTTAAAATGATAGGGTCGGTTGAAGACAGAGATAGGAAGGCAGGAGACTCCACTTGGCCAGACCACACCAATCACTTTGCTAATACTCATCTTCCAAGACGTCATTCTCTCAGTATTATCTGTTTCAAAAGCACTGAATGATGAAAATTAATCACTAATCATTGCCTATAATAATCCTGTATTATTGAGGGCAGGTCTTCAAATGCCTTCTCTGAGAGTTTCTTACACACACCTTTACAAAGAACTAAGGAGGATGACATAAAGAGAAATCATAGTTCATGCCCTCAGGAAGGAAGAAGACTAAGTCCTACAAAATGCTATTAGGTGTCAAGATCAAATATAATTGAAGAATGGTCTATATAACTTGGCCAAAAACCACTAAAACAGTGCAGAATAGGGCCAGCATAAATAGGGCTGGGAAAGCTTCCCAGAGGAGGAAGGATTTCAGTGGGATGTTGAAGAATGGGTAAGAGTTAGAGGAGGAGAAGCTTAAGTCAACAGGGAGATCTCTATAATTATAACTCTTCGGCCACATTTATCAAAGTCCTCAAGCCACTGCTTGACCTATGGTCATGGCCATTCAGGCCACATCCTTTGTATAGCACTGTGCCAGCTGATTATGCCCTTCCCTCAGAGATTTGGCAACAGATCATGGAAATGAACCATTTTAGTAGACCAACTTTACTCTTAGACCATGAGATGCATGTTACATAAGCTCAACAGGGCTTAGGTGCCCCTCCCCAGATGACATCAACTAGATCATATGGCACCAACCCAGGTCCTGGGCTTATTTTCCAAATAAATAATCAGCTTATTCTATCCCTAGAATGAGTCAGAGAATAGTAAAGGGAAATACTAGAATTGGAGTTAATGATCCTGGGTTTGGATTTCAACTGTGGAGTTTGCAACTTATGTGGCTTCAGGTGAGTCCTTTCCCTTCCTTTCTTTGGGACTCAGTTTTCAGTCTCTATTAAGTAGAGTTGAAATGGACCATGTCTAAGGTCCTTTCCAGTTCTAGTATTCTATAGCTGTGATCTTGAGGATCTTCTCCTCTTATGATGATATAAGTTGGGGCAGCTAGAATGCTCAGTGAATAGAGAGCCAGGCCTAGGGACAGGAGGTCCTGAGTTCAAATCTGGCCTTAGACACTTCCCAGCTGTGTCACCCTGGGCAAGTCACTTGACCCCAGTTGCCTAGCCCTTAATGTTTTTCTACTTTAGAACCAACACTTAGTTCTGATTCTAAAATGGAAGGTAAGAGCTAAAAAGAAAGATGAAATTAGTTAATAATAGGTCAATTTACTAAGCTTATTATTTGTCAAATATTCTGCTAATGAGCGATACAAAGAAGGACAGAAATCTTTCCCTTCCCTCAAGAAAATTAAATGCTAATGGTGGGGAGACAAAATGCAAATACATATAAGGTATAGCTTACATGGGCAGGAAGTAATCTCAGAGGGAAGACTTTAGTGGATATGAATCATCTCAGCAATTGTCCAGGCATGAATAAAGTTTCAGCAAGATAGTAGTTGTGTGAAAAGAGAGAGGGGCAAACAGGAGAGATGTTGCAAAGAGAAGATGACAAGCCTTGGTAATGAATTGTATTTGGGGTGAGTTCATGATACAAGCTGAAGATGACAGGGAAGTTTGGGTGATGGAGAAGATAGCTGACCCTTGATCAAATGATGGAATATTTTTTTTTAATCCCTTACCTTAGAATTGATACTGTGCATTGGTTCCGAGCCTGAAAAATGGTAAGAGCTATGCTAAGCCAGGTTAAGGGACTTGCCCAGGGTCAAACAGCTAAGAGATATCTGAGCCTAAATTTGAACATAAGATCTCCTATATCTGGACATGGCTCTCATTCCAGTGTGCCACCTAACTGTATCCTGAGATAACATTTTTAAAGCAGTTAACATAGTTCCTGGCATACAGTAGGTACTTAATAAATGTGTTTTTTTCTCTTGACAATGTTTTAGAACTTTAGAAGAAACTTGGATTGAAGAGGAAGGGAATAATGAGTTGTGTTTCAGATATGCTGAGTTTGAGATGCCTATGAGACATCCATATCAAAATGCCTAAGAGACAGTTCATGGTGCTTCTTAGGAGGACATGATATCTACAATCTCTACCAAGGGATAAAAGAGTGTTAAGTCTTCTGAGCCCATCCTAAACTTGGCAATCCAAATATTTTTTCTAATCCAATATTGGGAACCTAGAGCTCAAATATATAAACCTTTAGGCAGAGCCATACACCTGATCTGCCACCAACTCACCAAACAGAGGGACTGTGTTTGGCACTCAACCTGTTTGAGTGAGTATGTTCATCCTTCTGACAAAGTTAGTTAATAGTCAAGGGTGGGGAATTGGTGAGGAAAAAGCAGAGAAACTCAGAGAGGCTAAAATAATCTCCCCAAGATCAATTTTTGTTGATTGATGGCACATCCTAATACTGGAGGATAAAGTAGAGGAGGAGACATTATGATGGCTATGGGAAGGTAGCAGCTAATGTTCAGCTTTGCTATGGGTCTCACATACTTTTGGGATGTACATAAACCTCTTCTTTAGGTGAAATGTGTGGATACCGACAGGTATCATTTTAGTGCCAGTTACAGCACTAACAGTTACTTGCTAGGGGCAGGCAGGCATCAGTAACCTCTGGGGCTGATATTCTGTCTCAGTATGATTTGTGAATTCTTAGTGGTGTCTCTGAGGGAAATTATGGAATTTCCATTTTTGGTGGTCTTTAAATGGGATAGATTCTTATCTGTCCAGATGCTAGTTAAATGTAGTACTGTAGAGCAAGGAGATGGATGGAATAACCTCTCTAAAGACCATTTTTAGTCATGTGATGTAATGCTGCGTGACATTTATAAACATTTTGTGAATGAACTTTCTCATCTATAATATGAGGATAATAATCTCTGCTCTGCCTTCCTTGCAGGGTAGTTGTGAGAATCAGTGAAAGGCATAGAGCACTGTGGGAAAGTTCACAGATTTGGAGTCAGAGGGCTTTAGTTTGAATTCCAGCTCAGCTTTTCCTGCCTCTGTGATCCAAGGCAAATGACTTTCTCCTCTGAGCTTCCTTTTTCATATATACAAAATAAAGATGGGCTATTAAGGTCCTTTCCAGTTCTAAATGTAGGATTCTGGGGGACAGCTGGGTAGCTCAGTGGATTGAAAGCCAGGCCTAGAGATGGGAGTTCCTAGGTTCAAGTCTGGCCTCAGACACTTCCTATTCATATGACCCTGGGCAAGTCACTTAACCCCCATTGCCTAGTCCTTACCACTCTTCTATCTATCTTCTATCAATACACAGTATTGACTCCAAGACAGTAGGTAAGGGTTCAAAACAAACAAACAAACAAATAAATGAATGAATGAATGAATAATGGATGAATGAATAGATAGATAAATAAATAAATAAATCTAGGATTCTATAAGATATTACTGTGTTTGCTTTTCCAATCATACTCCATCCCTGTTGAGGAGATAAGGCAGATATTTCTATCTCCATTTTCCAGTTGGCGAAAGGCGTACCCAAAGCAACTATCCAGGGTCATTAGGGAGTCTGTGGCAGACTTAGAACTTAAACCAAACTTGTTGAGTCCTGGTCCAACATTTTTCTTTTCCTCTAGGTCTCATTGCTAAGGATTAAGATAAATTGGATGGGGAAGGATTCTGGAGAGTTAGCAGGACTAGCTGAGCATGCACTCGACAAGAATTATTAATATGACCAACGAGGGAATGCACTGACAAGAGTGTGAGGGCAGCCCGGGAATGGCAGGCAATCAGTAACTCCTTTGCCATTGGCAGCTGGTGAGGGGAAGTGCTTGTCCTGATGAGGAAGGATCACTATGGAAAATGTCTTTGAAGAAATATCACAGGGGCAAATGTATTACGTTTGTCAAAAGTCACCATGAATAAGGCTACATATGCCTGCTTTCTCATGGAGCGAGAAACATTCTTTTGCATCAGACGCAGTTGGTGTTTAGAGGGTGATTGAAGATAGTAATTATCTAGGAATCATAGATATTTTCTAATCATCCTTGCTCTGGACCAGGTATCTGATGTCCCCTTACAAACCTACCTTACTGTCAACTCGTCACAGAACGTTAGAGCTGACAGGACAGCCAGATCTCTTGGTGTTCTCTCTCCATTTCAGGCTAACCAGCCTTCTAACTTGTGCCCAAATAAGACATTCTCTTTCCTGTCTCCACACTTTGCTTTGCTGGACGTCAGGTCTAGAATGTACTCCCTCCTAATTGCCACTTTGTAAGACCTTTATCTTCTTTCAAAGTATGGCTCAGAGGCCACCACCTCCATAAAACCTTTTCTAAGCCCTCCCAGTTATTGTTGGTCTCTCTCTTAAAAATGTGTTTGCATGACTTTGTATATCTTCTGTATCTCTCTTTTTCTCTCTGTCTCTTTCTCCTCTTCTCTCTTCTCCTCTGCTCTCCTAGCACTTAAAATAGTGGTCTATCTCTTTAAAATTATTTGTATTACTTTACATCTCTCTTTACATGTATCTCCTTACATGTATCTCTCTCTTTTCCCCTTTCTCACCTCCAGTAGGATACAAATGAGCAGGGAATATTTCACTTTTTTGCCATCCACATAGGAGGGGCTTAATCAATTATTAAATAAAAATGAAATGAAATTATTGACTTTCATTGACCTGTTCCATTTTATAGAAGGGAAAACTGAGACTCAGGGAAGTAAAGCAGATTCCCCAGGCTCATAGAGTTAAGAAGCAGAAGAATTATATAAGAGAAACTCTTCAACTACCCAGAAATCGGAAACTCTGTCCTGAGGTAAAAAGCCTCTGCGTCTCCAGGGAGCATGTGTTCCAAATGAATATAAGGGCACCAGGGATGAGAACTGTTAGGTTAGAGGAGAAATCTCACTGCTGACAATTTCATACTCTGTCAGCTGAACTCTTTTTATGGAACAACACAAAAACAACTGATTGATGTCAGAAACAAGATGTAGGATGCAGTTGCCCCATGATGTGACATAATTCAATGACACATAAAAAGACATTTAGAACCTAACATAAGGATGCTGAGGCATTATATGAAGAAATCAGCAGTATAGATTTTCTTGGAGATGAATGAAGGTGATGTTTAGACCTAATACACTAGAGTTCAAATCTGGGACTTCGTAAGGTTCATTTCATTAAGCATCTTCAATGCCTACACGTTGGTTGTGAGAGCAAGTCTAGATTTTTCAGCTTGGTGTGCAAGGCCATATAACAAAGTCATCTCAATCTATCTAACAATTCACATGCTCTGTCTACAAATACATATTGAACACTTACTATATAGAAGCAGTAAAATGGTATAGTGCAGTGGTTCCCAAACTTTTTTGGCCTACTGCCCCCTTTCCAGAAAAAAATATGACTTAGCCCCCTGGAAATTATTATTTTTTTAATTTTAATAGCAATTAATAGGAAAGATAAATGCACCTGTGGCCATCACCACTCCCCTGGATTGCTGAAGCACCCACCAGGGGGCGGTGGTGCCCACTTTGGAAATCACTGGTATAGTGGATAGAGCACTGGACATGCAGTTAGGAGGACCTGAATTCAAATTCAGACTTAGATGACTTAGTAGATGTGTGACCCTGGGAAAGTCACTGAATGTCTATTTACCACAATTTCCTAAACTGTGAAATAGGCAGCATAGTAACCTCTACTTCCTAGAGTTGTTGAGAGGATGAATTGACATAAGCTCTTAGCACATTGTAGGCACTTAGTAATGCTAAGTATGTGCAGATCCATACTATGTACAAAATGTTACACTAGGTGTCATGGGAGCAATAGCCAAATCTTCCAATGAGACTCTTCTACACCAAACCTAGTAACATTACTACACCTCACACATTTCAGCTTTATTTTCCTAATCATCATTTTGTGCATACTTTTTCTCTGCTCAAATTATCTTCCCTTCTGCCCTGCTAATCCAAATTCTTTCTGTCCTTTAAAATCCAGTCCAGGTCAGTGTGGTACCACGGAAAAAGGAAGCTTTGGAGTCAGAGCCCCTAGGTTCAAATCTTACCTCTGTGGCTTACTACCTACACAACTTAAACATGACACAAACTCTGTTGGCCTCAGTTTCCCTAAAGGAAATATTGGGCTAGATGACCTCTAAAGTCCTTTACAAGTCTAGATCTAAGAGCCTGAGATCTTGTCTTCCTAAGATGCTTTTCTTAACTATAACCACCAAGGATGAGTTCCTCTTCTTCCTCCTTCTCTTCCAGAATTGTCTAGTCTTAACTCTTTTTTTCCCCAAAAAACCCTTACCTTCTGTCTTAGAATCAGTACTATGTATTGGTTCCAAGGCAGAAGAGCAGTAAGGGCTAGGCAATGGGGGTTAAGTGATTTGTTCAGGGTCATATAACTAGGATGTGTCTGAGGTCAGATTTGAACCCACCTCCAAGCCTGGCTCTCAAACCACTGAGCCATTTATTACTGTTCCATGGCCTTAACTCTTTTTTTTTAAACCCTTAACTTCTGTATATTGGCTCCTTGGTCGAAGAGTGGTAAGGGTGGGCAATGGGGGTCAAGTGACTTGCCCAGGGTCACACAGCTGGGAAGTGTCTAAGGCTGGATTTGAAACCTAGGACCTCCTGTCTCTAGGCCTGACTCTCAGTCTACTGAGCTACCCAGCTGCCCCTCCATGGCCTTAACTCTTGATGCTCTTCATATTAATGTTTTGTTTTTTTTAACCCTTACCTTCCATCTTGGAGTCAATACTGTGTATTGGCTCCAAGGCAGAAGAGTGGTAAGGGCTAGGCAATGGGGGTCAAGTGACTTGCCCAGGGTCACACAGATGGGAAGTGGCTGAGGTCAGATTTGAACCTAGGACCTCCTGTCTCTAGGCCTGGCTCTCAATCCACTGAGCTACCCAGCTGCCCCCTTCTTCATATTAATGTTTTAGTATGACTATTTGTGACCTATCTCTACAACTATAGGAAGTTCCCTAAGGACGGAGATTGGAACAGTTAAAATAGTGAGGAACAATGGAAAACCATGAGTTCTGGTATCAGAAGAGCTCATTTCACTTTCCAGCTCTCTTCCATAGTCCCTTTGTCCATAAGTATCATGTTACAAACTACTGTAGATACGTTATTTCCCCTCTTTGGGTCTCAGTTCCTTCTTCTGTTAAAGGAGAGGATTGGAAGAGACAGATTAAAGTTCTTAACCTGGGATCTATGGATAGATTTCAGAAGGACCAGGAACTTGAATGTGGAGGGGTGGGGATCGCATCTTTGTTTTCATAGAATTGGTTTCCTTTGTAATTTGATTTAGTTTATTTTAAGCATTTAAAAGTGTAACTCAAAGAAGGAATCTATAGTCTTTAGTAGACTATAATAGGGGTCTATAACATCAAAAAAGATTATACACTCCTGGACTAGATGACCTGTAAAATCACTAAAAAATGACACATAGCATAATTGAATGGAAAACATGCTGAAACTTGACAGGCAACACCTGGGTTTGGTTCAGACTCTACCCCTGACAGGTCTTAACTGTGGTGTATGGCTCTGAGCAAGCAATATTGGACCTCTTTGGGCCTCAATCACCTCTTTTATAAGAGGGAAAAGTGGAATTTGCCTCAAAGAGATGTTTGAAGATCAAATGAACTAATTAATATACACAACATGCAATTGCAAAAATATATTGCAAAATTGAAAGGGCTCTATAAATATCAAGATCTTTAATCTATTGTCTTCTAGGCAGGGCCCAGAAGTGAGTCATACACAGAGCGGATTGGTCATAAACATATGTCAAACAGAGGTACAGCTTTTCCACTGGGCATAGTTCCATGTTGAAAAGCCACACCAAGGCAAGGCTGAAGAATATGGATGTCTGTGGCAGTAGTGATCCCAGTGTGTCTACTTGCTTTGGACCCTGACCTTTACCAGAATAGCAGACTGGCTCTCTCTGGGGGACTAAGAGTAGGTATTGGGTGGATTGGGTTGTCCTATCAATGAAGAGTTCTCTCTACTTGTTCTGAAACGGACACTTTCAAGGGGGACTCTAGTTTTATGATCTACCCATCCAAATGAGCAAAAGTTTATACTAAGTCTTTTGCCTGTCCCCATATATACAGTCTTGTGCTGGAAATACCTCAGAAGGAAGGGATACCATCTCAGAATAGGAGATAACATCTCTTTGGATAGGTAATAGATAACATCTATTTGGAGTAAAAGCTTATTTGCAAAATATTACAGAAATGAATTGAAGAAGACTTCAGTGTTTTCCTCTCATAACAGTGATGGGCCATGTAAAGGAAGATAAAGCTGCAAAAATGACATAGTATGTGAGAAAGACAGAATTCGTTATAAGGCAATGGAGGGGCCATCTAAACCAATTAATTCCTGGCCAACCACCCACCTTTACAATACCCAGATCAAATTGTCCTCCAGACTTAGCCTGGAGACTTGCATTAAGGAGAACCAGTCCTAGAGATGGAAGGTCCTGGATTCAAATTTGGCCTTAGATACTTCCTAGCTGTATGACCCTGGGTCCCTTAACCCCAATTGCCTAGCCCTAACCACTCTTCTGCCTTGAAACTGATACTTAATATTGATTCTAAGACAGAAAGTAAAGGTTTTAAATATATATATATATATATATATAATATAAAATATATAATTATGTTATACATTTTGTATATATAATTGGTTGAGAGTTATATCTCTTATACTCTCTTGATTTTGGTTTTCTTCTCTGTAAAATGAGTGGTCTGTCCTGAGTGACCTCTGCGGTCTGGTCTAGCACCGACATTCCATAATTCTAGGATTCTAGAATCCCATTTTCCCATTATTAGGTTATAAATGACAATTAAATTTGAGTCCCTAAGAGAGAAAAGGATTTACTTAGGGGTATATTGAACTGACTCTTATCAGTACATTGTTAAATTTTCAGCAAAATAAGCATTTGTTCCTCAGAAATCAGCAACCACTACAAATCAAGGCTTGAGTAGTTGTTTTGTTGATTGCCTAGACTTAAGAGAGTATTAACACAGATTAAATTTGAAAGCATATGAGCATATATGCCCTCCCCCCAGAGTCTTATTGTTAAACATTTAGAAGCACACCCAGTATTGCTCTATAAACATTGTTTGAGCTCAGCAGGAATTCTGTAGAAGGCTCAGTGAATTAAGTCATTACTAGACTGGTTGCTGGGTGACTATAAGGTAATAATAATAACAACAATAATAATACTCATTTACATAGCCCTTTAAGATTTGAAAAGTGCTTTATATATCCATTATTTCATTTGATCCTCACAACACTGTTGGATTTATCCAAAGTCACAGAGGCTAAGATTGGGGCAGATAGATAGGGGATCAGTGGATAGACCACAGGGCCTAGAAGACAGAAAGACTCATCTTCCTGAATTCAAATCTGACTTCAGACACTTCCTAGCTTTGTGACCCTGGGCAAGTCAGTTAACCTTGTTTGCCTCAGTTTTCCCATCTATACAATGAGCTGGAGGAGAAAATGGCAAACCACTCCAGTATCTTTTCACGAAGAAGTCATAGAGTCAAAGGACTGAAAATGGCTAAACAACAATAATAAGAGCCAAGATTAGATCTCAGGTCTCCTGGCTCTCCATGCAGTCTGTGTTTCCCATCCAATGAGTGCTCTTCATCTAGTGAGTGCCCTTGTTTTTGAGCTTGCCTCCCCTAAGAACTGGAAAGTCTCCGCAGGCATGCTTCAGAAGGTGGAGCTGGGTGGGAGTGGGCTGAGCTGAGTACTGAAGTTAAGAGAACTGAAGCAGAAATTGGAGGGCTTTATGAAAGCTCCATTTGAGAAGAGTTTGTTTGTTTTTGTAAGGGGTGAGGGGAGGGCAGTGTTTTGTTGGGTCCTGTTTTGTTCTAAAATTCTTTCTGCATTACAGTTTGTGAGAGAAGGCAATTATCTACCTGCTGAGTGGGACTGTTAAGTCTTGCAATTATAGCTGTACCACCTGGTAGGGAAAAGAGACTCTTTAGAAGTGATCCAGGGTGGGAGGTGGGAAGGGGCGGTGGGGGGGGGCAAACATTGGGCTCTAGCATCCAAGATATCATCTCTGCCTCTGTAATGGATTAATTGACATGACTCCCCTTAGACAGGGGGTAACTTCCTCTGGGACACAATGCACCCTGTGGCCCTTGATCCTTTGGTTTCAGCTCCTCTGGTTGTCTTTAGAAATCAGTGTCAGGATTGATGAGATATTCCTCCAGGTTCTCTCAGTCCACTCCAGCTTTCTAGAATGGTTTCATCCTTAGTAGTCTAGTAAGCACCAATAGAAAATGTAGCACAATGCTAGACATTCTGGGTGGTGGGGGAGGAAGGAAGGAGGAAAGGAAGGAAAGGAGAAGAAAAGAGGGGAAGAGAAAGAATGAGAGAGGTAGAGACAGAGATAGAGACAGACACAGAGAATAAGAGAGAAAGAATGGGAGGGGGGTGGAGAGAAGTGTCTTCATGATTCAGTCAACTAATCTCTACTGAGTATATTCATTAGAAAAAGCACTGACTAGCCAAGAAGGGGCTTGCATTCATTGCTTATTATCTATGATCTTAGATAAGTAACTTATCTTAACTGCCATAAAATTCAGTTTCCTCATCTATAAAAGGATAGGGAGTAAGGCAGGGATAGAGTAGATAGTCTGTGAGATCCCATTATGATTCTACTGTAAGGCTAACTATGTTCCAGTATGATATGAGGGGAGATAGAAGAAGGCATAGCCCATTTGTGGGAACAAGGAGATGTTACTCCCCCCCCCCCAATTTATATATAGGATATCAGAAACAAAGTTTTTTATGAAAGAACTCATGATTTTGTTTTCCTAATGTGTTCATGCATCATCTATGTATACAATGTATTTATATATTTATATTTTCCTCTCTCTAAGATGGGAGTTCCGTGAGTATAAGGATTTTGTTTTATTTAAATTTTATCACCTGATTGCTCACTATATTACTTTGCAAATAGTAGATACTCAGTAAAATCTTGATTTATGGCATTGTATTGGGAATGGGGGGAGAAGAGAGGAACACAAAACAGAGTAGAATTGTGTAACTCCAACTATATACTGTAATCTATAGAATTTTAATGAAGGGAAAGATCTCTAGAATCCAAGGAAAAAGGGAGAAGAAGGAAATAGTGAGATGAAAGACTTCCAGGAGAAAGTAAATCCTAAGCTAGACCTTAGAAAGTAAGATTCAATAGAATAAGACTCCCCAAGCAGGTAGAAAGATCAAAATAGGAGTAATCATCATAATAATAATTATGATGACCAAAATTTATGAAGCCCTTTAGGATGTGCAAAGTCTTTTCTCTATGTAAGGGAGGGGAGATGTGGTAATGCACACTCCTCAGTAGATTATGTTACAGGATATAACCCCAGTCAGCTCATGTTCCATTGTTGACTCAGAGAGATGTTTATACTTGATTGAGGGCCTAGAGCCTATACCAGTGATGGCAAACCAATGGCATGGGTGCCAAAGATGGAATGCAGAGCCCTCTCTGTGGTCACTTGACCACCCTCCCTCCCCATTCCCCATCCCCAGAGTTTGTTCCTGGAAAGACAGAGGGTCTCAGGCAGAGCTGTGCCCTTCTCCCTCTCCTCCACACCTAATGACATTTTTTCATATTACCTGGCCCTCTTCCCAGCAGTCTAATTGGCGTGCACAGGGGGGTAAGGTGGGCAGCTCACCAGCATCAGAGATAGAGGGAAATGGAGCATTCAGACCACTGCTCTGCCCCTCTCTACACTCCCTGAGGACAGTCCTCACTTCATCCACCTCTCCATCCAACAGCCCGATGAAAGCTCTTTCTCCCTCCACTGTGTGAGATAATGGGGGGCAGCAGGGTGCACCTGGCATTCAGTGGTGGGGAGGGGCTTGACACACTGTCTGTGGGGGGCACAGCACTTGGTCTGGGGGTGGGGTTGGGGCAAGCCTTGGCACTCTGTCTCTAAAAGGTTCAACATTACTGACCTATACCTTCTGTATTTACACATTAAATTCTGTGACCCCAAACACCAAGAGGGGAAGGAAACCCTATTCTCTTTCCTACACATGTGTCATCGATTTTATCCTTCCTTTTTTCTCTCTAGGGTGCATTCTTGACTCTCCAGACTTTCTCTACTATAACTCCCTAGAGATATATGTACGGATGGATAGATAGACAGACAGACAGATAGATAGACAGATAGATAGATAGATAGATAGATAGATAGATAGATAGATAGATAGATAGATAGATAGATAGATAGATGGATGGATAAGTAGATAGGTAGGTAGTTATATATATGTATATATAGTAGGTGGTGCTACCTGAGATATGATTTGAAGGAAATGAAGGATTTCAGGAAAGACAGGGGCCATTGTAGGCAAATCCCCTTCCAGCTACATTATGGCAGAATATCCTTGAGAAAAGGCTTGTCCTTGAGAGTAGTTACTGATTTGGTTATAAGGAAGATGTAGGAAAAGAGTTTTGACTTCTAGGGGTTTAGTTTAAATTTGCAAATGGACTGAGTTTTATTCTGCCTGGGAATTAGGTTGAAGAGGCAGGTCAATTAGTGAACTCCTTCCCTTTATATTTATATGGTTTTATTCTCCTATTTCCATCCACAGTATGAAATGCCAGGTGATGAAGTTTCAAAAGATTTGGGTCTATTGGCAGAGGGCAGATTCCCATGAAGCAACTGAAGAAAGTTTGCCATCTTGGGTCTGCCTTATTCTTCCAAGACTAATGTTTCAAAAGGCAACTATATCCTCTCCAGACACTCCTGTGTCTTCTCTTTTTTCTTCTTAGCCTGGCAGGAGAGACAGAGGTTTGTCTCATGTCACATTCCCTAGATTGACATAAAACACTTGATAAAATGTAAAATAGGAAAACAAATTGCACACAATCTAATTTCTTTCATTTTTTCTCCCCTTTTCCCTTGTGAACAGTGCTCCCCACCCTCCCTTTTTATCCCTTCCTTTAAATGATTCCCTTTGTGAATTGATACACAGGGAAGTGAGCAGAACCAAAAGAATAACTCACACAATGACCACAATAATGTGATAGAAATCAACTTTAAAAGACTACACAATTCTGATCAATTCAGTGAGTGACCAGTGATTACTTCAGAGGATTGATGGGGAAGCATGCCTCTTGTTTCTTGGCAGAGAGGTGACAGGCTAGAGGTGCAGAATGAGGCCATGCATGCTCAGCCTTAGCTGATGTGTTGATTTGTTTTGCTTGACTACACTTATTTGTTGCCAGGGAAGGTCTCTTTTGGGAGGGAGGTTGATGGGTAGTGATAGAGATGCAAAAAAGTAAGAAAAAAGAAAAGAGAATCAATGAAGGATTTAAAAAACCAGACAGGAGAAGAAGGGAGTTCAGAAAATGACAGAGCAGCAAAGCAATTTTGTTACTATCCTATTCTTTTATGTTTAATGTACATGCTTAAAAATGACTTTTTTATAAAAAGGAAATTATACTTTTTTGCTAATGGTTCACATTTTCTTTTCCTATCTCCCTGGGAAAGACCATGTAGAATATTGCTTACCCAGGCTGCCTCTGTTGCTGTGTGAGCTGCATAAGCATTGGCTTCCCAACAGAAAACTTTTTGGCTCTCCTGGGGCCAACGCTTCAAATGAGATCTGGTGACCTGGGGCCATTTTGACAGCTGAACTAAGAGGATGCAAAGGCAAAACCTTTTCCAATCCTTCTTATTCTGTTCTTTTAAAATTTTTTAAGTAAAATTCTTACCTTTCATCTTAGAATCAACACTGTGTATTGGTTCTAAGGCAGAAGAGCAGTAAGGGCTAAGCAGTGGGAGTTAAGTGACTTGCCCAGGGTCACCCAGCTAGGAAGTTTCTGAGGCCAGATTTGAACCTAGAACCTCCTATCTCTAAGCCTGGTTCTCAATTCACTAAGCTGCCCAGCTTCCCTCTCATTCTGTTCTTTTTAGGTAATGGAAAGGGGGAGGAAAGAAAAGTGGTTTGGAAATGAATCAATCTGAACCATTTAGGCAATGTAACCCTAACCCTAGGCTACATATGTAAGGTGGTTGGAAAAATCACTAAATAATACCAAACTGGAAATATCCTTTATCGTACTTATCAACATATTCCAGGCCCGTGTGATTTTTCTGCTCTAGATGTTGTGAGTCATTCAGAGACTGATAGGTTGTCAGAATTAAAAAAGACTTTCTAAGACCATCCAGTACAAACTAAGGTTGAGAGATAAAAAGATTTATTCAAAGTTATACAGTAAGTTAGAAGCAGAGGCCAGATCTGAACCCTAGTCTCCTGATTCCAGGTCTAACCCCCTTTTCTACCACACCTACTACCTCTGTTCAACTTGCAAGAGAGGTCACAGTCAAGTCCATTCAAATCAATCCACCTTTGTCATGAGTTACACAAGCAGAGAGGAAAGAGAAGGTGAGATTCCCTTCAGGCAGGTCACAATCTATAAGAGGGAGAGAAGGATCAGACCCAGGTCCCTCCTTCCAGGACTTTCCTGCCTGGGGTGATGAAGAAAACTCAAGCCCTCCCTTCAGAAAACTCAGTCTGAGGGTCATGCCTTTAGGAAGCTCAGTCTTTATATATAAATATATGTATGAACAATGTATACATTTATATACTGATAAGTCTCTCCATGTGTAAGTATATAAACATATACAGATATGTGTATATATTTACATATGTTTTAATGGTTTGTAAAACATCTGACAAGTTTTGACTCATTTTATCCTCCCAACAATCTTGTAAATTGATATTATTATTACCTTTATTATACAGAGAAGAAAACTGAGACAGACAGATGAGGAGTGATTTAACTCAAGTCAATAGCTAGCAAGTGTCTACAATCATATTTGAATTCACGTCCTCCTGGCTCCAAGTTTAGATAAGAAAAGATCACAAAGTTAGAGTTGGACAGAACTTGAAATGTCAATTTCCTCCTCAATTTATAGAAGAAAAAATTGAGACACGGGGAAAGTTAAACATTATGCCTAAATACACAAAGGTAGGAAGCCTCAAAAGTAAGAATTAAACCTATATCTTCTGATTCCATTCACCACCACTGGTCTTTCCACAGCAGTTAATAATCTTAGGTGAAGAGGGAGAGATGGGTCAGACTCAGGACTTAACTTCATGGAAATCAGTCTGAGAGATGGCATACCTGATCCTTGGGAGTCCAGAGTTTTCTGCAAGTCAAAGAAGGAATAAACCTGGGATGGAGAGAAAGAGGGAGGGAGAGAGAGAGAGAGAGAGAGAGAGAGAGAGAGAGAGAGAGAGAGAGAGAGGTTATAGATCTAGGTTTTGTCTTTGGTCCTGGGAAAAATAGAGGCTGGGCATAGCTGCCTTTGGGAAGTTTCCTGTCTGGCTGGAGACCTAGGACACCCCCCCCCAAAAAAAAGGCAATGAACAATAAAAGACTTGAACAGTTTAAGAGACAGAAGGTAAACCACAAGGCTCTTCAGTAGCCCCAGGAGTGTTGCAGGTAATAAATTGTTTCTTTGACAGCTAAAGAAAGGGCTCAATCCCCCTTCCCATTGAAGTGGCTAAAGGGAAATGAGGCTCTGGAACCATCACCTGGTACATCAGAATCATGAAAACATCCACCCTGGATAGTTGTAGCCTCGAACTTCAGGTGGGAGGAGGGGGATCTAACTTGCCTACATCTATGGTTACAATTAACCTTACCCATCTGATTATGGAAAGGTAGCACCAGTAAACATTCTGGTTCCTGATTTTATGTACTTTTTAAATGCATTTTGCTGCAGGGGAAAAAATATCCACTAACCATTGAAGGAGACTAGAGATTTCCTGCAAAGCTTCATTGATTTACATATGAAGTAGGCAATAGGTTTCTGAAGATGAAAAGAAAAGTAAATGGTAATTGCAGTCTACACCACCAACCTGGCAGGGGAAGACAGCAGGCCACAGGACAGATGTCTTTGATAATTGTGTTTGGGTAGAGCCTGGTGTGCTAGAAAGAGCAACCTATCAGAGCCAGTATCCTAGTTCTATGCTCACTACCTAGGTGGTCCCCAGGAATGCATTGAGAGTCTTGATTTTAGAATAGAAAGAGGTCTTAAAGACCCTCTAGGCTAGGATTTTTAACCTGAAGTCTGTGAACTAAAAAAAAGAAAGTATTTTGATAACTGCATTTTAATGTAATTAATTTCCTTTACAATGTTACATAGTTAAAAAAAAAAAAACATTTAAAACTGTTGTTCTGATAAGGGATCCATAGGCTTCATCAGACTGCCAAAGGGGTCCAAGGTACAAAAGAACCTCAGCTGTTTAGGCCAATGAGAAAAATGAAGCCCATAGAGAATTAAGCAATTTTGTCCAAGGTAACACATCTAGTAAAGATACAAAGTCAAGATTCAAACCAAAGTCCCCTGACTTCAAAACTAATATGCTTTCCAACACACCTCTGAGCCTCATCTGTAAAATGGGCATAATCATCACACCAAGAGTCAACCATTATGAGAAAGCCAACCTTGGAATCAGGAAGGCCTAAAGCTTTTTAATCAGGAAAACCTAGGCTCAAATCTAACCTCTGATACTACTTTGTGATATTGGGGAAGTGATTTTCCCTCTCTTGACTTTAATTTCTTCATCTGTCAAATGGCATAGAGAGCGTGCTGGACTAGACTAGATAGTCTCTCGGGTTCCTTCCAGTTCTAATCTATAATCTACTGATCCCATATAACTCTTTGTGATCCTTATTCTAAGGACAAATATTGGGTTTTCCTCTGTAGGCTAGGCATGGCTATATTTGCCTTATTTTCTGCTAAGGTTTATACCCTTATTACCCAAACCATCTTCCCATAGTGCCTTGCTAAATAAAGTTCCAGGGAACTGGCTAAATGCCCCTGAAAACATTTACTTCTTTTAAAGAGAATAAAACAGAATTCTTATACCACAGAATAGGCACTAGAATGGCAAAGCAAGAATTAGGCTTTACAAGTTGCATCCTTATTGGATAGGAAAGGACATTGGACTTATAATCAGTTGCCAGACTCCAACCTTGGGTGACCACCACCTTCTGCCTGTCTTCACCAATACTATTTACAACCTGCTGAATGCTGCTGAAGGAAGTCACCCAGTTATAACAACTCAGTCTATTAAAACCTTGTCTAACTTCCACTGAGCCCTCATGGCGTCTGGCAATTGTTTTATTTTGCCTTCATTGACTTACCAACACAGCCCCAGAGTGGGCATTCAAAACCTTGTCTTCTCTCCTTTGGCCATGTGTACTAACTACCTCCACATCCCCTTCTCTCAGGACAGAATCTATTTCAGATTTTAATGAGAAAATAGAGGTCATCCACTGGGACTTTCTTCTTCTCCCCAACTTGATACCTCAAAACTTCTTAGCATCACCCCCCAATTTCCAGCCTTCCCTCTTTCTTCATTTCATTTTCTGATAAAAAGGTGACCCTTCTCCTTGCCAAAGTCAATTCCTCTCCTCGTGCTCTTGACCATCTTTCATCTCCTCTAGGACCTTGAGTCATCTGTCACCTGCCTTATCTCTCTAATCTTAATTTTTTCCTTATCTATTGCCTCCTTCTTGCTATCTTCAAATATACCAATACCTTTTAAAACAAAACAAAACAAAATCCCCTTCATTTGACCCTGTAATTCCCTCAAGTTGTCATCCTATATCTCTTCTCACTTTCACAGCTCTTAGGAAAAAAAGTATCTATTTACATTCTGCTTCTGCTTCCTCTTTTCCAACTCATTTCTCGACTTTGTGTAATGTGATGCCTGTTTCCATCACTCCAGTCAATCAGTAAGCATTTATTAAGTATTTACTCTGTGCCAGGCCATTAACAAAAAAGTAAAACTTTTCTTGCTGTCAAGGAGTTTGTATACTAATAGAGACAGTTCATATGCAAGGCATCCCAAAAGTCTTATTGTAATCTTGATGTTTTGATATATACAGATGTTTATGTGTGCATCTGTAAAGATTTGTAGTGTGTATGTATATAGGTACATTTATATATATATATAATCATGTATATATGCATACATATATACATATACAAAAAATCAAACTGAGGCAGTTTTAAAAGGGAGAATCTTAAACTACTGGAGGAAACTGGTAAAAATTTAATGTAGAATAGAGGTTCTTAATCCATTGACTCCTGTGGCAACCTGTGGATCTCTCAGAATATTGTTTTTAAATTCATAAGATTTCAAAGGAAACCAATTATATATGTTTAAAGATAGTCATCAAAATATTATTTAATAAAACAAATTTATAGACCTCAGATTAAGAGTTCTTGATTTAGAAGGTAGAACTAGAGCCTAGTTTTGAAGGAAACAATCAACAATCTCTAAATTGCTAAATTCTATGGCCTTTTATAAGTTCTTACCTTTTTAGATGTCACTTTGCAGCAATTGACACTGGATCAATCCCTTGTTCTGGATACTATTCTCTCCAGATTCTGCTCCTATCTGGCTGGCCATTATTCTTCTATATTTACTGAAGGTGTCCTTGCCCAAGGCTCTGTCTTGGGCCCTTTATTGTCCCCACTCATCCTTGGTTCTGGTGATCTCATCATCTCTAATGGATTTAGTTAATATCCTTGTGAGGACAGGAATTCTTGGATTTATATTTCCCCAATCTCCTCTAGAACTCCAGTTCTACATTATCTGCTTGTTAGACACTGGCTATCCTGTGGGTATCTCAAATTCAACATATCTAAAGCAGAACTCATTATCATTATCAAAGTTTCCTCCTTTTCTCCAGATCCATCTTTCTGCTCAGGCTACCACCATCTTTTTAGTCATCATCATGTTCTCAATCTAATCACTTTAATTTCCATATCCAATTATTTGTAGTCTTGTCAGTTCTATCTCAGACAACTGTCTTGTCACTGACATTCACTTGGCCACCATTGGATTAGTTCATATCTTTATCTCCTCTGCACTGGATTCCTGCAATAACTTCCTGATTTCCAGTCTCTCCCTTTTACAATCCATTCTCCACACAGCTATAAAGATAATCTTCCTAAATCACAAGTATTATGATCTCCAGTTGCCTCTAGGATAAAATACAAATTCCACCAAGACCTGGCACTTAATGGTCTTCATAATCTGGCTTCAGATTATTTTCCAGATTTCCTTAACAATAATCTCCTTCATAAACTCTACACATACTGACCAAACTAGCTTACTTGTTGCTCCCTGAACATTCCATTCCACCTCTTATTTTCATGCCTTGCCCCACAATACCAGGAATGGGCTCTTTCCTCACCTTCTTCTCTGAGATCATTAGCATCATTTAAGACTAGACTCATATGTCTCCAATTAGGAAAATGTTATCTCTCCACCCCCTTCATTATCAGTGTCTTCTCTATCCTCAAATTATCCTGTCTATGTATATAATTGACCAAGGAAGTTTTCCAATGGCCCCTGCTCCTGTTTGGTTCTCTCTCTCTCTCTCTCTCTCTCTTTCTCTCTCTCTCTCTCTCTCTCTCT
>NC_058130.1:137711595-137729075 GCF_016433145.1 Gracilinanus agilis | reverse complement strand
ATATATATATATATATATATTTGATTTTTAAAACATTTTTTTAATTAGAGCAATTGATTTTTCCCTTTTCTCATCTTGTACTGGAAGTACATATATTATCATTATTTATCCTTTTTTAAATTTTATAGAGATATAAGCTTAATGCAAATACCTGAGGAGCCTATGGGACTGTAATTTAATGCCTTTCTGTCTGATTCCAGGAGAAGGGAACACAAGAGCCATTAATAGTGCTAAGAAGGCACAAGGTCAAAGAGACCTGACTGAGAATCTGCATGGATTGCAGGAGTTCTATGCCAATACTGAAGGGCTTGAAACTGGGATTTGAGTTTATTTGGAGTTCCAGTCTTTTCTAACATTTTAACTTAGATTCCTAGTAAAGCACCTAAGATTGGTTATTCATTGACTCATTCCCTGAGAAGTTGAAGGCAAATCAGATCAGAGAGAGACGTTTCCCTTAAGTCCTGGCCCTGAATGGGTAATAGCAAACTGCTTAAATCACTTTCATTGGGCCTTGATTCAAAGGCCTGTTATAAGTTTATTTTCCTTACATTTTTTGCACATTTTACATTTCATTCACAAGTTAATTATTTTTCTTCTTTTTTCTTGAATTTTATTCTTTTTATTTTGCCAATTGATTTCATACAACCCCCGTGACTCAGCCACTCATCCTTAGCTGATCTGAGGTACCCTTTTCAGGAAAAAAAGGTGTGTTTAGAATTTTCCTCAGGGGGATATGTGTTAAGTTTTTTTAATTTGATAATGTAAAAATATATGCATATTTAACTCTTTTAGGAGTAATTTCAGGGGGAAATGTATAATTCTTAGAAGGAAATATATGTTTTATAATCTATAGTGTTAAGTTTAAATTCTTTTGAGAATAATTTCAGGATAAGGATTTTGCCATCTCCCAAGGATCCAGATGACAGACCAAAAGATGCCTAAAGACCCTTCACTGGACCATGAAGATCAAAATTGAACTTCGGAGTGCAGTTGATTGAACTATGGGGAGTTAAACAGCTGAATTCAATTTGTTCTAATTGTATACTTTTATACCAATAGGGGACTACCCCCAAATTGGTTTTTTGTCAATTCGGCTAGTTTTATCTATTTGTTTATCTATTTCTTTTATCCCCCAAATTCCTAAAATTTAGAAGTTGTCTATGTTTACAGATCCAGCAAAGAAAAAGGGCCAACCTTTTTTTTTTTTGCCGGATCTCAGGGAGAAATGTTTGTTTTGAATTCAGGGAAGTGCTATTTGGAAGTGTCTAGCAGACTCCCTATGGACACGTGGGGACTTTGAGACTACATTTCCCGTGATCCCTATGGGTTTCCAGTTTCCGGTTAAAGGCGTGGGGACGTCCAGAGTCCCCACATATGGGGCAATTTAAATTCAGAGGAGGGCCTAGAGAAAGCTTCTTTCTGGGCTTTGCAGAGTGTCTGGCTGGCGTACAAGAGGGACAAGATGGGCTACGGCGGTAAATTTAAAAGGCGGTAAATTTAAAAGATAGGCGCAGTCATATATATATATTTTACCAACATGGCCATGGCTTTAATTAAAATACTAATTTCTATTATTATATCAGTCTTTATCATTTTTAATCGTAACAAAAGGAGAAAAGAAGAGAGGGATAGAAGAAACAAGGATATTGTGTGTGTATGTTCTGGGAAATTGGTTAGAAAAATCAATTCCCTTATCAAGTCACCACATAATATATAATTGACAACTGAAGGTAGAAATAGTAGGAAATAAGGCATTGTTCACCAAAAAGTTAATGCCCTCTAAGGCTGTATTCATAGAAGCTTGTTCTTCAGAGTGAGAATATGTTAGTCCACATTTGTTGTGTTCAAATCTTGAGCCACATTTTAAGAAGGAAGATGGCAAACTAGACTTCAGAGGTGAGTATGGGAACTAAAATAGGAAAGGATCTCAAAATTATGGAGTCACATGAGGACAATTTGAATGAATGAGGAATATTTGACCTCGGCAATGAAAAGACTTGATTCAACATGGGGAATACATTACTTAGTTAAGTTATTTAAATATAAATTTGAAACAATTTAAAAATAAGAAATAATATTTAATAACTGTCATTTAAAATCTAAGAAGCAGAAAAAAATCATGGAAGAGGTTGCTTCATGGACTTTTCATTGCAACACTAAACATGGTACCACTGAACATGGAGGCCAGTGGGAGAGTTGGATTTCATTCCCAGGTCTACCACAAACAAAATATACAAAGCCCCTTCTCCTTTCTTGGCCTTGCCTTCAACATAAAAAAATAAATGATGCCATTTCACTAGCTGATTTCAACACCAGCTCTACTTCTTGGACTGAACTCTATCATGTCCTTGGATCAGGTCCCTTCTTCCCCAGGTTCCTTTCCCCTCACTTATTAGTTTCCTTTTGTTTACTGTCTTCCCCATTAGACAGTAAGCTGCTTGAGAACAGGAACTTTCTTTTTCTTAATTGTATCCCCATTGCTTGGCAAAGTGCCTGGCACTTAGTAGGTTGTTTAATAAATATTTATTGCCTGCCTGACTTAAACTCTTCTATTTTTAAAACCCTGTTTTCTAAGGTCCATCTTCACATCAACATTCCCCAAGCTGGTGAATCCATAAATACATTTAAAAAAAACCCAAAACTGTCTGACAAGTTACTAAAAGGAAGAAAGGACAATTTGTAAATTTTGAACATTGGGTACCTGACATTGATACTGTGTGGGCTTATAACAGATGAGGCGTCTTGACTCCGGACTGTGAGGAGGAAGAAAGGTAAACAAGAAAGAATGAAACTGAAGAAAAAGGAGATGAAGGAGGACAAAATGGTGGAAAACTTTCATCCAAATCTTGTTCCAGTGCTTTCTCATGAGATGGGAGGCTAAGACTTCTCAGATTAGGACAAAGTCATTGAAATTCAAACTATGGCAAGTCCTATAAAATCTGAAGGGCCTCAAGTATGAACTGGGTGGTAGATTGAATATCTGTTGTCTGAGAACCAGTACAGCTAACTCTTGGGAGTCTCAGCATCAGATAGCTTGCAGGGTGATGAATTTTGGACTCACAACAACTCACAAAGATCAGCTACTAATCAATAGCAGGGGATTCTGGCTACATTGGGAGAGGGAGTAACTTCACAATGAAAACACAGATCATTGAAGTATTAAACCACAATTCTTTATAAGTGGAAATTCATATCTGCTATTTCATCTTAAGTCTCATAATACTCCTGTGAGATAAGAAGAATAGGGACTGTTATTCCCACTTTATAAGTGAGGAAAAATGAGTCCCACAGAGGAGAGATGTCTTGCTCCAATGAATCAGTGGAAGAGGTGATTCACAAGCAAATGGACATTGTATTTATTTGATTAACTTAAGCTTGTTTGTTTGTTTTCTCCTCCAGGCTCCTTTAAGGAGCTAATTTTTTCCCTACTTCTGATCCCCAGAGCAGCATTTTAATTAGTATTCTAGGCCTTTCCTTCTTAATCACTGTGTACAGCAAGGCCAGAACCCCTCAGAACTTAAAGGATCTTCATCACTGGTGAAAACTAAATAAAAGGTAAAGGAGATGAAACCATAACCCTGACCAGAGATGGGTTTCAAGTTGGCTGAGAAGAAGAGATGGTATGATGATAATGTGAAGAACCAGTAGGAAACAAGGAAATAAAAAAAAATCCCAAGGTCCTTTCTATCAATTGAAGATGTGCTATGTCACATAAAAGGAATACAGTAATAGATCATTGAATTAATTCTTTTATGTAGACCCTCCAGAATTCTTCTTAAGAGGATTTATTTGCCTGATTGAGCTATGGATGCTTCCAGCTTAGAACTGAAAAGTTTAACTTCTAGGGATGACTCAACAACCCTTTGGCCTCCATGACAGAAGCACTAGAATGGGACCACATCAAAAAAGATTGGTCACTGGAGCAAGAAGAATACCCCTCCCCTTTCCAGGCCCCCAGCAAACCTTAGAAAGAGTAATTCTGCCATCTGGTGCTCTTTTTTTATTCTATCTATGAAACATTTTGCATGGAAAAAAAATTGGGTGACTTTCTCTGGTTGTTATTGTGCCTTCACCTACATGTGCTGCCAAGACAAACCTGAGCCCAGGCCTTGGGCCTCTAGATCCTTCTTGAATTTTGTCTTTCCCTCAGTATGTTTTCTTGAACAACAAGTCTTAGAGATGGACTTTTGGAGAATGGGTTCCTCAGTTGGTTCTGGTTGCAATATAAGATGCAGAAACCTTCAACAGAAGCTGCAATGCTTCCTGAAGAGCACCACCATTGAAAGGAAGAATAGCCCAGTTCTTAACTGGTTTTCCCAGAAGACCTGAGGGAGCTATTCAGGTGGTAAAGGTGAAATGCTAATTCAGCAGCTGTATAAAACAGTTCCTGTTTTGATGATCTAAGTATCAATCTCCCAGGAAAATATGAAAGGAATAAAAAAATTACTACTTGATATTTATGTCGTTGTCAGTGTACATTTATGAGACTTAAATGTTTTCAGCACTTCTTTTCTTTTTTGAAACCATTTATTATCATTTATATATAACATAATATGTAAAGTAATAATATAATACACATGATCTGTTAAAAGTACATAATGAATTATAATATGCTTATCCAAGAGAAATAAATTCTTATATTAACTATATCCAAAAATCTGTCTCATTCTCTTTTTTCTCTTCCTTCCCATCTCTACCCCTTTCCAAATAAGGCAAATAATGTGATATCGGTTGTTATTTTATTATCATATAATATATATTTCCCTGTTTGTGCTGTGAAGTAAGACGCAAATTGCTTACCCTAGAAATAATTTGTGGAGGAAATAATGTGAAGAATAGTATATTTTAATCTGCATTCAGATTCCACCTGTTCCTACTATGGTGATGGATGTCCTTTTTCATCATGACTCCCTTGGAGTTGTCCTAGATCCTTGCATCTCGGATAATAGTTAAGTCATTCACAGTTAATCATCTTACATCATTGTTACTGTGTACAACATTCTCCTGGTTCTGCTCACTTCAATTTGTATCACTTGCAAACACTCTCCTACGAAAGAAATTAATAGCTAATCTTATACCTGATTTAGGTATAAGCCAAACTTAACTTTTAAGAGATCCTCCCCAGTGCATGGGATAGGGGTATAAAGAATCAGAAAGTCTGAGAAAGTAATAATAATGAATAAGTAACATGGATCTGTGCTAAGTGCTTTATAATTATTTTCACATTTATTTTTCACTATAACCCCTGGGAAGTATGTGTTATTATTATCCTCATTTTATAAATGAAGAAACTAAAGCAAATTAGGTGAAGTACCTTGTCCAGGGTCTGGCAAGTATCTAGGTCCGATTTGAACTCGCATCTTCAAGACTCCAGGCCAATGCTCTATCCACTGAGTAATTTCTCTCTTTAGAAGAGAAGGCTCTCCAAGAAGTCCTCACATTAGGGGTCCCTTTAGAGGAAGAGGGTGAGCCCTCTAATCACCATGGGCCCAGCAACAATTCTATATTACTATATATATACATATCCATTTGTAGCTGTACACCCATATGAGTATGGATATATGAATATTGTACACAGATATTACATATGTGAAGAATGAATGAGGAATTGTAACATTTTGGTCTGCCATTAAGTACCTTTCTCTGATAGAGAAACATCTCAAATTTAAGGGAAAATACCAGCTGCCTTTTTAGCTCTTCCTACAAGGGGAATCATCAAGAAATTGCTTGAAGTTCAAGTTCTGATACTTACTAATTATATGACACTGGATAAAAGAATTTCCTCCTCCATGCCACATTTCCCCCTTTTGTGTACAAAGGAGGTATTAATATTCTTACATCACCTACCTCATAAGGTTGTATAAGGAAAAAAATTATACATTTCCAAAAAAATATACAAATATGTCAGATTTGGAAAAGATTTGAGAGGCTGCTGCATGAAGCTATCCTCTCCTTTTTGTATAAAGAAGGAAAATGAGGTCCAGAGAGAGATAGTAGTTTGTGAAAGGACCCATAGCTAGTATTTATAAGAGAGAACACTAGAACCGAAACAGTCTGTCACCCATCTCAAGATAGTCTCAGAAACATAATGCTGTCCTATTGTTCCAAACACCCAATCACCCCCTACAAAATGGCACGTGGAATAGAACCTCTTACCTGGCATTCAAGGTCATTAACATTTCGGCTTTATTCTCCTCATCACATGTAAGGATCATTTCCTCTACACACACCCTCTACTCTCTATCCCCTTACTGTCCTCAAATATACTGTGATTTTCCCCATTTTTTAATCCCTTAATGCTAATCCCATCATTTAATTCCTAGTTTTTGGTCTGTCACTCTTTCACCAAGGCCAGAAGTTCAGAGGCTGCTCATTGGCTGAATCCCACTACTGGTCAGCATGGAAATTTTTATCTGTTTAATTTCTAACATGGGCCAATTCACCTCTACTTAGTAGCCTGATGGCCCCTGCTCCTGCAACTGATGCTAGAATTAGTGTGGTCATCAGATTGGCTTTAGCTCAAAAGCAGCTTGAAACTCCCAAGATCAAGCTATTCACCATCTTCTCTCTCCCTTAAAAGTAAAGATTTTAGGCATGTGCCACAAAGCCCATTAATTTCTTAAATGAAAATAGTTCATGCTTTAATAATTTTTTATAGTTTACAAAATACCTTCATCACAGCAATCCCAAGGTTGGCTAGAGAATGGCTGGAGGAAATATTTTTGTTTCATTTTACAGATAAGGAAACTGAAGTTGAGAGAGGTCCAATAACTTGCCTGTGGCTACTGAGCATGAGAGTTGGATCATGACCATAGTGCTTATCACTCTGTTTAGTACTATTTCTTCTGGCCCAGAATTCTCAAGACCAACTTCAAGTCCTACTTGTTCCATGAAGTCTATGTCATTCATATCTTTTTTCCTCTGGCATTTCACAGCATTTCTAGCCTATAATAATACAATGATATTCTGCTTCCTTGAATTCTCAAAGCAGTTCATGGGTATGAGTCTTTCACCCACTGTTCTCCTTCCCTCCTCCCACACTTCTCCATATACCTCAACTCAGAGTTCCTTCAAGTAGGAATCAGGTTTTATTCTTCTCTGGTCTTCTCCAAGGAGACTTGAATTAATTGGGAACATATTGACCCTCAGTACACACTGTTTAAAATATTGATTGTCTGCTGTCATTTCTAGAAGTTCATTTCTCACCCAAGACTAGAAGAGAAATTATACTCTCTCCTCCATCCCCTTTAAAAACTTAAACCTAAAGACAGCTGCCCACTCTAACCCCTTGGAAGCCCTTATGACAGTAGGAAATTCAAGACTTCTTCCCCTGTGGCACGTCCCAGCCCTCAGAACACATCTAGGGACCATTCTGGGGTTTTGGAAGCCCACATCTCCCCCACACACACCCCACTTATGGCATCTCCAATTTCAGAAACAGCTGAAAATGTTCTGAGGAAGGCCATAGATAACCATGGAAGAAGGCATCAGGCCAACCAGCTGGCTAGTCTCATCACCATCCTGCTCAGAATATGGTCAGCACTATTTGGAGCTGACACATGGCAAAAACCTGAAGCCTAGCTGTATGTGTTTCTCCTAGGCATGCAGAATGGGTAAATTTTCATAGTTCCCCTATAGATCAGCTTCCTCAGAACTCATGGTAGCAATGAAGAAAAGCATTAGACTAGCTAGAATTTCTGGTTTTAAAGAGGAATCTAATACTATTTGTATGATATTGCATAAGTCATTAAACTGTTCTGGTTCTCAGACACTCTGCAAAATAAGAAGTTTGTATGAGATAACTTCTAAGGATCCTTCTAGACCTAGAATTGTCGATCTATAACTCTCCTCCCCTGCCTCCTTTCTGTAGGTTATCCAAATCTCTTTCTCATATAATATCTAGTTGGACCTGAGGACTGTCTATGTCCAGGGTAGTCAACAAGCTAGAGCCCTGGAATGGAGTCTAGTTCAAACTTTTCATATTTATTTTCAGACCTGTGCAAATTCCTTTCCCTCTACAAGTCTCAGCCTCCCTCATACCCAGTGAAGGAGAGAAATAGGTTATCTTTAAGGTTCTTTCTAGCTCTGTTATACCTTAAATCTATGGCTATTAGTGTAGAGCCAAGATGGTGGAGTACAGGAAACAACCCAGCTGAACTCTCCTGACATTCCCCTCTAAACAACTTTAAAATAACTCCTCAAATCAAATTCTCATGCAGCAGAGCCAAGAAATTGTCAGTGTGACACTTTCCCAAACTAAGATAATTTAAAAGTTTGACAGGAGAGGTCTGTAAAAAAAAGGGTGGACACCAGAACAGAGTACACATAGCAGAAACTCTAACAATGGGTCTTGGAGAGATTGATAATGAAGAGACTTCCGGTTAAGATGGCGGCAGACTAAGGAGCAGCTGCTCGATCTCTCCTAACCGAAGCATACAGGACTCCTCAAGGTGACATAAAAACGAATCCAGACGAATGAAGGGACCCCACAACAGGGCAAAGCTTTGAAGGCACGTGGAATCAGGGCATTTCCATGCTATAATGTTTTAAAGCAAACAATCAGCAAATACAATAACAGGATATAGGCACTCAATATTAATAGAAGGTTTTACACGTGAACAATCATTCAAGACTCCTTTTCTCTAATTTTGATAGCTGCTTTACAGAGACTTCTTCACTATTTAGAAGGGAACAAACTGAAACAGTTAACATCAATAAGGCAGTGGAGTCTGAAAAGGCTTAAAATTTACCTCCAGACTTATTGAGGTTCCTTCTTCTCCTGAGTATCATCATCCATCTAGATTCCTTTGATCACATCTTTGGAGTCCCTCATACTGAGGGTGATTTCTGCATTGAGCATAGTGTGGACAAACCCCATATTGGATATGTTGTAGAGGCTGGGCACACTTAGACAGTAGGGGATGAATATTCCTTCTGAATCTTGATTACTTAAGTTAACAGTAAGGAAAAGTACAGCCAGGAATGGTAATAAAAAAGACATTCTAAAACTTTTGGTAAACTTTCATAGAGTGGACCATGTTTTTAAATTCAATCATTAAATCAGTAGCAATTCTACTTCCTATTCAGAGGTGGTACTACCCTAGTATATACTGGCTAGTAGTAAAAACCTCACAAGGCTAGTAGATAGAGACATGTCTCAATCAGCCTTTGAATGGAGGGTAGGTGAAAAGCCTTAGCCCTAGACTAAATTTAGGGGGCAATACAAGACAAGAAAAGGCAAAAGTTTTCTATTTCAGGCAAAACAAAACACACTGTCTTGAAGATAAAAGGAAAAAAAACCTCAGGAGTTAGCTAAAAGATCTGGAAGAGTATTCTTTCTTCCCCTCCCACCTAGGGGCAAAAACGCCAGGGAGTATAGTATATAGAGTATAGAGCACAGGCTACACCTGATATTTGGGTAAGGAAACCGGAGCTTCATTTCCAAAAATCTGGCTTTCAATTCACTGAGCTACTAGCTGCCCCCAAGCTATGCTGGGTTTTAGGGTCTAGAGGGTGGCATGGGAAACCCTGTGTGGGGTAACCGCTCACATTCTACCCTCTCAGCCAGGAGCAGGAAAAACCTGCTTGGAAGCTAGAAGGAGGTAGGATATGCAGCTTGCAAAAAGCCCAAGATCTCCAGCTTGTTGAGCTTCTGTGCTTTGCTGGGGGCTTTCTCAGCTTCAAGCCAACAGGAAAACAATGGTGCTCAGTTTGGGGGCTATGAGGAGCAAGGGATCAGTGCCGGCCACTCAGATGTTAATAATATGAGGGAAATTTATACTTTACCTTCCATGCAGGAAAAAATGCTTCACTCAAAAGATGAGGCTGGCTCTAGCCTCAGCAAGCACCCTCAGACTAAGTCCCGCAAACCAAAGTGTGTGGGTGGAGATACCACTTAGGGTCTCCTGTGCAAGGAAGACTCTGAAGAGAATTCCCCTGACAGGGAGGGCAAAAAGGGCCTTGATAGTGTAGGAAAATATAAGTAAGGTAATGGGGTCACCAGGGATATTACAACAAACTAAGTGGTTTGTGGGAACACACTCTAGGATTTATGAGAGACTGGACCAGGGTGAAGAGACCAGAGTTTACTGGATTTCCACAGGAAAAGCAGTTGATCTTAACTGTCACCCAGCTTCCACTAGACCAGAGTATAGTAACAGGCTAACAAGGTAAAAGGGACTTAACAGCTTTAATTATGTTAGACTAAAAGGTGGGAAAGGATTTCTATACTTAAAATCTAAAGGATAAAACCACAGGGCAATGGGAGGACTTATTCTACTCTTATATAAGTGATCTAAACGAACAGGGCCCAAGGAGCTGTAAATGGAGTCTCTGGGTTTCTGCCTCAAACCTGGAACCTGCCAGGCTTGAGTACAGCTAGGGCTTTGTGGCTTTGGGATTCTCACTGCAATCCACTGATGATCTCTGGATGCCAGGAGCTAAAGTTGTCTCAGGAACCAAGTAGAGAGGGTTTTGCTTGAAGCACTGTCCTCCAGTTCTCAAACTTCACCTCTTCTCTTGGCTCTGTAGATCTTGTCCTTTTGCTAGATGCCACACCACACAGGATCCCAGAGGAAATCAGGAAGCAGGGTGTCCTTTGCTCTGAGGTCTCCCAGGCTGGCAACAGTTTTGCCCACCACTAATGGAGTCCACACTCAGGGCACAGACAGACTTCCTCCTCCTTCATTCCAACCTGGAATTCCCAGCTCCAGCTCCTTCCTGCTAGGTACATCCTAATTCCTAATAACTAGCTAATCTCATCTTACTCATAACAATAGGCAAGAAACTTGGTTTTCTCAAAATAATCTACTTCTTATCTTTACTCAAAGGCTATCTTAAAAGAAGATCAAGGATTCTATCCCTTCCTGGCTCACCAAAAATGTTAAGTTTAAATTTATGTCCAAAACTCCAAGTATTATATTTTATAAGATTTATTAGTAATCACTTAAAGTAGAAGAAATAAAAAATAGGAATACAAAGCTTAAGTATGACCATGTAAGTAAACTTTCCTGCCAAGCTCTCTCCCCAGCCTCCATAGTTGCATTCTGGAAAGGAGATAGGGAGGAGTTATAACCACACCTTTATCTTGAAAGTGGAAGCACATAACATAAGAATGAAAATGGGAAGGTGGGAAAGAGAGTTCTGGGGAGAAAATTCTAATTACATAAGACTCAATATTCTATCTATTACACCCAATCAGGGAAACTGTATTGTGCTATCAGGTACCATAAGCAATGGAGTAATATTAAAAATGTTTACAGCAGGTTTCTATGACAAGGGTCTCATTTCTCAAATATATAAGTAAATGAATCAAATTAATAAAAATAAGAGCCATTTCCCAATTGATAAATGGTCAAAGAATATAAACAGAGAGTTTTCAGAAGAAGAAATCAAAGCTATCTAAAAATCATATAAAATGCTCTATATTTTTGAATTCTGCTCAAAGGGCTTTAAAACTATGCATACTCTTTGATCCAGAAATACCACTACTATGTCTGTATCTTAAAGAGATTTTTCTAAAAAGGGAAAGAAGCTATTTGTAGAAAAATATTGCAGCTCTTTTTTTGGTAGCAAAAAATTAGAAATTGAGTAAGTATTCATCAATTGAGGAATGGTTGAATAAGTCATGGCATATGATTATATTAGAATTATATTGTGCCACAAGAAATGATGAGCAGGCTGGTTTCAGAAAAACCTGGAAAGGTGTACATGAATTGATGCTAAGTGAAGAGAACAGAACCAGAACTTTATACAAATTTACAAAAATATTTTTTGATGAACAACTCTGAATGAACTAGTTATCCTCAGCAATATAGTGGTCTAAAATCATCCCAGAGATTCATGACGAAAAATGCCATCTGCCTTCAAAGAAAGAACTGATGGAATTTGAATGCAGATCAAAATACATTATTTCACTCTCTTTCTTCTTCTTTTTTTGAGCTCTCTTCACAAAATGACTAATATTGAAAAAAGTTTTATATAAGTACACATAGTCACTTCCAGGGGCAGAGCCAAGATGGAGGAATAAATCAGAGTAGCTCTGTGTCACCATGAGAATCCTATCCAACCAATATTAAAATATTGCCACAACAAAGAACTGGAAAACCAGGGTATGTCCTTCAATTGGGGAATGGCTGAACAAATTGTGGTATATGCTAGTGATGGAATACTACTGTGCTCAAAGGAATAATAAACTGGAGGAATTCCATGTGAACTGGAAAGACCTCCAGGAACTGATGCAGAGTGAAAAGAGCAGAGCCAGAAGAACACTGTACACAGAGACTGATATACTATGGTAAAATCGAATGTAATGGACTTCTGTACCAGCAGCAATACAAAAACCCAGGACAATTCTGAGAGATTTATGGTAAAGAATGCTACCCACATCCAGAGGAAGGACTACAGGAGAGGAAACATATAAGAAAAACAGCTGCTTGAACGCAAGGGTTGGGGTGGACATGATTGAGGATGTGGACTCAAAACTACCACACCAATGCAACTATCAACAATTTGGAAATAGGTCTTGATCAAGGACACATGATAAAACCAGTGGAAATATGTGTTGGCCATGGGTGGGGGGAATGCGGGGGGTGAAAGTAGGAGCATGAATCATGTAACCATGTTAAAAATGAATATTAATAAATGTTTAAAATTAAAAAAATGAATATTAATAAATGTTTAAAAACTATTGCCACAAAATATAGGAGAGAAAGAACCAACAAGGCATCTGCTGTCACAGGTTCCTAAGCAAACATTCAGATCCTGAGATTCTGCCTGGGCAAATAGTGGTACAAGCTAACCCACACCTCTTTAAATTTCAAACCTGTGGAGAAGTCTGGAGTCCCAGCCCTGGACAATATGGACTGAAGTGGGCTGATCTGTGAAGGCCCAGAGTAAAGCCAGGAATCTCAGCCTGTGCTTATGATGAGGACATAATTCATAGTTTGGGGTGAGGAAACAGTTCACAGGCCCCCCAAATCTTTTTGCCCAAAATGAAGGGCAAAGTTCCAAGTCAGGGCAATCAAGAGTGTGCCTGATCAAGTTGGATCAAGTACACAGTGAGACCAAAAACTTAAGCCTAAGCCTGGGGCTAAAATTTGATCAGCCCCTGAACTAATCAACTTCAGAGTGATATCAAAAATGTATGCCCAAGACTGAGGCAAGTCTTTAAGCTATCAGCATGTCAAGGATAAATTGAATCAGCAGGGGGAGGGGGCTCTCAGAGCTCTCAGCCCTCAGACCATCACATCATCTTACAAGAACTGAAACTGATAAAAACCCAGAAATTAAACTGAGAATAACAACAAAGAAGTTTAAGAGGGTACCCCTAATTTCCCAGAAAACAGAGCCTATCTATAATTAGATAGGAAAAATGAGCAAACAACAAAAAAGCACCTAACTCTAAAACTTTTTATGGAGACATAGAGCAAGGTACAGACACAGAAGGAGACAGTGAAAGCAAAGGAGATACATGCAAAGTCCAAAAGAAAAATATGGATTGGACACAGATTCTGGAAGAGCTCAAAAAGACTTCAAAAACCAATTAGGAGAGGCAGAGGAAAAGTCGGGGAGAGAAATTAGAGTGATATAAAAAAAAGGAAAGTGATGCAAAAAGAAATGAAAGTGATGCAAGAAGAGAAAGTGATACAAGGAGTAATGAAAATGATGCAAGAAGAAATGCACCAATTGAAAAAGGAGAACCAAAAACTGACAAAGGAAAAATCAGGTCTTAAAAATCAGAACTGACCATCAAGAAACTAATGATTTCATGAGAAATGAAGAAACAATAAAGCAGAATCAAAGGAATAAAAAAAACAGAGGAAAACATGAAATATCTTATTGAAAAAAATAAATGACCTAGAAAATAAATCTAGGAGAGATAATTTGAGAAATTTTGGACTACCTGAAAGCCATGATCAGGAAAAAACCTTGGACATCATATTACAAGAAATTATGGAAGATAACTCCCCAGAGATCCTTGAACAAGAAAATAAAATTGAGATTGAAAGAATTCATAGGTCACCTCCAGAAAGAAATCCTCAAGTATATAAGTGCACATGTAAACTCCGTATCAGGTTGTTTAACATCTCAGGCAGAATGTAATGGGAAAAGGATAGAGATAGGATAAAATTTAAGAGAAGTAGAAGGCTGTCTTTAAGGCATATAACAGGAACTCAAGGGAAAGGATTTTAGCAGGCAGAAGGCAGAGGAGGAACAGTTTGGATGATCAGGAGAACGGGTAGGAAGAAATGAGAGAGAGAGAGGATGGGAAGGAAGGAAAAATGTGGAACTCAAAATTATTTAAATATGAATATTAAAATTATTTTACATGTATTTGTGGAAAAATGAAATAATATTAAAATGAAAAATTTTCTAAATATTGATTAGAGAAATGCAAATTAAAACAATTTTGAGTTGCTATCTCATGCCTATCAAAAATAAAAGTGCTGGTGGAGATGACAAAAATTAGGTACACTAATAAACTGTTGGTTGAGTTATTTACTAGTCCAACCCTTCTGGAGAACAATTTGTAACAAAGTCCAAAGGGCTGTAAAACTGTGCATACCCTTTCCCCTAGCCATACTAGCACTAGGTCTGTACCACGAAGAGATCAAAGAAAAAGGAAAGGACCCATGTGTGCAAAAAAAATATTTATAGCAGCTCTTTTTATGTTGGTAAAGAATTGGAAATTGATGCTTATCAGCTGAGGAATGGTCAAACAAGTTATGTCATAGAATTGTTATGAAATACTATTGTCCTATAAGAAATGACAAGAGAGGGGGTTGTTTCACAAATAAAACCTAACAAAAATTCATGCAAAGTAAAATGAGAAGAATGGAGAGATGAGAGTTACAGCAATGTTGTAATGATAATCAACTGTGAAAGGCTTGGCTACTATTAAATTATCTTGGATTCTTGCCATGTCAACAATAGTTAAGTAATTCACAGTTGATCATCATATGCTATTGTTTCTGTAGACAATGTTCTCTTGGTTCTGCTCCCTTCACTTTGCATCACTTCATGTAAGTCTTTCCAGGTTTTTTTGAGATCATATTTGTCATTTTTTATAGTCGATGCAATGATCAGAGATAATTCCAAAGGACTCATAATGAAAAAATGCTATCTACATATAGAGAGAACTGTTGAACTCTGCATGTAAATGTTTACTTTTTTTAATATGATTAATAATAATGTGTTTCACATGATTTTACATGTATAATTAAATGATGTGTTGCTTGCATTCTCAGTAAGTGGGTGTAGGATAGGAGGAAGGAAGGAAACGAATTTGGAATTTAATTGAAAAATAAAATAATGTTCAAAATAAATAATATATTTTTAAAAACGATGACTATTGAATTCTATTTAATAGACATTTATCAAGTATCCCCAGTCAACTACAGATGTCAGGCATCATTCTAAGTGCTGTGGAGACAAAGATGAAAAGTCATGAATTCACAGATCCTGCCACATGCCCCTATAAGAAAGGCTTTGTAAAAGGAACAAATAAAGGAACTGGAGGCTAATTATCTATGTATTGGGGGTTGGCGTAAGGGAATACAGATGAGAACACTGAACCTGGAGACAAAAACCTGGAGCATAGTCCAATCTGTCACCAACTGGGTGTTGTGACCTTAGACAAATCTATTTTTTTTCCTGTGGGCTGCATGTTTATAAGAAAAGACTAAAAATCCAATGTTCCTCCTTCCTCCCTATCTATTAAGAAAATATAAAGAGGTCACACACTTCTTGGCATTAAAAGATGTTTGCCCTGTTCCATGTAATAACCCACTCACATTTGATCCTCCTTAGCTTAGAAACTGTAATGGGGAAGCCCTGCAGAATCACAGGTGAAGGGCCTCTTGATTCTCTTTTGGCCTAATGATCTTTCAAGAGCTGTCCAGTTTGGTTGGACTATTCCCAGTGAACTACATAAGAGGTTTGATTGATCAATCATTTAAACACCAGCTGTTCTTAAAGTAACTGTCAGCCAACCATGTCTCTAGCAAACCTCCTCAGGATAAGTCAGTCCCAGGAAAAACTAAAGAATCAGAAGATAACTTCTCTTTCATCCTCTCTAGCCCCCTACTCCTTCAGGATCCAGGTAGATGGGTCCACTCCCTGTCTGCAGCATATACCAAGTTCATTCCTACCTCTGAGTCTTAGCATTTACTACTTTTTAACCTCTTCAGTATGCCTATCTTCATTACCACTCTCTCCCCCAAACCTTCCCTTCCTTCAACTTCTCATTAGCCCTGCCACCTCAAGGAATCCTCCCTTGACCTCCCAAAGTATTCTCTCTCCTCTGAGCTCCTACTGGACCCACAACATCATAAGATCTCGAGTCTGATGCCCCCATTTACTAAAGTCTAGGGAAGGGCAGTGATCTGCCCAAGATTACACAGTTTGGCAATAGTGGTACAATTCAAAAGCAGGTTCTTTGATCCTAAATCTCATCATCAAGTGGAGTTTGGAGACCTTTATCATACCTTCTGACTGGTATAGCTTGAGAACTATTCCTATATATAAGACCCATCTTCTGCCAAACACTGAGCTATCTGAGGTCAGAACCTAAAATCTCCCCTCTGATTCCATTAGATTATGAAGTCCATGAAGGTAGGACCTGGATCTGTTTCTCTCCTCTGTCTCCCCCCCAGACCCCCTCTACTCTAGAATTCTCTTTCGTATTCTATACATCCTCCAGGGCCCAAGTCATGTCCTACCCACTTCTTCTTGAGTCCTCTGTAACACAGCTGATCATAGATAGATCTGAGCATAGAAGAAGAGCTCAAAATAGCTTGTTAATGGACTCTGCATGAAAAGGCTTGAGATGTTTATGGAGGTGGAAGTACTGATCCCCCAAAGCACTATCAATGTTCCATTTTCTGTTACTGACTTTTTCCATTTATTTTTTATTTGTTTATTTATTTTTTTGTCCATCACAACTTTAAAGAGAGACTGTCAAGGAATGATTAGTCACTAAGGTCCAGGAAGTAGCCAGTATGGGAGTCAAAGTACGGAGTAGCCTTAGCAAGCCAATCATGCTTCAATCCACATTAGCAGAACCAAGGTAGAAGCATGAAAAGACCGGTGGGTCTGGTTAGGAAGACCCCTTTTCTGACTTCAGGCTTCACTGTTTAAGTTGTAACCCTGAATGAGTCCTGGATAGCCTCTCTGAACTTTATCTGTTAAACCTCAAATGTTAACTGGAGATAACAATATTGATGTCACCCAACTCACAGTGTTCTTATGGGAAAACTGATTTTGAAGCCTTAACATGCTATCAAAATGGGAGATCTTAATAATTAGAAAGTTCATTGGTTTTTAATTACATAATTGGGGGAAATCAAAGAGCAGTACTAGGATAAGAAGGCAAGTAACTTGAATCCTCGTCAATTTGATCTTTACAGAGAAGAGGGACTGGGAGTCACAGAATAAAGCATACCCAGAAAAACCTTGGTAATCTGTCTCTCTGTCTGCCT
>NC_058130.1:137696220-137696596 GCF_016433145.1 Gracilinanus agilis | reverse complement strand
TAAGAGATAGAGAGGAGGATCAATGGAATAGACTGGGGATAAATGACATCAGCAAGACAGTGTATGATAAACCCAAAGAGCCCAATTTTTGGGACAGGAATCCACTATTTGACAAAAACTGCTGGGAAATTTGGAAAACAATATGGGAGAGATTAGGTCTAGATCAACATCTCACACCCTACACCAAGATAAATTCAGAATGGGTGAACGACTTGAATATAAAGAGGGAAACTATAAACATGTTAAGTGAACACAGAATAGTATACTTGTCAGATCTGTGGGAAAGGAAAGACTTTAAAACCAAGCAAGAGTTAGAGAAAATTACAAAATGTAAATTAAATGGTTTTGATTATATTAAACTAAAAAGTTTTTGTAC
>NC_058130.1:137671843-137696123 GCF_016433145.1 Gracilinanus agilis | reverse complement strand
AGAAATGCAAATCAAAACAACTCTGAGGTATCACCTCACACCTAGCAGATTGGCTAAAATGAAAGAAGGAGAGAGTAATGAATGTTGGAGGGGATGTGGCAAAATTGGGACATTAATGCATTGCTGGTGGAGCTGTGAACTGATCTAGCCATTCTGGCTGGCAATTTGGAATCATGCTCAAAGGGCTATAAAAGAATGCCTTCCCTTTGATCCAGCCATACCATTGATGGGTTTGTACCCCAAAGAGATCATAGATAAACAGACTTGTACGAAAATATTCATAGCTGCGCTTTTTGTGGTGGCAACAAATTGGAAAAGGAGGGTATGTCCTTCAATTGGGGAATGGCTGAACAAACTGTGGTATATGCGGGTGATGGAATACTATTGTGCTAAAAGGAATAATAAACTGGAGAAGTTCCAGGCGAACTGGAGAGACCTCCAGCAACTGATGCAGAGCGAAAGGAGCAGAGCCAGAAGAACTCTGTACACAGAGACTGATATACTGTGGTAAAATTGAATGTAATGGACCTCTGTACCAGCAGCAATACAATGACCCAGGACAATTCTGAGGGATTTATGGTAAAGAAAGCTACCCACATTCAGAGGAAGGACTGCAGGAGAGGAAACATATAAGAAAAACAACTGCTTGAACGCATGGGTCGGGGTGGACATGATTGAGGGTGTGGACTCGAAACCACCACACCAATGCAACTACCAACAATTTGGAAATTGGTCTTGATCAAGGACACATGACAAAACTAGTGGAAATATGCATCGGCCATGGGTGGGTGGGGGTTGCAGGAGGGGGGGTTGAAGGGGAAAGGTGGAGCATGAATCATGTAACCATGTTAAAAATGAATATTAATAAATGTTAAAAAAAAATCTCTGATGATGAACAGCCTTGGAGTTCAAAGGAATGCAGTTCTAATGGTGAAGTTTTTGTCAGAGAAGATCATTGGAAAAGTTGTTTTATGGGACAGGGTAGGTTTTCATTGTACTCTTTTATATTTTACCTTACCAACACTGTAGGTTGTTAGATTTTTAAACTTAGATTCAATTCTTGTCAGATTTTTAATTATTTGTGTATTATGTGTTTAATATTATATATGTTATAATTAAAATGATTTAATAATTTAATTAATGTTAGAATTTTAAACTGCTGTTCGAAATAAAGGAGAAGAAAACTCTAACAGAGGATTAACACAATGAGACAAATTTGTGTGGGAACTTCTCCCAGGAAACTAGATGACCAAAACATTTAAAGACTTCGAGAATATGGAAGAATAGGACTCAGAGGAACTTCAGAAACCTTCTACTTCTACCCTCTTCTTTACAGAGGAGACTAGGGCCCTAAAAAAGCAAGAGATTTGCCCAAGGACACAGCCTATTAGTCCTGAATTTGGACCACTCTTGGCTGCCCCAAGCAACCAGGGCAGAATTGCCTCCTGAGAGGAGCAATCTTTGCTATTGACATTGCTTTGTTTTGAAGGATGAGTTGAGAAACAAGGTCGGTGAACCCCAGAAGTTTGGTGTACTCTAATAACTGCCAACCAAGCAGTGATTGTACTTTTTCTTCATTTTCTTATTGTTTCCATTATGCTAGGCTTTCTCAAGGCTTTGACTGAATCTGAAAGAAGGGGAAAGTGATAAAAATGTAATAATTCACTATGAAAAGTGGAAGGCTCTGTGTACATTATCTAGCACATAAGTACTCTATAAATGTTTACTAATATGTATATTTAATGGAAATGAATGCTAAATCCTTGGTTGGGGAGGAAGTTGCCTTTTTACTTCCTATAGAATCATAGATTTTCCAGGTTCAAGTAAGTCACTGGATCATAAAATAACATATTAGAGACTCCAAGAGCATCTGCTGTGACCCATTTATGATCAACTGACTAAGCCTGTTGAGTGGAAAAAAATTTACCTTCAAGTCAGAAATACTAGTTTCAAATTCCAACTCCACCACTTGCTATTAGTGTAGAGTTACTTTAAGTTTTCCACCATCTGTAAAATGTGGATGGTATTAATATTTATGCTACCAAAAAAAAGTCAGGTCTCTTGATTCCCATCCCAGTGCTCTGATGTAGCCTGAACCCAAAGAGCCACTCCCTTAATTTCTCTTTAAAATATTGCTCCTATGGATTTCCCAAGAATAATCGGAGGCATTAAATGGGCCTCTCCCTTTACTGACTGAGCCAGTATTTTGATAGCTTTGATAAGATCCAGACAATCCATGAGAATAATGTGTCCCAGATCTAGTGGTCAGAGAAATAACACTTCAATCAAAACCATAGACTTGTCTTCAGGATACTCTATGCTTTTTTATTCAAATAATACCATTGTTCCTTTCACCCTCCTATTACAAAGCTATTTATTGGGTCCTGACTAGGTTCCAGGCATTCTTCTTCCTTTATCATCCTAAATTTTTTTCTGATTCATTCAGTGTAGAATGCAAATAGGATGATAGAGATGGAAGGGCCTTTTTTTTTAACCTTTACTTTCTGTCTTAATTAATTCTATTAATTCTCAGAGAGAAGAATGGCAAAGACTAAGCAGCTGGGCTTAAATGACTGGCCCCAAATCACACAACTAGGAAGTATTTGAGTCCAGATTTTTTTTCTCCTGACTTCAGGTCAGGCTCTCTATATCTATTGTATTACCTATTTGCCCCCAGAAGGGTCTTTTGGCATCTAGCTAACCTTCCTCATCTTGTTTCCTACTGAAAGAACTGTTGTTGTACGTGACTCTTTGTGATCCCATTTGGGCTTTTCTTGGCTAAGATATTAGCATGATTTTCCATGTCCTTCTCCAGCTCATTTTACATATGAGGAAACTGAGACAGAGTTAAGTGACTTGCCCAGGGTCATACAGCTAGTAAATTTCTGAGGCTAGATTTAAACTCATAAAGACTCTTCTTGGTTCCAAGCCCATTGCTCTATCCACATTACCTACCTGTCCGCAAATCCCCTACCCCCATCTTAACTCATACTGTCCATCTTAACCACAACAGTGTCTCTTCCACCCATCCAAACCAAGGTTCAAATCCTGGCTCTGCCCCAAACTGTGTAAAACTAAACAAATCACCTAAGTTCTCTGAGACCAGGTTTCAACATTTGTAAAATGAGACATTTGGAGTAGAGCTCTTATATCCTCTATAGCTCTTCTATTATATGGTTCTGTGATGCAGATTCCAGACTCCAATCATGTCCTTTCTCCAGCTGCCTCCTCCAGTAAGGCCTTTCTGATGACCACTCTCTCTCCCTCTTCTGAAACTCTACACACTTAACTGTCATCCTATGACTTGGCATTAGATTATCTGCTTCTTAGTACCAGTTTTCAGGGTTGGCTGGTTGGTCGTTTTCTTCAGGTGTGTAAGTCTTTCCTCCTCAGTAGGATATCCCTAAGGAAAGAACACGGATCTGATCTTCCTCTCTATGGCTCCAGACCATGAGCTCCCTCAAGTCATGGCAGAGCCACCCCTTCTACTGTGACCCCGAAGCTACAAAATCCCCGAGGTCAGGGGTTGGATCTGCTTCTTCTCTGTTGCCAGGCACAGAGCTTGGCACAGAGTGATTACTTAATAAAGTCTTTCTTTTACTTTTAAGATTTATGTCCTTCCTACCTCTAAAAGGACTTGAGGCAGCTTGCATGTGAAAATATGAATTAAGATCTATTCTTAATAAATCTTCCATGACTTTTTCAGAGTCCAAGTTTCACTCAGGACTCCTGAGGAGGGGTCAGCAAAGCAAGATGTTGTGGAAATCCTCTTTAGAGGACTGTTCTGATTGGGGGGGATTGGAGGGGACTCCAGACAAGACAGCCTACTCCTCCAAAGGCAGAAGCTAAATAGTACGGCCCCAAAGCACTCTGTCTTCAGCAGCTCTTGCTAATGAGACACTTGAAACTGTTTTCCTGGATGGGGAAACAAGGATGTGATGGATGTGTAACCAAGAGTAGCTCAGGAGAGAAGAGGTGGAATGGCAGAGGGAAGAGGGCAATGGCCCTAGAGCTGGTACATGGAGCACAAAATGCTGGCTACGCTACTTGCTGCCAACATGACTTTGACCAAGAACCTTCCTTCCTCTGATCTCCTTTCCTTGGCATATGACTTCCATAGATACCATTCATAATTCCCTATCAATAAGAAAGGGAAGGCCTCTTTCAGCTCCAGACCTCTGGGACCTCTGTGATACCCAGAGAACCATTTTGAAATCCCAACCTCACTAATTTCTAGCACACTTCACTCCTCTTATGCACTTATATTCTAAATTATATAATATTTATCTATGCATATATCTTAGCCACTAAAGAGGAAGTTTCTTGAAGGTCGGGGTCATGCCTCATTAATTTCTGTATTCCCCTAAGGCTCTAAGCAGAGCCTTGTAAATATTCAGTTGTAAATAAATTAATTTGTGTTTAATAAATGTATTATGGAGGGAAGCAACAGTCATTTTTACTCCTTTTAAAAAATTCAATTTTATTTTATTTTCAGCTCCAAATTTTCTCCCTTCCCTTACCCTTTTCCTACCCATTGAGAAAACCTATTACAAATATGTATAGGCATGCAAAATCTATTTCTTCATTATCTGAGAGAGAGAGAGAAAGAGAGAGAGAGAGAAAGAGAGAGAGAGAAAGAGAGAGAGAGAGAGAGAGAGAGAGAGAGAGAGAGAGAAAGAGAGAGAGAGAGAGAGTACTTCAATCCACACCAACATCATCAACTCTCTATCTAAAAGTAAATAGAATGTTTCATCAAGAGTTCTTTGGAATTGTGGTTGGTCATTGTGTTGATCAGAATCTTTCTGAGTTGTTTATATTTACAATATTGCTGTTACTGTCTGGATTGTGCTGATTCTACTTACTTCAGTCTCCATCAGTTCATATAAGTCTGCCAAAGATTTTTGCAAAACCACGGAGGGAAGGAAATAAAAATGAGATAAGTTTAAATTTTTCTAGAAATTTCGTCTGATAACTAGACAAAAGTTTTTTGATCAGCTTCCCCACCCCCATAATAACATTGCCCACTGTCATCTATAAATACTGTAAGACAATAGGTAAGCATTCTTCCACCCACATCTATTCTTTGCCATTTTTTAACATCAGAAGATCACAGGATCATTAATTTACAGTTAGAAAGAAACTCAGAGGTCTTGTCCAAGTCCTACATTTTCCACGTGAGGAAAATGGGACCAAGGATTTGCTAAAGATCACATTAATAAGAAATAACAGAGTTGTATTTTGAGTCCAGGTTTCCTGACTCTATATCTCATTCTCTTAACTGCTTTAAGATTATTCTGATTTAGTTGGGTCTCTCACTAAACTCTTTATAGATATCTTTCTTCTTTACTGACTTTTCACTCTCTTGGGAATTCATACCATTCATAATCCTTCTATCACTACTTTCTATAATTTGTTTCAGAGGAGGAAACAAAGTCTTTCATAGATGATTCTATATGACTAGACATCTTTTTCTAGACACAAATTGACTGAAATATAGAGTATATATTATTCTATATTACAAAAAGAAAAGAAAAAGAAAACATTTGACTTAATAGAACAACAGACTACCTAGAAGACTGTTCTCCAGCAAAAGTCTAAAATATATATTAGATTATACAAAATTCCTTGTATACAGTGATTCTTATACAAAGCAATAACTTAGTTTGACAACCATCTGATTATCAATATATAAAGAAAAAAAGGAAGATATTTGATCCCCAAAGCTGTGACAAAAATAGTGAATGATCTGTGCAGAGTCTAAATTAGGAAGAAAAATCTTGAAAATATGTATGTGTAGCACAGTAGAGCTTTTACAGAGAGAAATATTAACTTCAAAAGATAATCATAAGCACGCAAACATATTTCCCCCCAACATATTCGAGCCATTATCCTCTTCCCCCTTTGCACCATCTCAATCTCTGGAGAGGGGAAGGAGATTGGATTCATAGTTTAGCTCAATTCCCTTAGAAAATAGTCTCTAGTTCAAGTCCAAACCTCCCCCCAGCTCCTTTCCCTGTCCTTGTCCAAGTCCCAGGCACCCTGATGTCTCAAGATTTCTATGATGACCTGGCTGGTGACACTAGCCTGCCTGCAGTCCTAGGTCCAAAGTCACCATGGCTTCAGCTCCTAGTCCTGTGGGGATCACCTATGGCACTTGAAACTGAGGACAAATAACTCAAAGCAGAAACACACCATCCCCAGGCCCGTTCTCAGAGCCCCAGGGAAGGGCATGCCACTTCCCTTTCTTTCATTGACTCCAAGCAGGGAGCAAAAGTCAAGAGCACTGTTGAAAAGATGACAGAAAGAGAACAGACAGCTCAACAGCACTACTTTTACAGATGCAGACAGCCAGTCAAAGAGGCTATCTCTACCCACATAGAAGAGGACACAGCACACTCCAGCTCACACATACACTCACATTTTACCAATATTTATATGTATATTATATTATAGAATATATATTTATACACATATACAATATAAAATCAATGGCATCTACGTAGCACTTAACACAAACCTGGCACATAGTGAGCACTTATTGTTTGTTGATATGACTTAAAAAGAAGGTATGGAATAAATAGCAACAGTAAAGAGGACTAGATGGACAGCCTGACGATAGCACTGGTATTCCCAGAATATTCTATAACCCCATATTTGAATGCTTGCTACAGTGAGAAGACCCAGAAGGTATCATTCCATCAAGTTGGTCCTCATGGATGAGAATCACCCAGTAGGGAAAGGTGTGTGTAGCTTGCAATTTGAGCTCATAGTGAAAATATCCACCCTAATCAGATTATAAATCTATGGAAGTCTATAATGAGGCAATCAGTTTGGTATGATGGAATGAACACTGGCTCTGGTCTTCCATCTTTGTTCTATATTTAGGCAAGTTACCTCTCTCAGCCTTAGTTTCCTCTTCTATAAAATAACAATAATATTTATGATAACTATTTCAGAGGCTTGTTGAAGAAAGTGATTTTTTATCCTAAAATATTATAAAAACATGGATTATTATTATTTCCCACCATTAATAATTACAACAACACAGAGTTCCTCAGAACCCTGTGAATTCTAGGTTATTCCATAAATGTCTGTTGACAATATCAATCCTGATTAGATTAGACTTGTTTGCTATTTGAATGCCAATTATTTTTAAGCCTCTCTCATATTATTAATTGGTCTGCAAACCCTTTACTCAGAAATGGTACCAAAAAAAGCTTCCACTGGTTTATATTCTAAATTAATATGAGATTTTCATTGAAGGAGATTTGGTTTTATTCCTCTCCACGGCCCTCAGTTTCCCCTTCTGAAAATGAGGGTCTCTAAAATCCAATCAATTCCTGAAGCTCTATGTCCAATGATATACATGGACAACTCACTTAGGGTAAATTTGCATTTGTTCATCATTCATTTATAAAAAAAGATGAAAAAGAAGACTTTCCCTGAACATCTTTTATATAGGATGTTTTACTAGGCTGTGCTCCAAGGGAAACAAAGATGAGTAAGAAAAATTCCATGACTTGCAAGAATCAAAAATATATGAAGGAAAAACTGAATGAGGACTTGGCTTTGAGGAAACAAAAAATGGACATAAATAACCTAATATAGAAGACTAAATGTGAAAATTCAGAGAGCAGAGATGAAGAAACAATGTGTTAAGTAATACTAGTGGAGGGAGAGGTGAGCTCTGATTGGGAAGATCAAGGCAGATTTCATGAATGAGGAAACATTTGAACTGGATCCCAAAAGGACAGAGTAGATATCAATAGGAAAAGTTCGAAAGGAAAAGTATTGATAAGAAAAGGAAGAGTATGAAAAGAGATTTGAGGGAAAAAAAGTGTATTGTATGTCTGGGGTACAGAAAGGTCTCTAAACACCATTGCAAAAGAGGGAAAAATATTTGTTGTTAAGTGCCATCAGAAATGTCCAGCTGAATCATGGGGTGGAATGAATTTAATCTTTCAATATCTGATAGGGAAAGGATGAGGAAGTAATTAGATCTTACCATATAATCCATTTTCAGAAAACCCCTAAGCAAAAATAAGACCAAAAGCTATTCTACTGTGGATAAGTGATCGAAATGATTGAAGGAAATGAACAAGCAGTTGCAAAGAATAATCGCAAACTATTAACAGCCGCAGGAAAGATTACTCTAAAGCACAAATAAGAGAAATGTGAATCAAAAGAACTTTGAATTTTACCCAGAAAATGGACAAAGATGAAAAAAGACAGGGAAAGTCAATATTAGAGAAGTTGTAGAAAGATAGTTAGACTAATAAACTATTGATGGGGCAGTGAATTGATCTAACCATTCTGGAAAATAATTTGGATTTATACCAAAAAGGTGACTTTAAGTACCCATTCCCTTTGATCCAGAAGTCCCCCTAATAGGCATATACTCCATTGAGGTCACACAAAACACAGAAATACATGTCCTATATACACCAAAATATTCATAGCAATGATTTGTGGTAACAAATTACTAGAAACTAAGTAGACATCCATTGATTAGTGAATTCCTGAATAAATTATGGTGTAATGGACCATATAAGAAATGGCAAATATGAGGAATTCAAGAGAAGCATGGAAGACCTATAAAAATTATAGAGAACAAAGAAAAAATATGGATCAGCAGTGCATTTATTCAGTACTTATTATGTGCCAAGCACAGAGATACCATGACTACATAACTATAATGCCCTAAATAGAAAGAACAAAATATTAAATGCTCTGAATTTATAATACCAAATTGGATCTTGGAGAATGAGTGATAAATTGGACCTTCTTCCCATCTTTGCAGAGGTAAGAATCTATAGGTGTGGGAGATGACATGTATTCATCATATTTAGTTCATGTGTTGGTTAGATTTGGAGAATTGGTTCTTTTTCTCTCTTTTTTTTTAAGAATGTTTGTAATATTTTATTTTTCCCAATTATATGTACAATTTTTAACAGTCTTTTTTTTTAACAAGATCCAAATTCATTCTCTCCCTCTTTCTTCTTTAAAAAAAATTAAATCCAGTCAACAAGTTTTTGCTAAGCATGTTATATGCTAGGCACTGTACTAAGAACTGGGGATACACAAAGAAAGGTAAAAACAAAAAATAAACATGACTTCTTGAGGTCTCCACCCTCAAAAAGCTCAGTTTAACAGGGAGGCAACATGCAAATGAGTACAAACAACCAAGATGTATATGGGCTAAATTGGGATACTCAGAGTAAATCACTAGTTCTAGGGGGACAATCAGAAAATGTGTCTTACAAAAGGAAGGATTTTAGATTAGACTTGAAGGAAGCCAGGAAGTGGAGATGAGGATGGAGAACATTGCAGGTCTGAAAGTCAGCCAATGAAAATACGTAGAGACAGGAGGTAGAATATCTTGTTCAAGAAACAACAAGGAGAATAGTGTCACTGTATTGTAAAGTATATGGAGAGGTTTAAGAAATGTGAAAACATTCAAAAGGACCAGGTTATGAAGGGTTTTAAAAGTCAGAGGATTTTATATTTAATCTTAGAGGTAATGTGAAACCACTGGGGTTTATTCAATAGTTTGTCATAAGGAATGACTCTCTGGGTAACAAAAGAATATATTAAAATGGTGATGTAAAATTAAAAAATTAAAGTTAAAAAAGACAAATCTTCTGATCAGAGGCAAGCCCCTAAAGAGGCTTGCAGAAGGTCCTATTTCTTTCGGGAAGAAAAAGAGGAAAATATACCTGATGTCAAAATGTTCAGTCATGTCCAATTCTCCATGATCCTGTGGACCATAGTTATCCATGGAGTTTTATTGGCAAGAATCTTCTGAGAAGTACGCAGAGCTCAGGTCTAGAACAGTAAACCAAGCAGCTTCAGGTGGAATGGCTGCTATGATTTGTGATGGACTTGGTACCACAGCATAGGTCTTTTGCACATGGTTCTTTATTGCTCTGAGATCTTGTACTAAACACCACTGAGTCTTCCCATCAGGAGATAATTTGGCTTTCTTTACAGGCATGATTGGTGTATTATATTGTGAAAAGCCAAATTTTAATATACCCTGGTTTAATAAACTCTCTATGATGGGTTTCACTCCTTCTATCACCTCTTGCCTAAGTCTGAACTGAGGAATTCTTGGAGGTAAACCTTCTTTTACCTCTATCTTTATTAAAGCAGAGAGGGAAAGGAATTAAATGTAGTGCAAAAGGGTGTATATTAACCCTGCAAAGTCTTACTGCAGAATTTCTGACAGTTGAAAAGGGTTTAGAATCCTGAGGAGTGGCAGTTGATCCTGGAGACTCAATGAGAGTAGGAGGGTCAACTGAGCTCTATCTTTGGACTAAAAACCTGGCCTTTATTTTGCAGCTTTTCTCTTAAGATTTGTAGCTTAACTAATTCCTCTGGATCTCCCTGACATTCCCTATTCCCAATCATCATTTTCCCTTCCTGAATTTCTGTGGGTTTTTGGAAAGAGGGTGGATCTGGGTGATAGCTTTCAAACTTTGTAGATTTAGTTTCCCGGTAGTTAAGTAGGGCTTACCCTTGATACAAATTATTCTTCTGAATCATTGGGTACAACTTTCCCAAAAGGCAACAAAACCTCTCAGGGCTGAGTTAGGCGGGTCCTTTCTCAGTCTCACATTCCTGTGTCCCTCCCCCACCTGAAGCTTTCCCTAGGCAGCTGTTAGAGTTACCTTGAATCTGTCTGTCCTTTACAATCAACCCTGAAACTCAATAAATCCTGTTTGTCACTTAATCAAACCTTTGCCTAATTCATTAGTTGATTGATAAGAGAGGGAGAATGGGAGAAAGGAATAATATTCTCTGTGAGTCCTGAGGGGAGTTGGAGGCGTCCATTTTGGAGGAAGTGGTAATCTCAATACTTCCTCTGGTCAGTTTCAAGCCATTTCTGGCTGGCCCTAACCTTTGTCTGTAGAAGTGCCCTTCCTACCTGCAGGGCTCAGTCTGTTTCCCTTTAGTGTCTCTGTCTCAAACCTGTATACCCAGTCTATATCTCCCTGCTGCAGCTGCCTGCCCAAAATACCTCATCCTCTCCCTTTTCTCCACTATTGTACCCTCCTTATCCACTTTACTTAGGGATCCACAAACCCCTCTCCACTATGCCTTATCCCCTATTACAACCTTACCTGCCTTAATTCCCATTACAACTACCTTATCACCCTACCAGCCTTTAGTCCCATATCCATATTATAACCAGTTTATTACCCTACTAGATTAATTCCCATATTACCTCTAGCCTTAATTCCCTATTACAGGATACTGGAGTGGTTTGCCATTTCCTTCTCCAGGCAATGGCAATTTCCTTCTCCTTTGTCAGGCAATCAGAGGTTAAGTAACATGCCCAGGGTCACAAAGCTAGGAAGTCTCAGGCTGCATTTGAACTCAGATCTTTCTGTCTTCAGGCCCAGCACTCTTAACCACTGATCACACACAGATGCTTCTGCAAGATGTCAAGGTGACTAGTTCCTAACACCAAAACTCAGGTCAGATCATCTTCATTCAGCTGGATTTGAAGGGAAATTTGAGCCTAAAGTCCCTGTACTATGCCCTTTAACCTGAGAGGCTAATGTCTGAACTCTAGAAAAATGTAAAGCTTTTTTTCTTAACCCTATAATAAAAATTAATCACTCATTTGGGCTGATTAATCATTTTCTTTCTGAAAAAGACAACTTTGAAAAACAGCAGGAAAGTTCATGACACCTGAAACCTTTGTGGAATTCAAACCTATTCTCACTCATTGTTGAGTGTCAAGAATGCTAGTAAACTAGTCTGGGTAAAGGCTGGGGTGGCCAGTCTCCAGAACAGTACAAGAGCAGGCAACAAAAGGAACATACACATACACAAGAACAAGAGAAAACCTAGCCAAGAGCCTCTATGGCAATTGACTGACTTAGATAGGTAATGGTGGATAATAATACAAAGGACACCCTTCAGTATTCATTGGCTCTAGCTGATCCTTTGGTTCTATCATTGTTAGCTTCATAATGGATAGAGTACCAGCACTGTAGTCAGGAGGGCCTGAGTTCAAATCTGGTCTCTATGTGATCCTGGGCAAGTCATTTGCCACTCTTCCACCTAAGAATTGATAATAAGAGAAAAGGAAAGGGTTTTTTAAAAAATAAAAGAAGACTAGCAGCAATGCAATGATCCAGAACAATTCTGAGGGACTTATGAGAAAGGACGCCATTCACATTCAAAGGAAGAACTCTGGGAGTAGAAACAAAGAGGAAAAAAACGTTTGATCACATGGGTTGATGAGGATATGATTAGGGAAGATAGACTCTAAATGATCACTCTATTGCAAATATTAATAATATGGAAATGGGTCCTGATCAATGGCACATGTAAAACCCAGTGGAATTGTGCATCGGCTGTGGGAAGGGAATAATGAGAGGGGGGGGGAAAGAACATGAATCTTGTAACCATGGCAAAATCTTCTTAATTAATTAATTAATTAATTAAAATTTTAAAAAGAAAAAAGAAAAGAAGAAATAGATCAGTAATTCAAAGCAACATCATTTTTACAGTGATAATAGGGATCCTTCCTTTGTCTTTTGGTGAGTTGTGTGGTTCTTTGTGCATTCTGTCTTGGGCGTCTGAACTACAGAGTATTATTCTTATGGATGTCCCTGAATGGAGAGGAGGCTATGTACAGGTTGTAGGAATGGCAGAGGAACATGAACCGAATCTTTAATGATAACTACAAGAATTAACAATGATATTAATTTCCCCATCTGATTGATTAGCATATCTGAGAGTATCTCAATATAGCACCTATAAAATATTTTATTTTGTATTATAAACTATCAAGCATTATTTATTTCCCCCTGCCACTAAAAATGGAATCAAAGAGGGAAAAAGGGTAGAAAAGAAGGAAAGGAAAAGAAGATGAAAGAAAGAATATTTATATTTTGTAAGTATAGTCAAGTAGTCAAGCAAAATATATTCTTATATCATGCACATCTAGAAATACATTTCTTATTCTGTTTATCAGCCCATTATCTCTCTTTCATGGGACAGGCAGCTTTCTTCATCACTGGTATTTCTGGAATCATGGTTGATATTTTAGTTGATCAAAAACCATTGATGAAGAACTGATACCACAGCTTGTTTTTATAATATTGATCTTATAGTATAAACTATTCTTTTGGTTTTGCTTATTCTACTCTGTATCAGGTCATACACCTCTTCCCATGTCTCTGAAATCATCTTTCCCCCTCATATCTTACAGCACAATAGTCCTCTATTACATTCATATACCTAAGAGTATGCTGGTAAATGTATAACAATTGGGTCTCTAGAAGAAAAAAAATGTATGCGTGACATGCTTTTAAGTTTAATCTGAATTATTGACTTTTTCTCCATCACTTTCTTAAACCTAGACAATCCACAAAACAGTAAAGCAAACCCTGATTTGTAGCATTTGCTATTTTCCAAGTTGTAAATGATGACACTGAAAACGTTACAATCAGTTCTCAAAAGCCAGCCTGAGCTAGCTTCAGCATATTCCTGTCTCTACTCCAATTTGTTCTTCCATTCTCCAACTTATGAGCATTCTTTTATTTTCTAGTTTGTCTTTTTGCTACCACAAAAAGAGCTCCTATAAAAAGTAGGTTTGTTTGTATAATGGTTAGCTACGTCCAGCGTTCTCATCCTTTTATTGGCTAGATGGGCTTCTTGGGTAATTATTTACCAGGGGACTAGCACAGCAAATACCTAGATCTCACCACCATAGGTTTTGCTTTCTCAGGCTCCAAAAGGTAGAGCAAGAAGTATAATTAACATATTTGCCAGATCAAAGTTTGGGCTAGGGACCTCTGAGAGTTGTTAACTGTCTTCTGTACTGTGAAAAGACAACTTGCTCACTCATCCTTGACAATAACATGAGTCATCAACTGAAATCAAGTTACATTGAGTTGTTTGGAATGGAGAAGGGCAGAATAACCTGCCTCTCTGCATGCTACTTGCCTCTAGCCAGAAAAAAGTATCTAAGAAAATCAGGCTCTAGGACGAGTCAAGTGTTCACATTGCAGTGGCAGCTTTCTGTTTGTTAATAAGGAAGGACCTTTTGGATTTAAAAAAGCCAAGAGGCACTATTTCTCCCTATCTTCAGATCTGGTAGACCTTCTGTTGCAACAAGATGTGAGGTTTCTTCTGATTCACAACGTGAGAAAGATGAGCGCTCCTAGATCCTAAAATATGTGGTCTGACAGAAAAAGGAGTAAATTGTTGTCCTTTATATGAGAAGAGGACTGAAATGATATCCACCATGTAGGAGTTAAGGTACAGTGTGTCTAACTAAGGCAGATATCAGACCAATAATAGTTTGGGAGGTTCAACCATGAATAGAGTATAAATAACTCACTTGACCATTTGGGATGGAGATGTTTTTGAATTCTTGCATCTCAGGTTGCTTTTGAATGACTATAATTCTTTTTTGCTCATGGAGCAATGAGGGCATGCCATGGTGAGTGGTCCTGTGCCAGTGGCTTTCATGTCCCCTAGCTGATACCCAAGTTCTTTAGAGACTTTTAGGGTAGAAGAGGCATGGTCCCAAAGTGGTTTGAGAGCTAATTCTGAGGATTTGTAGGTTTTCAGTTGGTCAAAGGTGGTATGATCTAAAGAGAAATGTGGTCTTGGCCAATGCACTTTGGTCCTTACCTTGGAAGTGATCCTGTTTCCCTCTAGCACTCCCCTTGGCATGGGAACTGACCAATTCCTTTATTTTCTTGTATCTCTACATGCTAGTCCTCCTTTCTGCCTTGGAACTGAGACCAGGGCCCTTGTTCCCTTATGAGTGACCACAAGCTCTCTCTTCTGCCCTGGAACCAGGGTTCCTGCTTCCCTGTAACTGCAAGCCCTGTGGCTGCAAGTGCTAATGAGGTAGTATTCCTCTTTGCCCTGTAACTGTGACCTAGAATTGCCTAGAGGCAATGAATGCCACAGGATACTGAATGGAGTGCCAGGAAAGGGTCCCCTGTAATCTCTTTCTGTCCAGCTATTCAACCCTTTTATTGTCTGTGGTCTGAGAGCTCCCAAAGAAGTTGATGCTGCAGCTATCATAGCCACCTCCAAAGCCTACTGTGCTCTAAAGTCACTATCTACCAAGTTGACACTGATTTCAGAGGTGATCCCTATTTAAAAAGAACAATTTTTTAAAAAGCTTGTATGTAAATAGAAATAATTTTTCAAATTTTCAAAATCAAAACTGAATTCTGTTTAATCATAATAACCCATCTTGAGTCCAAAAAAGAGACCTATGGGGTCAGGGCAGCATGGTGCTTAATTGCTTGATTTTGAGTCAGAAGATGTGGGTTCAGATCTTGGCTCTACAATTTACTCCCTCTGTAGCCTTGGATAAATTATTGAATCTCTTGGGGATTCCATGTAAAAAAATAAGGAATGTAAACTAGAATACCTTCAAGGACCCTTCTTGCTCTAAATCTGGCCTTTGAACCAATATCGTTTCTTCAAAGATGAAAGACTGAGTGTGGAACATTACATAAGCTGTCAGACTAGGCCAATGTGTTAATTAAGTTTGTGAATAGCCTTTTCCCTTTTAATTTCTTCTTCTGGTAATGTGGATGACTCATTAGAGAAAGAGGGGAGGGAAATATACTAAAATGAAAATAATATAAAACAAAAAATATCTAATTTCAAATAAAAATAAATAAAAGGATCCCTATGATTAAAATTTTTACAAAGTGACTCCATCTCTCCTACTTTTTTACTGTTCGTGACACTACACATGCATATGTACACTTTTCTTTGACTTTTCACAAAATGACTTTTCTTAAAGAGAGACATCTCATCCCTTACCCAGATTATTTCTGCTGGAGGAAAACCACAACTTCCCTAAGTGGTTAATCAGGCAGTTTCAATTTCTGGCCAAGGAAATGCATGCAGGTAAGCCCTTCCTTGAGAACTGAGGGTAAGACATGATACGAAAAATCAGTTCTCCTCTTTCTCTCTGTCTTTCTGTCTCTTTCCAGACCATTTCTCTAGAAGTGAATGCAAATGATCCAATTTAGAAATGACTCAGTGACCTCTATTTTGTATAACAGTTAAATCTACCATTAATGGAGTCCTGAACTTCTCCCCAGGCAGATCATCACAAGTCAGAATACACTTTTCAAAGTCTTTGCAGGGAGTGTCAGATGATAGAAAGATGCCTTGAGTTTTAAGTCAGGAGATTAGTGTCAAGTTCAGTTACTTTGTAGATCTATAAGTTCTAAGAAATACAAGGAATTTCAGAGGGACTCCCTAGAGAAGTTCTTAACCTGAGGGTCCATGAACATGTAATTGCATTTTGACATAATTCCATGTATTTTATTTTCTGCATTTTAAAAATATTATTCTGAGAAAATGTCCATACTCTTCCCTTGATTGCCAAAGGGATCTATGGCACACTCACACACCCAATGTAAAGAATCCCTGATCCAACCTTAATATGATCAGGAATTTTCCTCTGCCCAGTTAAATTACTTACAATCATTTAGTATGTAGTTTTATATAGTTTGTATGTGTTTGTATTGTCTCCTCCAATAGAAAGTAGTCTCTTTAAGGGCAGAGGAGTAGTTAGTTTTTATTACTGTATCTCCATGCCTGGCACACAGTAATCACTTAATAAATCCTCGTTGATTGATTACAACAGCTGACATAACATCTACTTCTAATGAAAAGAAAGTCACAACTAATTCAAACTCCCTATTTTGCTTCAGTATGGCTCCAATTTTAAGTGAATTCTTGCTGCTCTAAAATCAATCTGCAACTTTCACCTGTTATTTCTCTGATCCCGTTTTCCTTATCTACAGATAATATATAAATAATAATTGTGCTGATATTTTTGTTCTATCTGTCCCATAAGTTCGAGTTTTGTTTTGCATTGTTTTTTGTGTTTTTGTTTTTGTTTATCAGAGAATACATTTTCTGGGGCTTAGAGTACCACAGAAATATGAGGTACAGTTATTGTTGATGTGTGAGTACCAAAATAAAAGAAAACTGCATTGCTCAAAGTCTCACTGATTTATCACTTCCCATGATCAGTAGTCCATAGAACAGGAGAGCATATGCTTACAGCCACACATTAAGAAACCAAGGGGGAGGGATGCTGGATGAGATTTCAGAAAGCAGCCAGATGTTATTTTATGCTTGTGTCTATAATGACAAACATCAAGGGATAAGGAAAGTGTCATCTCTAAAGTCCTTATTTCAACATTCTCCTGAGGCTCTAAAGTGCTTTAGTAGAATGAACATTGGATTTGGAGCGAGAAGTCCTTAACATTCCGGGATTCCACTTAGACATAGTAGCTCTGAGATCAGCCCTGAATTCTTGCTTAATTGTTTCCATCTTTATGAGTTTTGTTCCTACAACTTGGCCATAATTGTCCCAAAGGCAAGGGCCAAGTTGTTAGAAAATAAAGAAGTCAGGAAACATTTATGAAGCACCTACTATGGGCCAGTCACCATACTAAGTGCTAGGGAAACAAAAAAAGATAATGAAATAATAGTCCTTGCTCCTAAAGAGCTCATCATCTAATGGGGGAGACACATGCAAATAGCTATATATAGATAAGACATATATGGGCTAAATTGGAGATAACCAATAGAGTGGAGACACTAGCATTGTGGAAGATTGGGAAAACTGTCTTGTAGAATATGGAATGCTTTTCCCTGGAATTTTATTAGTTGATACATCTTTCCTCTCTTTTATTTCCTTGAATGGGTCTAGGGACAGTAGAAGTACTCGCTAATCCTTCAAGGACCAGATCAAGTCTCATTTCCTCCACATAGTCTTTCCTGGAGTTTCGGGATCTTATTGAATTCCCTTGGTGCACCAGAAGCCTTATACTACACTTGGGAGGCAATATTCTGCTGTCAGAAGCTCTGGCATCAGAAACTTGGGTTCAAATCCCACCTCTGATCCTGCATTGAACTAAGACAGATAAAGACTTCCCTGAAATGCAGTTTCTGTGTCTGTTCCTTGAGGGGGCTTTATTCTATGGCCTTTGAGAATGTTTTCAGCTCTAAAGCTATGATCCCTCTGTCCCTTTAGTTATGATTCATGTATTTATCAGCAACAGCTGACCCATATGCACTAAGATTTGAACAGTATTCCAAACATATTGTAACATCTGATTGTACAAAAACTCAAGTGAAGGAGGGTTCTTTGCTTGGGGTTTTTGTTTTGTTTTGTTTTGTTTTGCTTTGCTTTGTTTTTCTTTTTGGTTTGGGCCAATAATGACATTAATGTAGGACAGTGATGGGCAAACTATTCCCTGCAGGACAGATCCAGGCCATAGTTTTCCCATCACTGCTTTAAGCAATTCCCTAATCACTCTGCCCCCACATCCAAATGTAGTGATTAGGGAATTGCTTAAGGCAGTGATGGGCAAACTAAGACCTGTCCAATGGGGAATAGTTTGCCTTCACTGATCTAGGAGACTCCCAGTAATGAAACTCCTTCTACTAACACAAATAAGCAGATATGCATAGTCTTAGAGAGGTGCCTGAGGCACACTGAGCAGTAAAATGATTTATCCAAAATCATAGAGCCAGTATATATCATGACTTAGGGGGTATAGGGTGTGGAGGGAGAACTAGTACCTCTGGTGTGAGAGCTTGCCAAGCCCTTTTCATGGCTGCTTATTTACTTTTTGTGGTCATCTCTCACCCAGTTCTCATTTATGACTCCAAGAAGCTGTAGCAGGAGTAGCTGCCACATCCAGGTAAAACGTCTTGGCAGATAGTTTAAACCAAAGTAACTGACAGACCCCAAATCCATCAGCGAGTTTAGGGGATCAAGACTTTCCCTAGTGGAATAGGTAGATAATAAAAATTTGTTCCAAAGGTCATGGTGGTGGCTGAAGCATGCACTGTGGAGTGCTTAAAACTTGGTTAGATATTGAGGATGTCAAAGTCATCCAGTGTGACCTCGACCAGCACCAATTGTCCTAACTGTTGTCTTGCCACTGGACTTTGATAAATCTGGAAGAAAGAATAAAGCTAACAACTTTGTACAGCTCTGTCTCATTTAAATCCAATTCACTTCAGATCTCTTGCCGACATTACCCAATCATGATGCCATTGGTTCGCTTTAAAAAAAGAGAAGAACAAACAGCAACAACTACTATGTCAAAGATTTGTTCTACAAAAGAGTCTGCCAAAATCTCACTCTGATGCAGTCTCACACCTACCTAAATAGGAGGTAGGACAAAAATAGGCAAACATTATATGGTATGCAATTAAAACAGCTCTAACCTAAGCTATTTAAGTAAACTCTTCAGATAAAAAAAAAAAATGAGAGACATTTCACTACAGAGGATAGAGAACTGCCCTTGAAATGTAAGAAGATCCATGTTCAAGACCAGCTTCTGACACATACCAGCTATGTGACATTAAGTTACTTGGTCTTTCAGGGCTTTAGGCAACTCTTGAAGATTCCATGTTTGAAAAAAAGTGCTGAACGGCCTTTGCAGAGAGTTTCCTACCTGCCCTGTTGGCATAAAAAAATAGGAAACAAATTTGAGAAACAAATGTTGACAGGCTATCAATATTTTTAAGGAAGTTTAGCCATGTAAATCAATTGTTACAATGAGAAAGCCAAACAGGACTAGAAATCTCCTCTGACAGAAGATACTTGATCTCCTTGCCAAGCAGAGAGACAAGATAGCCAATAGCATATTAATTTTTTTGGTAAAATTCTTTCAGAGAAGGATGTTAAACAATTATGAACAGTGACTATTTAGTAACTTATAATGACTCATAACGACTGTTTAAGACTTTCAATGTGGATACTCTTTCACTTTGCCATCCCTTTGCCCTTCTCTCTCCCCTGAATGGAGCTACCTAGACTTGATCAATGTCTGTCAGTGTAAAGTAACATGACTATTCACATCAGTTAGTCAGTCAATAGACATCAAGTAATTAGTTACTATGTGCTTGAGGATATTAAGAAAGGTGAAAAGAGTCTCTCCCTAAGAATCTCCCATTCTAAAACCATTTGGAAACTAGTCAAATAGACAACCACCAGACTTTATCACTTACTGTGCAATTTTGCCCCTCAGATGCTTGGGAACTATGTCATCTGACCTGCTAATATACCCTAAGGACCCTTGGGCCTTGCCGTCTGCTCTGTGCTGGAATTCTTTAATAAGTATTGTCCTCCCACATTAGAGTGAGAGCTTCTCAGGAGCAGATACTGTCTCATTTTTTCCCCTCTTTATACCCTTAGCATTTAGCACAATACTCAGTTCATATTTAGCATTCATTCAGAGATAAACCTGGAAGGACAACAAGCAGATCAAAATGGAAAATATCTATTAATATTTTATAATGTTATTTTTCTCCAACAATTTTTTGTGATAATTTCCCAGGATACTATTTTTCATTGAACATCCTAGGAGACTTATTTTTTAAATATTCATGAAAAAAGTTTGAATTACAAAATTAAAATTATAACAGAACTTGGAGATCATCATCCTACCCGTAATACTCTTGGCAAAAAACTATTTACTCATTTCTCCAACAAGTATAATGGAGTCATCACACTTGGACTCTAATGCTGTAAGAGGGAAAAGGGAGTTTTTGGTTGGATATATTAATATTTAAAGGTGTGGTCACCAAGGAACTGAATAAATACCAATTCCTAAAATAATTTTAGTAATTTATTTACAAAATATAGGAGAGAGTAGAAAGTAGAGAGATGAGAAGAGGGTAGAGTAAGAGATCTAACTTAATGAACTAGATTTGTATTCAAGTCTGGGCTTTACTCTAGCAGAGCTCTAGAGGCCCAGCCAGAGAGCCTAAAAGTCAATTAACAAGGGGTTTAGTCATGAGGGCTTCTTCCAATCAAGGGTCCTTCCAGAGGGTAAAGTAGTCAGCATTCTTCACTCACAACATGTAGTTCTAAGGGGAAGATTTAAGAACAGTCTTACCAAGGTCCCAGGATCCCAAGTCCAGCACTCCTCCAGGTCCAAGCCATGAACAAGAAGAAGCAGGCTGAACTCACTGAACTCTCTTTTAAAGGGACTTCTTTTGCATTACTTCCTGTGCCTTCCTCCTAGTTTACATGCCCAATCACAATAGATGCTTTTCTTAGGACTGCCCAGGAGACAGTCAGTAAATTTTGATTCGTTACTCACTCTAGCACACATGGGTCACAGACCTCCCAACTTGTGAATTAACTGGAGTTGTTTACACTTTTGGTGATTAGATTTGAGAATGGGCAAGGTAGATTTAATCTCATCACAATACTACAATCCCAATGAGTTTCACAAGGAAATAGAAATGTTACTAAAAGCTACAAAGCTGGGGAAAAGAGTCTGACTAGAACAAATGTACACAGACCATGACTGCTAGATACAACAACATTTTGAAGCCATTGAGGGACCTTCCTCAAAGGACCTTGAAAGAATGCAGGATCCCAAATACCTGGTGAAAACAATCCAGATGCTATTACAGTTGAAAATACAACTGAAAAAATATAAATTACTACTAACTTAAACCCTTGATTCCCATTTCTATAAAATATGTATGAAAATAATCTATATATTTAAAAAAGAAGAAAAATGAAAATAATCTGTACATATATTAAAGGCATCCTTCTGAGAGGTATAGGAAATGAATAGTTGGCTTTTCAAAATGGATTTTCTACAGCAGATCACATCTTTAAAATCATATAGTTTACTGAAGGGAGAATTCAACTTTTCATCATTTGTTGGCAAAATAACATTTGATTCAATGGAACAGAATGTCACCTTATAGGTTCTCCTCCAGCAAGTTGCCTTCTATGCATATGCTAAAATCACACAAGATTAAAATTTCACCTTCTACATCCCTCCTTAAGTCTTAGAGCTTTCTCTCCATTTTTTTCCAATTTATCATGTATATAGCTTCTTTGTAAATAGTTGTTTGTATGTTGTCTCCCTTATTAGACTGTGAGCTCCTTGGGTTCAGGGGCCATCTTTTCCCTTATTGGTATCCTGAGCTTAGTGTACTGTCTGTCTAATAAATGTTAATTGACCAGTGGACTAAAGATTCCTGGAAAGATGTAAGAAAAGAAATAACTTTGTTCAACAACTTTTTAATCATTGATATCCAGTGAGGCACAAAATCTGGAGATATACTCAACAAAAGTGTTTATCATTCTCACAGAAGAAGTATTGAGTCTAAATGAAAGTGAGATGACCTGTAGCTAGCTACTAATGCTCCTACTTAATATTATGCTGGTTGCAGTAAGCCTAGACACTTTGTAAAGACTTTTAAATGAGGTCCACAATTACTCAGCAGGTTTTCATCTATCTCCATGGCAAAAACCAAATGACTGAAATAAATGCCTATTGTCCAGACTATGATATGCAATTGGATGGACAACCCACAGATGCATCTATCTTACAGACACTGGAGAGAGACAATAAATTGGAACTTGAATCAAATGGAATAAGACAACAGAAAAAATTACATTTGAAACATTTTTATAGAAATATTAGTTATGCTACACTTCTCCCTGAAACAAATAAAAGGTCTTTTAAACACCATTATTTTTTCCAATGATGAGGATACATGACTGAAAATTATGGAATACTACAGTCACTGAGGAAAAATTGAGTTGAGAAATAAACCAAAGGACAACAGAAAGATGAATGGTAAATATAGAAAGAGTTCAGCATTTTACCAATGATGAAATAATTGGACATCAGAAGATATGAGAAAGAAACATATATCTAGAAAAGGAGTTGGGCCAAATATGTAGTGAGTGCAAGGTATAACCAATAGGCACCCCACAAGCTACAGAGGCATGTCAGGATTAACCTGATAAAACAATGACATATGCCCTGGAAGTAACTATGCGAATGTTCTTGCACAATAACAGCTTAGTCCAGTTCTGAGCACTCCCTGAGTCCCTACAGATAACAAGGCTGTCTTTTCCATGTTATCAAAGACATGTCCTGGTCTATATTCCAAGTTGCCTTGGATATCTTCTATTGCTAGGCAGAAATTTCTCCCTGGTTGTCCAATCCTAGAGACCTCTCCCTGCTTTCTTAGGATACTATAAAATCTTTAACCTCCTCATCTTAACCTGATGAGCCCCTCATAGGGTTTAGTTCTACCCCAATCTTTATAAGTGGGATTGTTTTTTTCTGTCTTAAAGGAAATAAAGTTTTGAGGCTCACTGTGGCTCTCTGGTTTTTCTGGGGGAACTGGATAACTGTTCCTTTCTAGTTTTGAAGGGTTAACAATATAGAAGGCCTCCATTACTTTGGGTGGATAATAGGTGAAGGATTTGAGGGAAAGAAATAAAGAAGAGTCACATATGAGAAGCTATGGAGGAATTGTGTAGTGCACCACCACATGGAATCCCTGCAAGGATAAGTAAGTTTACAGATCTGTTGAAGGACTGAAATTTACAAATGGGAAACTGACTCAAAAAAGCAATGTGACATGCCTCAAGGCCATACAATATCTTCTATGACTAAATTTTGCACAGGAATTAATGTTTTGTCTTCTCCCTCTAAAACTTTGAGCTCTGAAGGAAGGGATTACAGCTGATAAGTCCCTGCTACTCTGTGCTTCAAAGGTGAGCTCCAGGATTCAAGTCTTGGTACTTAGAGCTTGTGGGTTTGAATCTTAGTTCTACCACTTAAGATCTATGAAATTTGGAGCAAATTGTTTTCCCTTTCTGGATTCAGTTTCTTCAATTACAAATGATAGAACTAGAAATAATCTTAGAAATAAAATCCAACCCATGATCTTAAGAGACCTGATATTCATTCTCCTCATGATCAAGATCACTTCCTCTTTTAAGACTTGATTTCCTCCTCAGCAAAAGGGATGTAACAAAATCTGCTCTCTCTACCTCATAGTGATAAGATGGGGAAAGTTCTATAAAAATATGGAGTTTAGGCTTCCGGGTTAAGATGGCGGCAGAGTAAGAAGCAGCTCTTAACCTCTCCTGACCGAAACATACAAAACTCCTCAAGGGGACATAAAAACAAGTCCAGACGAACGGAGGAACCCCACAACAGGGCACAGCGTGGAAGGTACGTGGAATCGAGACATTTCCAAGCTAAAAAGGGCTCTCACTCACTCAATCGCGAGCTGAGCAACCGCCCCACCCCCACCCCCTCCACACTCACCTATAGCTCCGAACCCAGCTAAAAAGAAATAGAGCAAGTTTGGGGCACCCATCGAGTCATCAGCAGCTCCGGGACCTGTTCCTGAGAGCAGCAAGACTTAGGACCCCATTAAGTCAAGAACGCACGCGAAATCTGAGCGCGCGCGC
>NC_058130.1:137632767-137666846 GCF_016433145.1 Gracilinanus agilis | reverse complement strand
TAGTCAAAATCAGAAGGGAAACAACAAATTGGGAAAAAATCTTTATAACGAAAAACTCTGACAGGGGTCTAATCACTCAAATATACAAGGAGTTAAAGCAATTGTATAAAACATCAAGCCATTCCCCAATTGATAAATGGGCAAGAGACATGAATAGGCAATTTTCAGGTAAAGAAATCAAAAGTATCAATAAGCACATGAGAAAGTGTTCCAAATCTCTAATAATTAGAGAAATGCAAATCAAAACAACTCTGAGGTATCACCTCACACCTAGCAGATTGGCTAAAATGAAAGAAGGAGAGAGTAATGAATGTTGGAGGGGATGTGGCAAAATTGGGACATTAATGCATTGCTGGTGGAGCTGTGAACTGATCTAGCCATTCTGGCTGGCAATTTGGAATCATGCTCAAAGGGCTATAAAAGAATGCCTTCCCTTTGATCCAGCCATACCATTGATGGGTTTGTACCCCAAAGAGATCATAGATAAACAGACTTGTACGAAAATATTCATAGCTGCGCTTTTTGTGGTGGCAACAAATTGGAAAAGGAGGGTATGTCCTTCAATTGGGGAATGGCTGAACAAACTGTGGTATATGCGGGTGATGGAATACTATTGTGCTAAAAGGAATAATATTTTTTTTTTTTTTTTTGCGGACTGGAGAGACCTCCGGGAACTGATGCAGAGCGAAAGGAGCAGAGCCAGAAGAACTCTATACACAGAGACTGACATTCTGTGGTAAAATCGAATGTAATGGACCTCTGAACCAGCAGCAATGCAATGACCCAGGACAATTCTGAGGGATTTATGGTAAAGATGCTACCCACATTCAGAGGAGGGACTGCAGGAGAGGAAACATATAGGAAAAACAACTGCATGAACGCATGGGTCGGGGTGGACATGATTGAGGGTGTAGACTCGAAACTACCACACCAATGCAACTACCAACAATTTGGAAATTGGTCTTGATCAAGGACACATGACAAAACTAGTGGAAATGCGCATGGGTAGGGGGGGTGCGGGGGGGGTTGAAGGGGAAAGGAGGAGCATGAATCATGTAACCATGTTAAAAATGAATATTAATAAATGTAAAAAAAAAAAATATGGAGTTTAATTATTTATTATCAAGGCTCTAGAAGGGAATTAATTTTGGTACCAGGAAAAGTAGGAAAGGTCCAAGAAGGAAAGATGCTAAACTTCCAGGTCATTACAGATTTATCCCTGGCCTAACCTATTGATAGGGAATGTCATAATTACTGAGAACCTTAAGCAGTGTGCTAATTAATTTTCTTAATTAATTTAAGTGTCTTAACTTTTAAAAGCACTTCACCTTTGAAGCAATATTTGTAGCTGAATGCCAGCAGTTTTGCTGAGAACGATTATCATCAATTGAAAGCACTTTTTAATCCCCTACCATGAAAGAGGAAAGAGGAGAGGATGGGTGAGACACATTGAATTCAATAACAAACATTTATTAAGGAGTCCATTCTTCAAAGAACAGAATGCTGAGGGTCTGAAGATAAAAAGGAAAAAAAAAATTAGTTCCTGTCCTCCAGAAGCTTATATTTTACTTGACTCAGACCAAAGATTCACAAATAATTAAATACAAAATATGTACAAAGTAATACAAAGCAACTGCAAGAGAGAGTTCTAATTGCTGAGAGGATCAAGAAACACCTCTAGTGGGAAGCTGCCCCTGAGCTGTGCTTTGAAGGAGGTTAGGGATCTAGGAGGAACAGGTGAGGAAGGACTGCAGAATCCAAACACAAATTGGGTGTTTATTTAATTATGAGTGCTTGCGAAGAGAGAATATTAAGGATTTTTTGAGGAGTAAGCATGTTGATACAAGTAATTCCATATGTAATTAAACATTGTTGGCTGAATTTACTCACTGTGAGTTTGAGCAAGTCCCTTTCTCTAGTTCTCTCAGTCTTCTCCTCTATAGAAAGAAGGTTTTGGACTAGATGGCTAATAAGGTTATTTCTTGCATAAAATTTTTGATCCAAAGATTCCTAAGATCAGTCTTAAAATATCTCTCATCTATATGATGTCCTGTTATTTTGTTGAATCTTGAACAAATAAGGCATGTTATTTACAGTATAATATTTTACAAATATTTAACAAGTTAAAAGACAGTGAAGGCATAATATTTAACAAATAAGGTATGCTGTGCTCCAAAATGTGTTTATAATTCTATGATTTTTGAGCTTGGAATATTCTCTCCAAGAGGAAAAAAATATACAGTTATGGGGAGATCTCTTTATCATCTCTGATAAGGACAGTTTAGTTGATAAGGAAATAAGGACAGGACAAGAGAAATGTCTTTTACTTCATGCTTCCAGCTCTGGCTCCAGGAGCATGGAGTTTATTATATATATTTCAAGACTCATTTCACACAAAAGAACCCCCCCCCCCCCGAAACTTTGCAGATGCGCAGAAGTTACAAATTATGTCACATCAAAAGACAAAACATTGGCTTCAGAATAGACCAAGGCCAAGGCTGAATTTTGACTAGGTTCTTATCAGAAAGCCAAGTTGGGGAGTATCTTTGCCTTAGCTATAACAGGCAGCAGCATTCCTTGCTGTATTAACAGTGTTAACCCTTTAAATTCAGGTTTGATAGGAACTTAAAGCTTTTCAGTAATACTTTTCAAGAAGAAATCACAAGGATCACAAAAGGGGTCAAAAGAGGAGTCTCAGATTTTTATCTATTCTCTTATTGGCTTCCCACACAGTTAGACTCCTAGGAGAGTCCACAGAAGTCTATGGAGTTCTTCATATCCCTACTTTACTCATATCCTTTATTTACTCAGTTCAAGCATCACTTTCTACATGGGAAGCAGTGTGGGGGGTGGTGGTGGAAGTATCAGGGGAAGAGGGGGAAGGTCTTAATTTGTGGCCTGTGAACTTGCTTTTTTTCTTATTAATATCTTGAAAACTTCATTTCAATACAATTGGTATCCTTTGTGGTACATTTAGAAACATTATTCTAAGAAAAGGTTCATAGGTTTCACCAGACTGCCAAAGGGATCCATGACCCAATAAAACTAAGAACACATATTTTACATTAAACTCTTCTTAACCCTCTTCTCCTAGCTCAGATTTCCTGTGCCCTCTTCAGCAAATAAGCTGGAATCTATTTGTATATACCTCTATATGTAAATGTTGTCTGTCTAGGCTGAAATAGGGAATATGGGGGAATCTAGAAGACTTGATATGACAGTTAAACACTCAACTTAGCCAGGGAAACTAATTAAATATTTGTGAGTCCTTTGGGGTTATAATGAGACAGTAGGAAGCAACATAAAAGGATTTTAATAATTAAATAAGGTAAGACAAGCGCGAATGGGGTAAACTACTCTTAACTGCTAAAGGAGGGAAGAACAGGGATTTAGGTGGTCCAGGAAATCAGGACAGGAAATATAAAAATTATAATGCACTATGCTAGACTAAATACAAGCTTGACAGGGTTTGGGGGATCTCACTACTTGATCCAATGATGTTCTCCGCTGTCCCAAGGTCCAGGATGTTGGTACAGTCCACTAATTCCACTGGGTCACTCTAATAGGGCATCACAGACCTGGAGGTCCACCCTCCAAAGGTGTTGATCCAGACCTATTTTGTAGTTATTCAAGTAGGGTTTCTTCCGTGAGATCAGGGCACAAGCTCCTCTTCCAGTGACAAAAATTCCCAACTGTCCCAGAGTTCAAAAGCTCTGTGCCCTTTCTGCCACATTCCAAAAGCCCTTAGAATGTTCAACTCAAGCTTGCATTTTCAAATATGCATTTCTAAATTTTACACTTATCTACCTTGACTTATTCCTTATTACAAGGCTTAATTATAATCTCTTTGAGGACAGGGACTTTTATTTCTTTCTTTATATCCCCAGGACTTAGCACAATATCTGGCACATTGTAAATACTTAATAGATGTTTGTCTATTATGGTCAATGAAATATTCCCCAATATTTCAAAAGACCTATGATTTCATCAACAATAATAGCATTTATATAGCTCATTAAAGTTTATAAAGTACTTTATATACATTTCATCCTCACAACAATCTTATGAGGTAGAGCTATTATCCCCATTTATAGAGGATAAAACCGAGTCTCAGAGAGGTCAAATGATATTCAGAGTGTGAAGATAGAATTAACTCTCCCTTTGTCTATTTTTAGTTAATCAAATCAAGAACTTAAAGTACCCCCACTTAGTAGCTAGTTAACCATTAGGTAAGAGAGAGCATAAATCACTTACTAGTTCATATCCCCAAAAGACCACAAGCACTGCCCACCTCCTTCGGCAGTGCTAGGCAAATCAAAAGACTGCAATTGGTTTCTGTGAAGAGGGGGAGGGACAGGAAATGATGTGGGGAAAAGGGGTATAAGAGACCAACATTGTCTGGGATCTCTTCCTTCCTTGGTTTTTGGAGAGACTGGTTCCTTGGAGACCATTCCTTCCTTGGCTTTTGGAGAGACTCTTCCCTTGGATTCTGCTTCAGTGAGTAGAGCTGAAGAGACATGCTTTTTCTTTGAGTCATTCTGCATTGATGGAACTCTGGCTGAAGACACCACCAGGACTTCTGAGTGAGGACTATTGGGAAATCCACATGGAGATCAGGACTTGGGGAAGCCCCTGCTGGGGACTGAGCTGGACTTCACCAGAGTAGCACTTAGGGCTGGTAGGCTAGATCAGGCTTTGTTTCCTTCCAATATTTCCCACTTTCACTATCTCTACCATGTTGTAAATAAAAGCTACTAAAGGTCATTTTGATCTAGGGGCTAATATTTTATAAATGGTGACCACTTTTATAACCCTATATTTAATTGTTACAAGAGTCACTTCAGCTTGTGCCTGAGGCAAGATTCAAATTCAAGTCTTCTAGATTCCCGGTCCATTATTCTATTCCTTATACCGTCTTGATTGATGTAGGGTCTTCCTCTATTATTGAATGTAGATTATCACCCTACTGTGGCTTAGTAAGTGATTTTATTAGGTATTGTGGCCAAAAGATTCATTTTCTCAGCCAATTTTTAAATGATTAGACTATTCTTACTTGGCCATGATGATCCTTGAACAATAAACCCAACGTCTATTGCCAGACATTTATTCAAAGTCATTGCAGTTTTCTAGGATCTGCTGGAGTTAACACTCTATTGACATAGATGAAGCATAGTGCTGGATTAACAGACATCATGGTGCAAAGGATAGAACTTGGAATTAGAGATTAAGAACATAGGATTTCTGCTTGGTCACTAACCAACTAGCAGAGTGACAAATTGCTTCTCCTTTCCAGATCTCAGTTTCTTCATCTGTAGAATGAAGAGTTTATACTAGATTATCATCCAATCCAGGGCCAGTCCTGGCAATTTCCTCTAAGGGATAGGAAAAGGAAAGAAAGTTTAACTGGTGTAATTCACATGACCAATGGTAGTTTGAATCTCATTTCAATTTTTTAATCAACATCGTTGATCACAGAAAATCTCAAACTATATATTACCACTCAGGAGTTCTCACTTTCTGGAAATACAAATAGCCAGATGCAGATCCCGACTCCATCCCTAGAGGTGAAGGTTCTGATGTGAGAACTAACAATTCACACAACAAGGTATTAGGAAGTACAATCTCAATGCTGAAAGCAGAAAAATCTCCATCCCTGTTGTCTTACAAGTGGTCCAAATGAGAAAATTGATGAGTGTTCTACACATATTAGCCATAACTGTCTCACTCAAATGAAAGAAAATGATTAGAATCAGATCACCAGTGTCAAAATCTGTCCCAGAGACAAACTTCCAGACTAAGGAAGTCCTTTAAGGAAACTAGCTGTAAGTTATGGTAAACATTTTCTGGGGTTGATTGATAAAATGGATAATCAGTATGTAGATAATGGAAAATTGACTATATTTGTCTAGTTGGCTCTCTGGTCTTCAGAGCTGTCTTACTTGACATTCAGTCCTGGTTGCGTAAACCTGACTGTGAGATGGAATTGAAAGGATGATCAGAAACCACTCGGATTCATAAACAGTTGTCATTTAGGCTCCTCATTATGACTCAGGGATATAGGAATCAAATCCTAGATCTTGAGTTGTAGGGAACCTGAGAAGTCAGCTACTCCAACCCCTATCCCCTCATTTTACAGATGAAGAAACTGAGGCAGGTCCAGGGAAGCAAAATGATTTGATCAAAGTAACACAGTATCAAAGGTTGGAACTGGATCCAAGTTCCCTGATACCATATCCAGTGCTTTTTATTTTGTTCCATTCTTATTGCCCCAATAAACAACTTTTTAAAAAAGTCATGGGCCATCTTCCCAAGACTGGCCAACAGCAGTCCTGGGAGACCTGACTTATGGAACAGATGTGTATCCTTCCAGCAATATTCCTGCCTGTAATTCTTTCCATGAGGTTATAACATTACTGCCTAAACTAGAGCAGAATTAAGGATAAGATAGAACCAGCTGGGACTCCTCCCTATCCCACTCTATCCCCAGAAGCTTAGATGCCTTAGCTTTGTCAGCATTCCACAGTTTACATACGTCTTTCCCATCCATTATTTAATTTGGTGCTCATAGCTGTTCCTTGGAGTATAATGAGCAAGTGTTGTTATCACCATTTAACCGCTGAAGAAACCAAGACTACATACCTAAATTTACTCAGCAAGTTAGTGACAGAGAGGGGATACAAACCCAGATCTCTTGGCTCCCAGTTCAGGGATCTTTATAGCCAAAGCTTTAGTGATAACATGGTTTCTTAATCTTTTGTGTGTTAAGTCATGAAACCCCTTTGGAAGTCTGCAGAAGTCCAGCACCTATCTCAGAATATTTTAAATGCATAAAATAAAATATCTAAGACCATAAAAGGAGTCAATCTTTGAAATTCAAGGATCAAAATATCCTTAACGTTCATGGACACCAGATTAAGAACCTCTGAGGTCACCTGACTTAAAGGAGGATTCCATGGTAGGTTTTACAAGGACAGACTTGTAGTAATGTTCCATCAGAAACTGGGCGTCCCTGAAGTCTTAATACAGTTTTAAGCTTTTTTTAAGCCATTATTTTTTGTCTTAGAATCAATACTAAATACTGATTCCAAAGCAGAAGAACAGGAAGGGCTAGGCTATTGGGATTAAGTGAATTGTCCAACTGTCACACAACTAGGAAATATCTGAGACCCAATTTGCACCCAGGTCCTCCTAACTCCAGTCCTGGATCTCTACCACTGAACCACTAGCTGCCCCTTTAATTTAACAATTTAAAATTGTACTAAGACTTTTGGGACATCCATATTAGGGGAGTACAAGAATATAATGCCAATGACTCTTGCTGTTGTGAGTCACATGTGTGTATATGCACAAATACTTAATTGTTCTCTGCTAGTTTGCTATGGGTGATGTTCTGACACTGGGGGAAAGTGACAGACCCAGTTGCTGGCTCTGAAAAATATTGGTTAAACTCCCAGCTTAAATGTGTGCCTGGTAACTGAATGAGTTTTCTACTGAGCTCCAAAGGAATTGATGGTTTGCTGTGGGAGGAGGGAAGCTTACTGTGAAAATAAGTTCTTCCTAACTGATATGTCCCAGAGTTTCTTCTTGTGTATTATGTTTACAGGGCTTTATTGCCTGTGAATAATAAAATGCACACTTAGCAGAGAAAGAAGTCTGAGCAGGTTCTCAGGCTGGGAGGCAATCATGGCTCCTTCACTGCCTCTCAGCGGCTTTCAGGTACAGCTCAGAAGAACAACTCATGGAAAACAGGGCAGAATATCTTTATCACCTTCCTGCCATAGGATAGGATTTATGTACACCTGATGGGAAGAGGATGCACAAACCTTCAGTGGAGTGTTCTAGTCACAGCAGCCTGTGGGGCCATCACCTTTCACATCCAATCAGGTGAGGCTCTCATGTCTTTAGTTATTAACTCCCTGCAGGTGATTGCTAATCAATCACTTCCATCCTGACCTTTCCTGAGCTTCAGAACCGCATCTCCATTTGGCTGGGGGGCATCTCCACCCAGATATCCCACCAGTATTTCCTACTTGACATATTCCAAATGGACCTCACTAGCTTTACCTTAAAACCTGCTTTTCCAATGACTTCCTGAGTTCTGTTAACCTTCTCATGACTCAGGCTAAAAAGTTGAATCATCTTTAACTCTTTCCTCCCCTTCATCCTCTGTCTCACATCCCAACCTTCAATATGTAGACACAGACAGATACATACATACCCACACACACAGAGCTAATTTATCACCAGACTGACTCCTATTGAATTTACCTCCTCAACATTTCTCAGGTCCATTCCTTCCTCTCTACCCCTATGACCACCTCCCTAGTTCAGGCCCTCATTACTTATCATTCAGAGTATTGTGATAAGCTTTTAGCTGTTTTCTCTGACTCCATTCTCTCCCTTTCAATCCATCCTTTGCACAAATAATCTTCCCAATGTACAGATCTGGTCATGTTCTTCTTTGATGAAAAAACTTCAATAACTCCCTATCACTCCAGAGATTTAAAAATAAAATAAAATTTGGCCATTCAAAAAGGTCAACCTTTTTTGAAATCCTCACACTATTCCACTTCATGTATTCTTTATTTCTCAGTATACTGGAAAATTTTCTTTATATATTTTATACATCTTTATATAATTCATACAAGCCATTCCTCATGATCAGGAATAAGACTCTTTCCATTTTTCTGCTTATTGAAACATTATGTAGAGAGTTCTGGACTTAAAATAAAAAGGAGCTAGGTTTGACTGTCGCCCCAACATGAGTTATAGAACTTTGTACAAGTCACTTTAAGCTCTCTGCACTGTAGATGCCTCATCTATAAAATGGGTATAACTATATCTGTAGTACTTACCTCACAAGGTAATTGAAAGGCACAAGTGAAATACTATATATTAAATATCTTATTATGCTATCTAAATGCTGGCTATTGATATTATTTTGTTGTTTTTTTCTGCTCAGATAGAAACGGCATTGGAAAAATTACCATTCCAATACTTTTACATTTTCTATAGACTGTTGTGCAGATGGATAAAGCAACTGCTTTTTGTAATTGAATAAAAATATTGGAAATAAAAGCTCATTTTCTGTAGGTTCACTGAAAGCATAATCAGGAGAAAAGGGATAATATGTACCTCATCCTGTTATTATTATTTTTTGTCATCATTTGCTACCCCATGAATGGAATATATGTCTCCATCTGATAATTAGGGAGTCCCTCGTGATTAGAGAGGTCCAAGCAGAGGCTTATATGACCACTTCTCAGGGTGGCTTCAGAGAGAATTCACATAGTTAGTTATGGTTAGATGAAAAAATGGCCCCTGAGACCCCATCCAATTCTGAGATTCTCTAATTTAAATAGGAATATTTCTCCTTTGGTTCTTAAGCTGTTTCACTGCCTTGTTTAGAGATTCATGGAAGAAGAAAATGAGCATAAAACAGTATCTTCAGAAGCAGATCTCTTGGTAAGAGTTACAGTCCTGTATAATCTCCACAGCCAGCTAAGACCATGGATCATACAGGAATGCTTCGCCAGCTAGTAGCTTTCAACTTGAATGGAGGCAAAATTATGGTTAATTAACAGCTTCACATAGTAGTTTAAAGTCAGCATCACAGTGGCAAATGCAGATATGCAAGCAGCCAATTATCTGTGAAAATAAACTGCCCGTGGATAATGACAAGTGTCCCTTTAATGGTGTACGGCCCATCTATCTTCCAAAGCCTGAATTCTGTCACTCTGTAGGGAGAGCCGCCGTAGCCTGTGGCCACAGGAAGGCGACACCACGTTGACCAAAGACAATGTTAATGTTTCCTCTCTGAAATATTCATGAAATCAGAGCTGGAAGGAGCCTTAGGAAATGACAAGTCTGACCCTTTGGTTAATAGAGGCTGTAACTGAGGAATCTCAGGGACTGGAGAAGGCATTGATAAGTGATGCCATTCCCATTGGCTAGTCTTAGCTATATCCTTGGTCGTGGTAGGTACTTCCTCTTTCTCTAAGCCTCAGTTTTTACATCTGTCAATGGGGGTTGGCGGAGAAGGGTGTCACAATTCTACCTCAGAGGGTTCTGAGGAAAATACAGTGTAAATCTATCAGCACTATATAGAACTGTTCTTGGGACAGAAGCTGTGGGTTCTTCATGGAAAACAGTGTACCAGTGACACAATGCTCCCACAATCTGTTATACCCCACACTTGTGAGGTCCATGTTCTTCTCCAAGCCCCACACCTCCTCACCTCTCCATCTCAGAATTCCTACTTTCTTCCAAAGTCTCATCCCATAGCTATTAGAACTCTTCTCCCAAATTATCTCATGTCTATGTGGCATGTATGTGGTTTCTCTCTGGGCTAAACTATAATCTCCTTGAGGACTTTAGTGTTTCTATCCCAAGGACCTAGTGCACTAGCTAGACACATAGTAGATGCTTAATAAATTCCTGTTGATTGACTGAATGACACACACCTGTCCAATCAACTGCTTTCCAAGATCTCTTGGCAAGAATTATAGTTATGTATAATCTCCACAGCCAGATAAGACCATGGATTATGCAGGAATGCCTTACTAGTTAGTTACTTTCATCTTGAATAAAGGCAAAATTATGGTTAATTAACTGTGGTTTTAGTTTGATGTGGTGATTACAAATGACTTTAACTCTTACCAAGAGATCTGCTTCTGAAGAGACTATTGTATGCTCATCTTCCTTCTTCTAAGGGTCTCTAAAGCTCTGTAAACTGGCTAATTCATATAGGCTCTAAGGTGAAATTAAATTTAACAAATATTTGTAAAGCATCTACTACATGAATGGTTGAATGAATGTCAGATACTATAGTGGCACTGGAGATACAAAGACAAAACTACGAACCAGTCTCTATCTTTAAAGAACTTACGTTTTATTAAGATAGCTTAAATTCTATGAGAATATAAAATGGAATGTTTTCCTGAGTCTGACTTTGATTTCCTATTAAACATCCACTTGTTCAATTCTCAACCATCCTGCCATCTTTCCCATGAGGCTTCTCTTGATCTCTTCTCCCTCACTGCATCCCTCGATTATACGTCCCCACTTTACTTAGCATTTATTATAGTTATACGTTTGTGACATAGCTTCCTACTAGATTGTAAGCTCCATGAAGTCAGAGACCCTGAATCTGGTTTCCACCCTGACTCTACTATTGCTACTTACCATCTTAATTGAGTCATCTTCCTGCTCCATTTCCAAATGCTATAGGGCAGGAGGTGAAGGGGACAGAGGAAAGTAGATTAGATGATCATTAAAGCCTTGTCTAGCTTGATCCTCATACCTTCCCAAGAGTCTAGCAAAGTACTGTTGAAGTCTCAGTGAATCACTGAGCTTTCACCAAGAATATCATAGCAATCCGAGCATTTAAGATAGCATAGAAGAAAAATGGAAGAAGCTGAGTAACCCCCAAGCAGGCTGTAACCTTTTAGGGTTCTCGGTAAAGATGAGAGCCCTCTGAAGGAGCAAACTCTAATTTAGGTTATAGAGCATTCTTCTTTTATAGGGAATCTACAGACACAATTTAAGACTCATCAGGATGGCTAGCTGAAGGTTCTTTTATTTCTACCCCAGGAGTCTGTTTTGGACACCATAGGATTTCCTCATTAGCATATCTTATTGGGTATTGTCTGGAATCATCTCACCTGGTTTTATCAGGGCTGCCAGGAGTCTCTGGAATGGAGCCATGGGTCTCTGCTGCTGGATTTAAGCAGGGGTGTGGTGCATTCCTAACAGGAACACTCTACCTTATTATATTTTAAACATACACAGTTGTTTCCATATTATATTTTTAAACACCCACAATTATGTTCATGTTAACAGTATTCTAAATCTATCACAAGGACATATGGAAAATATCTGCCCCAAGCAGGTGAAGACTTCTCCCTGCAGGATGGACAAATGAGAACAATTTGTTCTAATGGCCACAAAGGTAGCTGAAGCAGGTGCTGTTGGGTACTTAGAGCTTGGTCAAATATTGATGATGCCAAGATCGTTTACTGCATCCTGTGCCATCGTCAATACTGACTTTTATCTTACCTCTGGACTTGAGCAACTCTGAAAGAGGAGTAAGGCTAATGACTTTGTGCAATTCTGCCTCACCTAAATCCAGTTCACATGCAGGTGAAAACATCATCCCATGATGTCAATGGCCCTCTTTGAAAACAGAGGATATCCAACTCTTATCTACAACTTGGAACCTTTGAGAGTTGCCTGTGGCGCACAGAAGTTTAGTGTCAAGGGCAAGATTTAACTGCCAGGTCCTTCAGACTCCAAATCTAAGCTACCCACTTTGCCATGCTATCTCTACATAACAAAGAGCAAGCACCCAATAAATAAATAAACAAATAAATAAGTAAAGCACCTATAGATCTGAATTTAAAAATCAGCATCAACCTCAACACAAGTATCCCTTTCCTATGTCAAATAAATAGCCTGAAGTTGTGGGAAAGCGGCTTTGAAACCCAACCTAGATCTGAATCTTGGCTGTGTTTTTGTGACCTGAATGACCTTCAGCATGCTTTATTTCACTATGTCTCATTTTATTCAAATGTAAAAATGAGAGGATTGGACTAGATACCTCTAAGAACTTATCTTGCTCTAAATCTATCATCCTAATGGGAATCTGACATGGAATAGAAAGTTAGAAATTGAAAAGGATCTCAGTTGTCATCCAATTAAGTACCTTCATTTTATAAAGTTGGAAACTGAGGCTCAGCAAAAGGAAAAGACTTGTTCAAGGCTATATGGTGACTTAGTGGCATATCTCAAAATCCAGTTAACTCTGCCATAATATCAAATATAATTATTTAGTTAGGAATTTTATCTCTATTAGAATGTGAACACCAGGAAACCAAGCTGAAACCATCTCTGGTTTATCCTGTCAATATTTTATTTGTATATTTATTTGCATGTTGTCTTACAGTCTCATTAGATGGTAAGCCCTTTGAGAGAAGAGATTGTTTTTTTTGTTTGTTTTGCATTGAATAACCAGTGTTTGTATGGTGCCTGAAGCATAGTGGGTGCTTAATTAAGTTTAAACTCAATAATTAAGCTTACCTCAATAAATTCTGGTTGACTGCCTGACTTTCGGTGTTTTGTATGCAGAAGGTGGTTAATCAATATTTCTAAAATGAAATGGAATCTTTTTGACTGGGACCAAACTGAGCCTGGAGCTTATTCACACATATTTCTGTTTTCAGAAAAGAGAGAGCCTTCCACATTTAAGCTGCTCTATCTTACAGACAACTAGGAGAAAAATAGCTAAAAACAACTAAAATAAGAAAAAGAGGACATTGGGATTTTGCTGGACTTTAAAAATCTTGAATAAGTATTTTAAGTTGCAAGACTTATAGGGTAGAGCTCAAGCTTTTCAATGAACTAATGATGTTCATTCAAGAACGTAGATTTCTTGGCAGAACAATGAGGCCAGACAAGCCAGGCATCTTCCTCAAATGGGGCAGCAAATGGCAGAAATGTACAGCAAAAAATACCTAATGAGGATAACAAATACCTATGGCATACAGTTGCAGAGAATTATAATAATTTTTGTTTTGTTTGTATAGAACAGAATTTGTCAGTTTATAAAGGGGTGGGTGGGGAAGGAAGGTCATGAGCATTCTATAAACTGCCAAAAAAAAAAAAAACAACTTAAGGGAAGGTAGAGGTTTAAATAAAAGATATTTACTGGGGGCAGCTGAGTGGCTTAGTGGATAGAGTGCCAGGATTCAATATGGGAGGTCCTAATTTAAATTTGGCCTCAGACACTTCCTATCTGTGTGACCCTGGGCAAGTCACCTAACCTCCATTTCCTAGCCCTTACTGCTCTTCTGCCTTGGAACCAATAAATAATATTTATTATAAGATGGAAGGTAAGGGTTATAAAAAAAAGAGGTATTTACTATTAGAAATCTAAGCAAAATATATGATATATCCAAGACTAAAATGAATTGGACTGAATCATCTCCAGAGTCCCTTCCAGCTCTAATGTTCAGTGTACTAAGTATAGTGTCTTGTAGATTTAATGTACTATAGCACAAAAAGCATATGTCTACATGCTGCCCAGCTCTGAATTCATAGACTTGGATCTGGTTTAGTAATATTTTAGGTAATCATAATTATATCTTCTTACTTCAGGCCCCAACTAAATTAAAATATGGAAATTCTTCATTTTTTTTAACTCACTTTCTGTCTTAGAATCAATAGGTTCCAAGGCAGAAGAGCAGTATGGGCTGGACAACTGGGGTTAAGTGACTTGCCGAGGGTCACACAGCTAGAAAGTGTCTGAGACCAGATTTGAACCTTCAATCTCTTGTCCCCAGACCTAGCTTTCTATCCATTTAGCTACCTAGGTGCCCTTAGAAACTCTAAAGTTGGGGATGTAGACTCCAAAGGACCATAATAATGCAACTATCAATAATATGTAAATAAGTCATTTTTTTTAAACCCTTAACTTCTGTGTACTGGCTCCTAGGTGGAAGAATGGTAAGGGTGGGCAGTGGGGGTCAAGTGACTTGCCCAGGGTCACACAGCTGGGAAGTGTCTGAGGTCGGATTTGAACCTAGGGTCTCCCGTCTCTAGGCCTCACTCGCAGTCCACTGAGCTACCCAGCTGCCCCTGTAAATAAGTCTTGATTGATCACACAGGTTAAAACCAGTGGAAATGTGCATTGGTTTGGGGGGAGGGGGTTGAAGGGGAAAGTAAAAACATGAATCATATAACCATGGAAAATTTTTCTAAAAAAATAAAATATTTAAATAAAAAAAAATAAACTCTAAAGTTAACACTCAGACTAGCTCTTTATTGGCTACCATGCTGACAGCCAGGCAGGAACCAGACATTTAAGTAGTAAAATACATATACAATTAGGACAGAATGGCAAAACCAAGCTATATCTATAGCTATGCATCTATATACATGAACATATATATATATACATGTATATATGTGTGTATAAATAAAAATGCAGATATATTTCATTATTATTCACTATTGAGTATTACAGTCTTTATTTTCCTTCTTTTTGTAATAGTTTTTGGGAAACAATCCCTTCCCCAACTCATGCATGGTGGGGTGGGATGGGAGGTGGGTATATGTTGGGGGAAGAAGGAAAGGGCTTAGGTTTCAGTACAAAGCATTTGATATAGGTCTTTATAGCATTGTTTATTGAAGACTGCACCAGCTATCTTCAACAACTCCACTGAAACTGGATATCTTCTTTCCTAATTCCATGAGGTCTCAGGAAGCTGCCAGAACTCATAGTTTCTTTGATTCTCCAATGATGGTATGTCAGGTATCATGCCTCATTTTTAAGCCTTCATCTTCCCCTCCTAGAAATCTCTGCTACCCTCATAATACAATTACCTTACATCTAAATATATAGTCTCACAGGACTTAGTATCTGAATTTCAATTAAGCCTATCCTTGAGGCCTAGGGACTCATGGAATATGTAGTACTATCTCAACATGTCATGATCCTTTCTTCTTTCTCCCACCCACAAATAGGAATGAGAGAGAAACCTAAGGAAGGATAACGTATACTACAATGCATCATAATGAAATTCCTTGGCCTCTTTTTCAATGATCCCTTAGCCTATTGGAGGCCAGAACTCTTCTGTATCCAGAACAGATTAGTTTATAGAAAGGACATTTGAATCTTGGAAAATAGAAACCAAAATTCATGGGAAGCCAAGATGTATTTGGAACCAGAGAACCTCTGATTGAATCTTTCTACTTGCTGCCTGGGTGGCCTTGGACAGCCTCTTTCCCTCTATGGTTCCTCTATGGTCCTTCATTTTTAAAATGTGGAGGTTAGACCGGATTATCTACAAAGTTCTTTCAACCTCTATATCCTACAAACTATGAACAATTATTTCCATGTAAGGAACATCAATCAATGGATAATTTTTTTTCATTTAAGTGGGAATTGAACTGAAGTCTATGTCAGGCAAGAAATCAGCATTTTCTCTAATCAGCATTTTCTCTAATTCCCATGTGAACATGGGAAATAAATGCAAAAGAAGGCTCAAAATAACAATTCCAGAAGCTCAGAGTAGAAAATATTGAGAAGCAAACACATTATAGAATCATAGAATGTCAAAGCAGAAAAGGACCTTAGGGACCATCTAGTTGAACCTCCTTACTCATAGATAAATAAGGAAACTGAGACCAGTAAAAGAAGAGGAGCTTACCCAAAGTCATGCAACAAGGTCATGGTGGAGGAGGAAGGTAGGAAGATGCTTTCTAGACTCCAGACAGTATTCATTCCTTTACTCTGTCCTTTCCTCCAGTTGTATTCTATATCTGCTTTGTCTTGAAGAGACTATGTATACACCCTTGAGGGAATGATGAGAAATGGGGCAGAATTGTAGAGGGAAAAGAGATAAACCCTATCCTGAAGCATATCACTATAGCCTTAGGGAACAGCTGGAGAAAAGCCTATAAAAAAAGTCTAATGGGTAAATTCACATGCCCACTCCAACACAGGCTTAACATCTGGCATGTCTATCTTTTGTGCCTGAGAATCACAACCAATACCCCCTTCTGCTTCTACACCCAGGAAACATATTGGTCAGTAGAGATACTGGATTCTACACTGGACCATAAGAAAGTTGCCACGAAAAGATTCAGCATGGTGTGGTTGAAAGAGACCTGAATTTTAGTCCCGGTTCCTCAGGGACTCTTTGCCCTCCCCTGTGTTTAGTTTTTCCATTTGTCAGGATGGACTAGATTATTACTAAACCTTCCAGCTCTGATGGTAATTGACCCAAAGTCCTTTCTTCTCTCAACCTTAATTTCCCTCCCCCTAAATTTGGGAGCAAATATAGTGAGATAAGAATGAAATGATTCCTAAAGTCCCTTCCAGCACTCACATTTGATTCTACAGAAATCTTCCATTGTTAGAAACTGAAGCCTCTCTTTCTTGTATGAGACCAGTTGACCAGTCCCATTTAAGACCAAGGTGCTGTTGGGTCTGGAAAGTGTCTTCTCTGCCACAGGCACCATAATTCATCTCTGTGATAGAGAAGCTGTGAATCTTTAGCTGCAGAAAAAGACCTTACTTTTAGCTGATGCTTTCACTGGGGCTTTATGATTATAAGCAAGTGGAACCAAATCAAGCCTCTTGTCTCACCAAAGCGGAAGGAAAAGAGGGCTAGGGCTCTGTTCTTTGCTAAGTTTATTGTGAAAAATAATCAGGAGATGTGGGTTCTAATTTGGATTCTACCACTGACTCACCTTATGACCTGAGATAGATCTGTGGGCTTCAGTTTTCACATATATGAAAGAAATGGGTCGGTCTCCAAGGTCCCTTACGGTTCCAGAATTCTCTTTTTCTGTACCTCCATCTCTGAAAACTTCTGTTCGGTTTTCTCCAGGTCCTGTTCTTAGTCCCTCTAGCTTTGTCACTATATTCTATATATTAAAGTCCTTTTTACCTCTAACATTCTCTAAGTCCTATGACTATACATGGAGCTGAAAACTTGATGAATTACAATGACACCCTTTGCTCCCTTAGCTTTTTTGCCTTTCTAGCCAGCAATCCTCAATAAGTCTCAGCAATAGCTCCCATCCCCATCCATCTTCTAGAAACATCCCCACAGGACTAACAGAGCATTCGACTGTGACACTGTATGCCATGATCCAAGATTTGCAAATATTTTATGCTGTGACCATGGGCAAGATGTTCAGTCTCTTTGGGTTTCTAGCTCTGTGTCGGAAAAGTGGAGAATTAGAATCCTAACTTGCTTCACTGGGTTCTTGCAAAGACAGAACACTAGAAATAATCCCAGGAAATAACCCTTTCCATTCTTACACCCATGGCATGATATATCAGAAAACTGCCATCTAGCCAAGCATTTTTTAAAAAGCTATGAAAGCCTGGGCCAGTATTGAGAGAGAACACTTAACTGGCTCATGTATATATGGATAGTAGTTTATCTGTCCTGTGTTTTACCCATAATTCCTAAGGACCCTTTTAAAAGAATCTTTGAAATATATAGCTCAAACAAACCTCAGAGAGTATCCAATTAAATTCAATTATTTTTTTAAACCCTTACCTTTTGTCTTAGAACCAATACTTTGTATTGGTCCCAAGACAGAAGAGTGGAAAGGGCTAGGCAATGGGGGTCAAGTGACTTGCCCAGGACAATACACAGTATTGACTCCAAGATGGAAGGTAGGGGTTTTAAAAAAAAGGGAGCATAAAATAAGGGACCAGAATGGTCTAGGATTCATTCCCTTCCTGGTGTTTGGAGTGATCAGTTGCAGAGATTCCTTTCCTGGCTTGAAGGAGACTTTTTCCCTGGATCCTGCATGGGCTTGCTGGGTGAGTGGCTGAGATTCCTACCTTGGCTTTGGAGGAAGCTGCACTGGTGGAACCCTGGCTAAAGACACCACTGGGACTTCTGGCTGAGAATTACTGGGAAATCCACATGGAGACAGAGTCTTGGGGAAGCCCCAGATGGAGCAGAGCTGGTCTTCACTGGAGAAAGGCTGGTAGGCTTGTTAGGAATCTATTTCTTTATCTACACTTACACTTTCACTCTTCCCTCCTCTTTGTAAATAAAAGCTATTAAAAGTCATTTTGACTTAAGCTCTAATATTTTAAAATTGGCAACCACAATATTACTTTATAACTCTCATATTTAGCATAAAACCTTAAGTTTAAACCTTATGTACCCAAGGAGCATACTATTCATGTGATTCCTACAATGACCTTGTGAGAGAGGTACTTTAGGTATTATCCCCAAATTCTACAGAAGGATTTGGGGATTATTGGTTTTGCCCATGACTATATATCTAGTAAATGTTGGAGGAAATATTTGAATCCAGTTCTCTCTTGTCTCTACGACTAAGGTTATTTCCCCTATATCCTATTGCCTCTCTGAGAAGGGACTACCTAAAGATGACTTACCTAAATAAATCTAATATCCTTACTCCGCATTTTTTTCTGACTCTAAGGATTATAGATCTAGAGCTTTGAAAGGACCCCAGAGGTTACTGAGTTCAACTCCCTCATTTTGCAAATGAAAAAATGGGGGCCCAGAGAGATTCAATGATTTACATCAAAGAAAGGATTTGAACCCAAGTTCCCTGACTTCAAAGGCAGTGATCTTTTTGCTTTACCATGCTGCCTCCCTCATTACTTCCTTTCTGCAGCATCCCAGACTCATTTACTTTTCTCAGTTGTTGCTTGGAAGTAGAATGTAGGAAACAAAGACAAATTTGAGGAATAAGAGGGAAATGGGAGGCAACAGAAAATAATGTTCTTGTCCACTCCTCTCAGAGTCTTTTAGAAACACTAGGGAACATTTTATCGAGAAATGTTTCTGTTGGTCGGTCAAGTTGATATTTCCCCTCCTAATAGTTTCACTGTGGCCTGCTGGAAAAGGACAAGGGATTGAAAAGGGGTCATTTAGAGGCCAAGCGAAGAAAGAAAAAAGGAAAGGGAGGAAGGAAGGAAGGAAGGAAGGAAGGAAGGAAGGAAGGAAGGAAGGAAGGAAGGAAGGAAGAAAAGAAAGAAGAAAATAGAAGATAATGTCTAAAATCTCCATCTCCAATTGTGGATTCTAATACTAAACTCCATCCAGTTCCCCTACTGACATATTAATCTCTAAAAATGTCTATAATGGAGATTCACAAAATCATATGTGGTCCTCTTTTATGTTCATGTTCATTAATGCATATCAAATTCATAGTAATAAAAGAAAAAAATTTTAATGACTATCCAATACAATGATCCAGGACAATCCTGAAAGATTTATGACAAAGGATGCCATCCACCTCCAGAGAAAGAACTGTTGGAACTGTTGGAGTCAGATGGAGATCAACACATATTATCTTCCACATTAGTTAATTTGTGGATTTATTTGGGGGATTTGGTTTTATATGAGTATTCTTTTACAACAATGACCAATATGAAAGCATGTTTTGCATGATAATACATGTATAATCCATATCAAAATGCTTACCATTTCCAAGAGATGGGAGGAAAGGGAGGAAGGGAATCAAACTGCATCTTATAATTTTGAAAAACATATGTTGAAAATTGTTATTACATGTAATTGGGAAAATAAAATATTTTTGAATATAAAAAATGATAATCAATGCATAAAAAGTTATTATTTTATTATTTTTCCCACAACCTATACTACCTTCTGATTTCATTAGTTCTTTTAGCAATGCCATCATTCACCCAGGGAGCCATATTTAAAAACTTTCTGTCACCATTATTATCAGATTAGTCACAAAAATTGATTCCACTTCCACAGTGTCTTTTACATCCATGTGCTTATCTTTCCAAATACTCTAAGACTAAGCCAAAGTGGTCTGCTTTCTTTTGCTCATACATAAAAACTCATCTACCTCCCCTTCTCTGTGGCTATGAACTAGTAGTCCTCTCTGCCTGGAATTCAATTCTCCCTCCTGGTTGCCTTCAAGACTCAGCTGAAGTATATACTTTCCATGAGGTCTTTACTGATCCTGCCAGCTGTTAGTGCTTTATCTTCAGAATTCTCTTCTATTTGCTTTTGTATGATTTTTTTTTTTCATTCAATCATGTCTGACTCTTCATGGCCTCATTTGGGATTTCCTGGCAAAGATACTGGAGTGATTTTCCATTTCCTTCTCCAGTTCATTTGACAGCTAAAGAAACTGAGGCCAACAGAATTAAGGGACTTGCCCGGGTCTATGCAGCTAGTAAGTGTCTGAGGCCAGATTTTAACCCGGGAAATTGAGTCTTTCTGACTCTAGCCCAGACATTCATCCACTGTGCCACCTACCTTCCATTTTATATTTTACATATCCATTTACATGTTTCACATATACCTTCTTTAATGGAGAAGACAATATTTATTTATGTAATTCTCCATTAGAATATAAACTCCTTAAGTTCATATATTAGTTCACTTTTGTTCTCTTTTAACAAGTGTCTAGCACAGTGGCCAGGATATAGTGGATTAACTCCTGACCTCAAGGTCAGATCACTGTCCACTTAGCCTTGCAGTTTTTTTATTCCTTACCAGATAAAAATCAGACCCCTTTGCCCAGAGAATACTATCTGGTACCATCTTGTTTCCCATCACATATTTATTGTTGTTATTCAGTCATTTCAGTAATGTCTGATTCTTCATGATCTCATTTTGAGGTTTTTGTGGCAAAGATACTGAAACGGTTTGCCATTTTCTCCTCTAGCTCATTTTACAGGTAAAGAAATGGAGGTAAATAAGTTTCAGTGAATTGTCCAGGGTCACAGAGCTAGTAAATATCTCAGGTTAGATCTGAACATAGGTCTTCCTGACTTCAAGCTTGGCGCTCTATTTCCTGCAACACCTAATTGCCCATTTAGAAGGCATATTTCTTGCTTTCAAATCTTCTATGATCTTGGGATTCAGAGTTTGAAGGGAGACCATCTAGTCTGGTGCACTCACTTTATGGGGAATTTGAGATGCAGAGAGACAAAATAGATAGGTGGTACAGTGAATAGAGAACTGTGTCTAGAGTCAGGGAGACTTGGGGTTTAAATTTGACCTCCAAATTATGTCCAGAAGGCTATAAAAGCATGTATACCTTTCAATCCATTAATATTGCTACTAGGTCTATATCCCAAAGAGATTTTTTTAAATGGGAAATGACCCATTTGTACAAAAATATTTATAGCTGTGTTTTTTGAGGTGGCAAAGAATTAGAAACTAAAATTAGAAACTATCCCCTCAATTGGGAATAAATAAATTTATTTAGCTGAATAAATTGTGGTATGGAATACTACTGTGCTATAAGGAATGATGAACAGGATGATTTCAGAAAGAGCTGGAAAGACCTACATGAACTGATGCAGAGTGAAATAAGCAGAACCAGGAAAACATTGTACACAATAACAGCTATATGTGAAACAATCAAATGAGATAGACTTTGCTACTATCAGCAATACAATGACCCAGAACAATTCTGAGGGACTCATGAAAAGGAATGCTACCCATCTCCAGAGAAAGAACTGTTGTAGTAGAAATGCAGATGAAAACATGTGATTTGTCACTTGTTTATTTGGGTATATGTTTTAGGATTTGGGTTTTATAAGATTATTCACTTACAAAAATGAATAATATGGAAACAAAAAAAAATTGGCCTCCAACACTTACTAGTTTACTAGATTATCAAGTTGCTTAATCTTTATTTTCCCTCAGCCTCCTCATCTGTAAAAATGGGAATAATATTAGCATCTCCCTTCCAGAGTTATGAGGATAAAATCAATTAATAATTGTAAAGCATAAAGCACAGTTCCTGGCACATAGTAGACTTTGTGTAAGTGTTAGCAACGCTGCCCCTACTGCTGATTATGATGAGACTTTCTCAAAGTCATGAGTAGCATAACTATGATTCAAATCCAGTTTTTTACACCAAATCCATGCATATTTTCATTATTATTTCTAAAATTCAGGCCATATTGGACTAACTATTGCATCCATGTGCTTCTCTTTCCAAGGACTCTATGAACCAGCCAAAATGTTCTTGTGTTTTCCTGACCCCATGCTCTTTTTCATACTGTTTGCTATGCCTGAAAAGCCCTCCAGCAACTGAATTCCTATTCAGCTTTTAAAACCCACAAGATACCACCTCTACCCAGAAGCCTTTCCTGATCTCTCCTGTCCATACCACATTCCCCTTCTGACTTTAAGTAGTACTTTGTTCTGCATCTCTCTAATAATCTTATATATTATAGTTGTCTTTATATATGTCTCATCCTCCATTAGGACCAAAAATCCCATGAGAGCTAGAATCATTTCCTGTTTAAACATAGGACCAGAAACTTCAACAGGTTTCTGTATACAATAAGTGCTTTAAAAATCTTTGCTAAATTGATTTTGAAACTGTTTCACTCAGTGGATCAAGTTTTTTTAAATTTAATTTAATTTAATTTTCTCTCAATTACATAAAAAGTTTCCAACTTTTTATAAAGACCAATAGTTTTTTTTTTTTTTTAAGTGAACTTCATTCCAACTGATAAAGGGAAAACATGAGCCATCACTTAGCCTGGGATGTTTTGGGTATCAATTTGCCCAAGGGCAAAGAGAATGATTTGACTGTCATATCTGTCTCCTCCAGAGATTTTATAATTCAGTGGAAGAATCAAAGCCCAGGTTCTCCCCTTTAGTTCAGAACCCTTGAAAGTACCCATTATTTGCTGAAGGAGCTCTCATTTCCCACATACACATGAGCAAGACCTTGGAAACTGACAGATTCCTACAAACCAATGATATGGATAAGGAACACAAGCTCTTAGGGAGATTAAGTTATGAGTGGAACAGATTGGGGAGAACTCAGGGTCATGGAAAGAGCCTTAGTCTGAGAGGTAAGATAGCTAGACTTAGTTCCAGTTCTACTGTTAATACACTGAATGAAGCAAATCATTTCCCTTCCCTATGCCCAATTCCTCCTTTTGCAAAATAAAGAGAGTTGGAATGTATGACCTCTAAAGCTCCCTCTAACCTGGTGAAGGAGGATTATTAAGGTAGATGGCAGATCTCTTTCTTTGAAGACCTTCCCAAAGAGAACTATGTTGGCATCCCACACTGGGGAATGAACTGGAAAATAAAGATTCTAAGCCAACTTATCTCAATTATTCCTCCTTTACCTATACAGGAGTGGCCTTGATGATTTCTTAAAGATCCTTCCTTGCCCTGATATTCTGTTTACAAAAGATATCAGGACAAATGATGACAATGCATTTAAAAACAATACCTCAAAATAACAAGACATTTAAACATCCAGGAGCAGAGGATGCTGAAATAGAGAGGCAGGTACTAGACAAGGTGAAAGTTCCTGACAAACTTCACAGACTCTCAGGAACAAATAGATGAGTTTAGAGAGAGCACATGCACATTTTCCTTTGGCATCTTATCTGATCACATGTTGTTTCTTTTGTATGAATTTAATCTACCCACTTATAGCTAAGTTCCCTGCAAAAACTCACCATGTGAGACAGACAGATGGAAACAAGCCTTGAGCAAAAGACCAGAGTTATAGAATGGAAAAAGTCCTGGAATTTGTACTCAATTTCTGACTCTTCAATGTAATCTCTTGGGACTTTTGTTCTGTGGACTTCAGTCTTACTTTCTATTAAGTGGCAGAGTTGAATGCTAGGACAGCAGTCAGGAAGATGAGTTCAAATTTGGCCTCAAATACTTAAAAGATATATAACTCTGAGAAAGTCACTTAACCTCTATTTTTCCCACTTTCCTCAACTATAAAATGGGAATTAGCACTTGCATTATAAGATTATTATATCCATCTCACAGGGTTGGTGAGACTCAAATGAGACATCTGTAAAGCATGTAGCACAATGCCTGGCACATAATGGCTGATTAATAAATGCTTCCTTCTCCTTTCTTCCTCCCTCCCTCCCTTCCTTCTTTCCTTTCCTTGAAATTCTGTGATTCTAAGAAAATAAATCTCTAAGACTTTGAAGAGGGCATGCCCCTAGCAATAACCCAATCAAGTCCAGGTTGCAATCTATTCATGTTAAATCAGGCCATTAGGAATCCATTTTGTCTGGGAAGGGTCAAGGGAAAACCAAGGGTCAGGAAAAAACGGAAATAAGACTTCCCTGCCCACAAGTCAGAATGGTGCACTGTTCCTTGGGAGAAAGGGAAGAGATTTGGGGCAAGACCTAGAACTGGGTGTCTGGGCTCCATCATATCCCAATTGTCTGGTATATATAAAAAATATTGGAATCATGTTCCAAGTATTTTACTTAACAGTCTTGAGAATTTTAATAAACTGGCAAATCCCTTTGAGCCTCAGTTTCCTTATCTATAAAATGGGTTGAATAATGTCTTTACTACCTCCTTCTCAGGATTCTTCTATAGATCAAAGATGATAATGTTTGAAAATATTTTGGAAGGCATTCTACAACCATAAGACCCTATATAAATTTCAGTCCTAGTTGCTATCATCCTTTTTATTTTGATTAAAGGGATTAGAACTGATTACATAATAGTCAGAAGGAGGTTATAATTTAACCTCTCATTTGACAGATGGGAAAACAAAATCTTAAAGAAAGCAGATAAAAGGAGCTATGGTACAGTCAGATTGGATTGCTAGCTTTAGTAATTTTTTCCATCATTCATCAAACCATGAGAAATAAGAATCCTCATTCATAGGGCACTGAGCTATTACTGATAAGGAGATCTGTCCTCAGATGTTTCTTACTTTTCCTTCAGTCCTTCATTTCCCTAAGCTCACAAGAAGTCCTTAAAAGTGACCTAGCAAGAAATAAATGAGAATTAGGTGTGAGATGATTCTCTTAATCAAAGGGAATGAAGATATCTAGCTACTATAAAGACTTTACTACCTTTTTTCCAAAGTACATTTATATCACTGTAAAGTGCACCACAGCACCTGCTTTAGCTGCCTTCATGACCACTGGAACAAGATGTTTTCATCTGGACATTTGGCTGGTAAAGTTTTCACATTTTCCTAGAGAGTTTTACCAGGGTGTGGCTGCTGCACATGCTACAACTTTTTTGAGCCATAGGATAGAGTTGGGTGACAGGTAGACACCAAAGGTGGGTATTCAGCAATCCCTCTTACCATTCCAGGACATTTCCAGACATCCTCAATTTTATCTTACTGCTGGACTTTGATGACTCTGGAAGATAAAGTAAGGTTGATGATTTCTGCCTCATTAAAATCCAATTCACAAACAAATCATGACATCACTCACAGTGACATCATCGGTCTTCTTCAAAAACAGATGATCAACAACATCAACACATTCATATCATCAGGTATCTAATGTCATCCCTCTTATATTCCTAAGAAGTAGGATTGGGGTAGGGCAGTGATAGTGAACCTTTTAGAGACCATGTGCTGTGCTCCATCATCCAAGACTTCATGGCATGCCCCTTCCCTCCTCATCCCACACAGTGGATGGCAAAAGTGCTCCCATTGGGCTGCTGGCCAGAGGGGGTGGGTGAAGTGAGGAATGTCCTCAGCAAGTATAGAGAGGGGAAGGGGAATGACCTGAGAGCTCTGATCCCCTTCAGCTCTTTAACCTGTGATCCACCCACTTTCCCCCTTGTGTGCTTCCATTGGGCTGCTGGGCAGAGGGGAGGGGGATGTGAAAAAATATCAGGTAAAGTGGAAAGGAGGAGGGGAGCAGCTCCGCCTGAGACCCTCTGCCTTTCTAGTAACAAACTCTGGGGGATGGGGGAAGAGGATAGTGTATGTGCCCACAGAGAGAGCTCTGCATGCCATCTTTGCATATGTGCTATAGGTTCACTATCACTAAGGTAGAGGATCTTCCCCCTATTTTTAATGGATGAGGAAACTAAGACTTAGAAAAGTAAATTGATTTTCCCACTTCCATGCTTGCTCATAATTTTTATTCCCTTGGAATAGAATTTTTAAAATATTAAGCAAATATTATGTGCCAAACTTCAGCTTTAGCCTTACTGCAGCTCTAAACTCTCCAATTCAAGAAATCCATCAGCCTCAGCTACACCCAGGAATTATAGCCATGACCTACCACATTGGGATTCAACAAACATTTATGATGTGTGTGGGTTTTTTTGTTTTTTTTTTTAATCTTAAAGGAAATTGGTAGACACTGATTTTTTTTTTCTTTGTGGAGCATAGGGAAAAGTCACTTGGTCAGATTTGTACTTCAGGAAAATTACTTTACCATTGTAAAGAACAGTTTGGAGTGGGAAAGACTTGAGGCAGGGAAAGACTATTTAATTATCTTCTCACATCACCTCCTAATGGAATTAGCCCCATTCCCTTTAAGGCCAGATTCAAATGTCACTTTTTCCAAGTTTTCCCTTACTTGCTCAAGTAGGAAGTAATTTCTATCTGATTTGATGTTATAGTACTTTATACTCCTTTTATGTGGTTACCATGTTCTAATTTGAATTATATTTGTCTTTACATACATGTTTAATATTCTTAAAAAACTCTTTCTTCCTATCTCATTGGCTCACAGGAACCATGCCTTCCTCACCTTTTCTATCTTCCCATAACTGTAGTGTAGTTTTCTGCATATTGCAGATACTTAATAAATGTCTCTTGAATGAAAGAAAATATCCAAGGTCAAATCAAATTTAGGGACAAAGCAAAAGCAGGACAAAGAACTCTGTTTACACTTCTCTTATCACACAGCTCTCTATGTGTCAAACAATATAGCCCCATTATTATTATCAATTAAAAAGTATAAGTGCCAAGTTCTGCTCAGGTCCCTCCTTATCAATCTCATGTCATTTCTTCTCTTCCTGACAAAATATCTATCTTCTTCCGGCATTAGAGAAGCCAAGCAGTGGGTCAAATTAAACAACAGTGAAGCTGAAATCAACTCTGGCTTGGAGATTTATGCAGATACAGAGTTGCTGTTGTTATTCTGTTGTGTCCAACTCTTTGTGACCCCATTTGGGGTTTTCTTGGCAGAAATACTGGAGTGGTTTGCCATTTCCTTCTCCAGCTCATTTTGTAAACTAAGAACTTAGTTAAACAGGATTAAGTGATTTGCCCAGGGTCACACAGTAAGTGATTTGAACTCATGAACGTAAGTCTTCCTGATTCCAAGCCCCAGGCTCTATCCACTGCCCCTAGAAATAGAATGGATACTGGTTTTGTTGCATCTTTCTGATCTATGGGATGCTTGTCCTCTGAGACTAGGTTAATAGGAAGGAAGAAGAAGGTGGACATGGGTTTTAATCATGGAAGGTTTAGAAATATGAGTAGTACCTATTGCATATTTTGTAGGAGAAATTGTATTATGAGGGCACTGTGCTCTGTTGTGGTCATGTTCTACTCTGCATGCTCTGGGCATCACATTTTAGGAGAGAATTTTAAAAGTCTGAACATGCAGAGAAAAGAATGACTAGAATGGCGAGGACTGGTGAAGCCAAGATGGTGGAGCAATCCTCAGCAGCTCTGTGCCACCATGAGAATCTGATCAGACCAATAATTAAAATATTACCATAAAATGAATCCAGGGATGAAAGAACCAACAAGGAAACAGAGTGAAACAACTTTCCAGATAGGAAAAACCCAGAAAGTAGGCAACAAACATCTGGGGCACTGAGGTAAGAGGAGGGCAGACCCAGAAAAAGCTGTAGCAAGTTAAGAGCTAGCCCCCCACTTCCCCCACACCCCACATCTGCTGTCTGAGGTTCAGGAACCTATACCCGAGCCAACATCCAGATCCTGACACTCTGCCTGAGCAAATAGAGGTATATATCATACCCCTTGAAATTTCAAACCTGTGGAGAAGTCTGGAGCCCCAGCCCAGGGAATTCTAGTCTGGGCTTGGGACAAGGACTTAATTCACTCTTTGGGTGGCTAATTGTACTAAGTACTAAGTGCTGGTCTTTTTGCCTAAAGCTCAGGATGGAGCTCCAAGGCATGACAATCAAGGGTGTGCCTGATTGGATCAAATACACAGTGAGACCAAAAACTTGAGACTAAGCCAGAAGCTAGAATTTGATCAGTCCCCAACCTGATCAAGATCAGAGTAAGCATCACAAAGGTCAACTGAATCAGCCGGGGGAGGGGACTCTCAGAGCTCTCAGCTCTCAGACCATCACATCATCTCCCCAACCCTATCTACAATTAGATAGGAAAAATGAACAAACAACAAAAAAAGCACCTAAGGAAAGAATTTTTATGGAGACAAAGAGCAAGGTACAGACACGGAAGGGGACAGTGAAAGCAAAGGAAACACACCCACAGAATGGCAAGGACTAAAAACAACATATGAAGGGGTTCAGTTAAAGCAGTGGTATGCTGGAGCCAGCTCAATCCTGGCTTCAGAGAGCTAATTGTTAAACTTTCAGTGTCAGCATTCAGACCTTGGAAATTGTCAAACACTACAAATCAAGGCTTGATTTACTGGTTTTGTTGACAGATAAAATATTAATAATTCAAATTAAATTTTGAAATACTGTGCATACTTGTCATGCTATTTTTTTCCCAAAGAGCTGATTGTTAAACATTTACTGGCAAACCCTTTTCCTCCCCCACCAAGAGAAGGAACTAGAGATTTACTCAAAAGAATAGGTTTTATGGTTAGGCAAAAGATACAGTTGCTGCTTTCAGATAGTCAAAGGCTTATTATGTAGATGAATGAACAAAAACATTTATTAAACACTTGCTATATATATACACAAACTAGTTACTGAGATAAATATTGGGGATACAAATAGGAAAGCAGAAACATTCCTGCTCCCAAGGAGAAAACAATATATCTATGAGGTTTCAGTTGAGAGTCAAATTAGAAAAGTCCCATGGTCCCTAGGATACAGGAAAAAATCAAATGGTAACGTTCCTTCTTTAATGTCATTTTCACTGACAAAATCATGTCCATTTCGGACTTTGAACTATTTGACAGTGCTAGGAACTTCGAAAGAAGAAAGAGTAGACTTGTCTACTCTTCTGGGTAGGAAAGAGCTAGTACCAAAGGGCAGAAGTTACAAAGAGGCAGGTTTTAGTTTGATACAAAGAATACTTTCATAACAATTAAACTTGCCCAGTGCTAGAATAAATGGTGGCTAGTGAGCTTCCCATCATAGCAAGTGTTCAAGTCCAGACCCTTGTTAAGAAAATACTATGAGAGGAATCCTGCAAGATGACTGTAAAATTCAATTAGATGGTCACTGAGGTTCATTCATTTTAGCTCAGAGATTTTCTAATTACTTATTTGTTGAAAAGCCAAATTTTTTTTGCTGGTAATCAGTGAATGCATTTTTAGGCTGGGCTATGGTCACTGACCATGTTTTTAACTGCAGGCCATCATGCTATTTAACATAATTGGCAGGACCAACTAGCATGAATGGGTCAATATGGTTCATTCTCAGAGTCGATTATAGCATAGAGAATCTCACAGAATTTCAGAGTTAGAAGGAACCTCAGAGGTTCTACAGAACAGGTTGCCTCTCCAACAAAGTCCAATGACTCTCTATAATCTTTAGGCTCATATATAAAATCCTGTATTTGGTATTCAAAGCCTTTCATAACCTGGTCATTCTCTTTCCTTTCTCATCTTATTACATATTTCTTTATCTCTTCCTTCCCTCATACTCTGATCCATTGGCCTCTTGACTCAAACAAAAATGTATTTTCATCGACTCCCATGTCTGGAATGCTCTCACTCTGCTTCTTGGCTTCCCTGGATGCCCTCCAATCCCAGCTTAAATAACAGATTCTATAGAAAGCCTTTTATGATCCCCTTACTGACTGATTAATTCCAATTTATCTTGTACATATAGCTTATTTATACAAAACTGTTTGCATGCTGCATTCCTCCTTAGAATATGAACTTCTTGATGGCAGGGACTGCCTTTTCCTTGTGTTATATCCATGGCACATATTAGGCACTTAATATTTGTTTATTGACTGACATCTAGGAAACCCCTCTGCAACATTTTTTGAGAATTTGCTCTCAGCATAATACAGAGGAAAGATTCCTGGATTAAGAGTCCAAGGACTTGAGCTCCAAGTCTAGTTGTACCTCTTACTACCTGTCTGGTCTTAGACAAGGAACCAAACTTCTTACTACCTCAGTTTCCTAATCCTTAGAACAATGGATTGTATTCATGATGCTCTAGAACAATAATGGTGAACCTTTTAGAGACTGAGTGCCCAAACTATAACCCTCACACTGCATGTGAACCCCACACCTTACCCCAGATAGAAGAGCGAAGAAGTGCTCCTATTGGGCTGCTGGGCAGAGGGTTGGCTGAAGTGAGAAATGTCTTCAGGCATGCATGGAGAGGAGGAAGGGGTTACTTCTGGCACACTCTGGCATATGTGCCATGGATTTACCAACATAGTTACCAACAAAGAGAAGTTCTCTTTTAGCTCTAAATCTGTGGTCCTATAAGCTAGCCTCTACTTGAAAAGCAGAAAAGATCATATCTGATGATATGATCCAGAGGAATCTTAATTTTAAATACAAAGGACTATGTCTTACTATGAATGAATACAGCTAAAGTATCTATTTGGTTGTGCTCTAGTTAGAAGCCACATTCTTAAGATGGAGATGGTCAGATCCTTTGAAGACCAAGGTTTCCAATAGATATTTAATAATGACAGCTGACATAGAAGCAAATGCTGACATAGAAGCAAATCTAATGGCCCAAGGGAGAGGCATTAGGAAGGAGAATATTATTTCCCAACCTTATTGCCCCATTCCTTCATCTAGACTAGTGTCCATGATTCACTACACCAGTTTTCATAATGAACTTTCTTAAAATCCCAAGAAAATGGAGCTGAAGTTCTATATTTAGGGTTTTATTCCTGGTCTCTTTTTCTCTGGAACTGGAACAGAGGCATACACAAGGTGAGAAGGAAGGAAACACCTAGTTGGATGTATTATCTCATAGGCAGGGAATATTCCTTCCAGCTGAGTCCTTCTCCCTATCCTCTGAGAACCCCATCCAAATCATTTCATTGATCTTCCATAGTGACCTTCCTCTGGCTGCACTATTTCAAGGACAACAGCACTCAGACTGTCCATTTGCTTTCTCTTTATTCTGGCTACATGTCTGGACCCCTCCGTCTCTGATCATGCGTATCCCTGATAATATCTTTTATCTCTCAAGCATAAGGCATTATAGTAATATGCCATAGCCTGCTTACACCCACCATGAGTATTTCTATTGCCCTTCAGGTCAGCTGCAATTTTGATTCCTCTAAGATCATATTGTTCCATGACTCATAGCCATGTCCTTTTGGTGTTAAAGAGAATATCAGTGTTAAAAAGATGAGCTTTTGAAGCAGTGAGCAGTCTGGGATCAGTAAAGCAGTGTGTAATTTCCCGAATGTGATCCCGCTTTCTTCCCAGCTCAGCTCAGACCCAGTTCATTGTCCATCTATAATAGCTATCTAAGACATACATTGTGAATATGTAGACAGATTCTCCCACGCTAATTTATATCCTAGTGGAAAGAAGAAATTCAGAGGGAATAAATGAAATTGTGTCTAGATATTAGGTTTGGCAGCTCCACTTACAAGGCTGAGTGAAATAAAAGCATCCAATGGAGAACAATTAACAAAATAGGTGAGCCTCACTTTATATAATTATAATTATACTCCTAGAAAAGGTGTTTATAAACCAAATTCTGTCAGTATGACCCAACAACTTCCTATTAGGTGTGAGGAATTGTTCCAGACTCAGAATATAAGGAATTAAAATTGAGGGGATGCCTATAACTTGGTGAATCACTAAATAAGTTGTGGCATATGATTTTGATGGAATACTACTATGCCCTAAGAAATGATATGCAGGTTAATTTTAGAAAAACATTGAAAGACCTATAGGAAATTATGAAGAGTGAAACAAGCAGAACCAAGATAACTTTATATATATATATATATATATATATACATATATAAACATATATAAACATATATATGTATACATATATACATATATATGTCATTCTTCAAATAATGTTTTTGTTGCCATATAGCAACAAAAACATTATTTGAAGAATGACTTCTATATTTCCATCTCCAAAGAAAGAACTGATAAATAGAAACAAACAAGACATGGTTTTATATGTTCATATCTCTTTTTGTTAAATAATGCCTTTTCTACTACTGGGAGGGGAGGGGGGGTAAGAGAGATCTTGGGATTTTAATGTAGCAAAAAATAAACATATATGCATATTTTTAATTAAGTATCCCTGGTATTTAAGGAGGTTATATTCTCTTCGGAAAATACAATACCTCATGTCAATAAGTAAATAGAAAGTGATTTGAGGAGAGAAAAGCATTAACAATTGAAGGAGTGGGCAACTAAAAGGTTCAATGGATTGAGAACCAGGCCTAGAGACTGATGCTGGAGGTCCTGGGTTCAAATCTAGACTCAGACACATTCTAGCTGTGTGACCCTGGGCAAGTAATTAACTCCCATTGCCTAGCCCTTACCACTCTTCTGCTTGGAACCAATACACAATCTTGATTCTAAGATGGAAGGTAAGGGTTTAAAAAAACATTAACAACTGGAGAGGAGATGGGAGATTTTCAAAGGAAGTCAGTCTAGGTTGACAGAACAGCAGCTGACCTTGTGACAGAATCACCACTGTCCAGTGCATTAATTTTCTGTATCTAAGTGATTATTCAGGTAAGAGCATTGTCCAATGCAGACTTCTCAGAAACACACATAAAACATAGCATAAATGCAAGCATGGGTGGGTAAATTCTTCTGAGGTGTACTGTGTTTCAAGGAAGTCTCAGCATATCTCCCTAGCTCTCCTTCCTTCTGTTATATTTGTATGAAACAGTGTTTTGAGAAGCTGAAAGGATGGCCAGAAATCAGTAACTTGCTAGACTCACTCCTCCCCCAATGACAGGCTTGAGTGAAGAGGGAGGGGCATAAACTGGCTCAGTGTTCCTTTCTCCTCCCTCCCAACAAGCAGTTAGAAATCAGTTGGAAATAAAGGTTTGATCTGAACTCTTCTGGCAAGGCTAGGCAAGGCAAATCTCTAATGATGTTGATTTTCTCAACTTATTTTCCCAACAGATTTGACTAAGGGATAATAGGAGAAGCTTGATGTTTTGTAGATATCAGGGACAGATGAATCTGACTTGTATGGGCCGGACAGCTAAAGGAAACTTAGCTGAAGATGGATGTGAGTATTCCTAAAATAATAGACAGGCACTGTTCCCAAAAGATGAAGGTTTACTGGATAAATGAGGAAGGGAAGGAAGGGAAGTTTTGTCAAGGATTAGGATAAGATCTGGGAAGCCCTGAACTATTAGGTAGAAACAGCCCCTCCCCCCACGAGGGAGAGGCAGTCTTTATAACTAGCTTGCCCTCAAAGCCTATAATTAATCACTTCTAATATCTAAATAACTAAATGGTAACAAATAATGTTATTTCCAGAAAGGTCTAGTTCAGCTAAACAGGCTAGCAGCAGAGAAGAACCAAAATGGCTTTTGCCACAAGGCCTCCAAAGCAATCAAGAACTGGGATCAGCAAGCAGGGTGATCTGCTTACTCCCAACCCCAAGAACCAACTGCCCCATAACTGCCCTCAACTGCCCCCTCACCCAGAGTTCTCT